>NW_024044237.1:24207626-24564368 GCF_014851395.1 Micropterus salmoides
TAGAAGCAATTAATAGTCCTTTTCCTATGAATAATTTCAAAATGTTAATGCATATTCACCTCACGATACATCTTTTCATTTTGCTGTGTCTGACTGAAGGCTCTGTCTGAAAAGTGGCATCTCCTTTCCAAATGTGTGTATGTCCAAATGTGTAAATGATTAGCTAAAATCTGCTTAGGAAAATATCTGTTTGAGGATAAAGTGCCATAAGCTCAATGCATCAATACCATTCATTTTTGCTGTGGAAATTAACAAAGAGAGAATATAGTTTTGATTGTTCGAAACACCCAGTTGCCTGTAACACTCATAATTTCCAAACCTTGACTGACATTGGGTCATGGAGTAAAAGGGGATATTTCATACTTGTATAATGCATGAAAAGTTTTGAAGACTTACAAAATGTACTTTACATATATGACATCACATCATGGCTATCTTTATTGATATACCTTGATTCTACCAAATAGTTTTCTTAAAGCATTTCATGTAAATCATTACAAATAAAGGAAATTAATGATTTGTAAAATGTTTTTTATGCAACAATAAAGGTTTGACTAGAATTAGACAGAACTGAAATGCTAGAGTCAAACAGACATGTACATTGATGTTAGGTCAAGCATAAAAGATTGAGATACTAACACCTTACAATCCTGATAATCTCTCTATGCTTATCAGCGCGGAAAGACTAAGGAAAGATGAGAGCGCCCTGCTGTTGCTTATCCCCTCCCAGCATGACCACCACACTGATCAGAGGAGGAGGACACAGGTGGAGACCTGGAACAGTGTCATCATCAATGCTCAACAGAAATGAAACAGTCTGGCCCAGACACCAGGAGCTGGATTTAGCCAAGGTGGGAAATGCCAGCCAAATGCCTTTTTGCTCTTCTTGATTCCATGCTCGCCTCTCATAACAATATCAGGGGCCGTTCCACGGATGGAGAGAAGGCTAATATTGAACAGGCAGGCCAGACAAATAAGAGCAAAGTGTACTTAGCCACCTGTGGACCAGCTGGAAAGGAGATGGCCATAAGATTGCATGGAGTCCTCAGAGACTCAGTCTGATGAACAAAATGAATGAAAACAACAGAAGCATTGGACCTGCTGCTACACAGAACATTATACAGACCCTTTATCAGAATAACTAATGAATGGTATTGCCACATTCGTGACTCGTTGAATAGTGTGTGCTGACATGCTTATTGTATCGGTCAAAATAAATCCTTTGTCACTTTCAGATTGAATCAAGACGTCGTATCAGACTGGTAGTGGAAGTTGGTTGCTTGAATTGGTATTATGTATGTATAAGCTCATTTATTTATATGTCCCCTTATCTTATGCATGTCTCCAAGTAATTTGCAGGCAAAGTGTCTACCTTGAACTACTGCACCTTATCAATAATATATCTGGGGCTGAAATGGTTACTTATAAGAACATGAGTAAGACAAATTCTCAAATTCAAAATATCTGCCTTAAGGCAATTATACAACAACAATAATCACTGCCACACCAAGTAGTGATTCTGTGTATTGATGCCAATTTAAAAGTGAAGCAGACTTTTTGACCCCCTTTATGTACATTGCTGACCTAGGTATCCTCAAGTACTGTGCTTCGAACTAGTAGGGAGGATGCGATACAAATGTCTGTGTATGCCAGAAGGTTTCCCTATCTGATTGCTGAAGCAAGCTGATAGTCAGGAAACTGCCATCACCTACACTACTTCCCACACATAGCCTCATGTTGCCAGTGGAGACTAAGCCCATAGAACAACAAGGGTGGTTTGTTACCATGCCCAAGACTTGAGCCTGCCAGCAAAGAAGAACCAGTGGGGGAGCTACAAGCAGCGGCCATCTCATTCCTTCCACTTCAGATAGAAGAGCAGAGGACCATGGTGCTGCAAGAGATAAAGTCTATATTCTGTGACAACATTGGCTAAAGATAGAGAAGTGGCTCATTTCAATAGACTCAGCTCTTTATGGAACTGGTGCCTTCTTCTCAGCTATGAAGCTGAGAAGAAGGGGCTTAAAACTGAGCTATGATGATTCACTATAATCATTGATCGTTGGGAGAGATTTGTGAAATAAGGCAAACACCCACCAACTAGCATACAGAGGCCCATTGGAGGCCAGTGGCCCTGGAGCACATAAAAGCACTGCAAGTCAACTGTGGTGACTAAGCCAAACAGGAAGAAGAGGGTTTTATCAGTCTTTGGTTAAAGAAATCCTTGGCTATGTTGTCACTACTTTTGCTGATGTGTGTGAACACTCTCAGTTGGGGGTAAGATTAAAAAGGTTCAACCTAACTGGTTGAGTACGTGCATAAATGCTCTGTCTTCTGCTCTCGATTATGAGTGGCCAAGTCTATGACGTGTTAGATGGTGAAGATTGTATGATGGAACAAACATAATACGCAAATCACATTGCCTGGCCTATAAACTGTAGCATCAACATCGTCTGCTGTCCAAAATGTCCTTGGAACGTCAAAGGAGTTCTGTAGAAACAAAATACATCCTTAAATTGAAGGTTTTTAGGATAAAATACACCTATTTTTTAATCAGGGTAATATGTGTTATTGCTCAGGTTACACTGTTAATTCCCTTGAGTAATAGGCATATATGGCATTGCATGCAATGACATAGCATGTTATATACTGTATGTGACAAGCAATGTTCCGAGAAATGCATCATACTATGTGTATATCATTATCCATCACAATCTAAAAAATCAAATCAGTAGTTGTTTCCTTTAAAATTTAGCGTGACTTCTTTATTGCTTTAATAACATTGTTCAAACCATTTAATCACTGATAATGCATTCACACTAGCTCACTATATCCAATTATCTGCTCTACACTGACATCAGTCCACCCTGTGCTCCGTGTTAGCACTGATCAGTATTAATCTAATCAATTATAGAATCATTTGACAAGCCAAAGGCTACGCAAATCTTATACTAACCGAGCTCCGTAAAACATGTCATGCATTGTAATGAGAGAGTACTTGATAATATCCCCCAGCCACAGCCATTTGTGTGCCAACAAAGGGAGATGATTTGAAATATTGAACATTCAATAGGAGAAAACCACCATGGCATTGTTGCCAATTACATATTTCTCAAACTACAGGGGTATGCTCCACCGAGAGCTTACTTTCCCCAACCCTAATGCACATGCACAGAAATATCATATCCTTGGTAATATTGGCTGAGCTGTGATTGCATTCTTCCTGATATTCTGCAGTTCATTAACCTATAGCTAAAAAACTCCCCTGACAGTTGATCTAATAGAGAGGACACAGTGCTCTACCCCCCCGCTCCAATAACTAAAGAGTAAAGATAATTAGGGCCTAGATAACAAGATGAGATGCAAATTCTTTTTCCATGGTATAGTTCAATTATAATTTGCTCCCAGTAGGCTTAACATTCTTGAGAATAGTCACCATGTATACCCAACGGTCATCCAAACACAGTCCTCCTGCTTATATTGGATGATATTTCCACAGTAAAACAGGTAATCCTTTGGTTATTGCATGTCAATAACCGCAACTCAAATGGAATCCTTCATTTACCTCACACTTAGAGCAGCACCAGGGAAAGTTGGCCCTTCTAATAAGGGGGGAAAGTAAAAAGGAGTATAACAATGCCAATGCATAATGGATTAGCCCAGGTCTGCAGGCTGAATATCAAGTAGGCTCTCCTAGTACATACAGGCCACTGAGCTCTGTTACAACAGAGTTGTTAAGGTAGGAATAAGCCACTAGGTGAACGCCCACCCTGACGCTTACTTTGACACACATGATATAGATAAATGAAGCATGCTAATGAGCTTTCCACCAACAGGAAGGGATAATCTGTAAGGACTTGTCCCTGCTTGAATTAATTTTATCAAAAAGAGAGTAGGAAGAAAATACCAAAGCAATACCTATGTATGACTACTGAATTAAAAATAGATGATGAAGTCACATAAACTGAAATAATCTTCAAAACATAATATAGTACATTACATTTCATTTATTTCTGTCTTATAAAGCAGTTTGTAAAATAATTAGAATCTAAGAAAACCTGTTACTGTGTCATAGTTAAACTGGAAAAACTGATTAGGTGGTGTCACAACGTTGGTATTCTCAATGACCGCAGCCAAGATGTTCACATAAATACGCAGATGTTGAATGGGTGGAGGATGTCAGAGTGAAAAGTTGCTGCAGCTGGTGCCAAGATACACAGCGTTTGGAAATAGACACAGGTACACATAGCCGGCACTGCCACGAGGTACTGGCACATGTTGAAGTGGACTTGGCACTCGAGCTTGCGAACAGATGTTAATCCAGGACAGATAATTACATCAGTGAGTGAGCAGACATTTTTCCACTTAATTTCCGTCTTTTAAAAGTGTGACTGCTCCCCAGAGGCATTTTGCTAGAGAGATGCTCCTGGACCTGTTACCTGGGAAGAAGCCCAAAGCACCCCATTGAGAGTCCTGATCACTGGGCTTGAGTGTGACCTCATCCTCAGTAGGAGGCCTGTCAGTTTGTCAGTGTCACTTCCACAGATGTGTTGCTCTGTGTGTGGGAGTGAGAGGAGTTAAGTTGTCAGCCAAATGCATTTCTTTTCTGTTATTTATAACTGTCTTCGTAATGTTCAAGCTGATAATGCATTACAAAGACTTTCATATTGTTGTGCAAAACAAATCTGCTTTTTATTGTCAATTTTATTCTTTGTAAAGTGCCAATTTCATAAACCCAAATTTTTAGTGGTAGAAGTCAAAAGCAATCAATTTTGCTTTTGCTAATCCCTCCCTCCTTAGTTTACTGTCAAATAAAAGTTTCTAGAGCAACTTTACCTTTCTTGCCTTTGTAATGGGTGTCGTCCCTGTCTTCACATGTTACCAATTTACTTCCACTTATAACTTAGCCACTGTTTTGTTTTTTGTTTTTCTTCGGTCACAGTCAGACTTGATAGCATGATAGAAAACTTCTTTAGTGTGCTCCACTTCGGTGTCAAATGATTCTTCATTATTGTCTATCTGGAAACCGGTAAGTAGGTTAGATGAGAACAGGACAATTTATCAGCGGCTCTTAGCTGTAATTTAGCAACCCAGATCCACAATGGCACAGAGTTGAGCTCCGGGACAATGGTTCTCTCCTGCCCAGGCCACAATAAATCTCACTTTAAATTAAGTTAGCATGTTCTGCTACATTGCTTAATGAGCTGCGCTAGTAAACAATATTGTGGTATTCTTCCTGATTGATTGGTGACAGCAGCTTTACTGCTTTCACAAGGGCCTCAAAAGGACACCAGGGGTTCTTATGGCAGATGATTACATCACTTACCAACAAATGTTGGCACTTTGTTGCCTCAATACTTAATAAAGCTGAGGGAGTAGTCCTACAAAGGGTCACTTCAGGGGTATTATGATAATGTATATGTGTGGTTGATTGTGCTGTGTGCTTGTGTGCACACATGCGTATGTTTGTAGGTAAGTGAAGAGGAAGGGCGCACAACTGCATTAGGGAAATTTACAGTCCATAAGACATTAGATAATTCATGGTGTGGAACCGTGCGATAAATAAAAGCACAAGTGTGGGTAAATAGTCTGCAGCAATGAGTGTCACACTTGTAAAAGACCTTCCAAAGACCTTTTTGCCTTTGACAAAGCAAGTGGGCATTAATAACTCCTCCCTACCTGCCACCTGTCTGAAATATAAGTGCCCATTTCTCACATTCCCCACTTAAGCCAGATTTTTTCTAATAAATACATCACCTATTAAGAAATGTATCTTTGAGTCACTTACCTAATACATGTTTTAAATGTCAGCTTGATTTGTGTTACTTAGTTTTCTTATCCATCTTTCTAGGATTCCCAGTGGTGGTAGTTGGTTTCTCCTTGTTTGGGAAATAGACATTTATTCTTTACAGTGATAAGTTTCTATCTCTCATTAGCAGCTACTTTACGTAACTACAATAAAGCTGGAATTAAAACCATTCCATATGGTATAATTAAATGAACGGGCCTCTATGGTGTGTGAAATGAAGTGTGCAGTATTGAGCAGTGTTGATATCCAAAAAGCCCTTTCCTATCGATCTTGAGGAGAGATTAGTTTAATGTCCTTGGAAAGTGCGGCAGGTAATCTATTGGGTTATTAAACTGTGAAGGACCAGGGAATGGCGAGGCAAATTGTGATTCCTATGGGAATCCTTGTTGCACCAAAGCTTTTGTGACCACCAAACTCTCCACCATCTAAACTCCTGCACAGTTTCAGTATTCATAGACAAGCCATTTCTCTTTTGACCTTAGATATTACAGTGTTTGAAGTGAAGGGGTGAAAGTGAACTTAAGGGAGAACTGGCTTAGGGGCCTGAGGGAATTAATTTGATATGTTTCGTTGACAGGAAGACATGACAAAGGGACATGTCATACACAGGAAACATGGTTAACACTACCAATCATCTCTGGTGTGAAAGAGAAAACACCAGGATAACACTTGCTAAAAAAATAAAATATCATTGCTTGAGGGCTTGTCACCATGTCACAGAAAAACAAAACAAAACAAGCCATAGCACATGGTGAGGCAGTTCACATGTGATTCAAATTGTGCCATTTTTGACACGTCGCTTTTGATAGTGTTCAATCCATTGAGCTCAAATGAAGGTGGCACTCAGCCGGGCAGTTTTCTGGCCTTAGATATGTGACAAATTCATTTTTAAAAAGGTGCAGTTGGCAGGTGAGGCCTAGCAATTGACAATGAGCACATATCCCAGGGCTGGCTGGTGGGGTCTCATTGGGAATGCAGATATGCTCCATATGTGTTTAATCACTAATAAGGGAGCAGGGATGATACTAGCCCAGACCTGCAACATTTGCAATGTATTAACAGTGTCTATGTGTACCACAGTCACGCAGAGAAGAGCAAATGACCAGCGCAGGAAGCCGCAAGAATGAGGGATTTCACTGATACAGAGGAATGGGGGTATGAGCTTGAGGTATGTGCAGCAGATTGAGCCTTTCTGTCTTCAGGGTCAGGCTTGTGTTTTCCTCAATCTTCTACCCATCTCCCACAAGAATGCTAAGCTCAGCAACAATATGGCTCAATAATGGGCGGCCATTGCTTCTGATATTCTCCAGTGGCATGTAAGGAGGAATTAAAAATGTGTAATATCTGAGGAATCGCACACCCAGACACCCTGACCTGATTTGTGACATTCTAGCTTCTCCTGTCAGGGACTTTTGTTCTGGAAGACTAGTCAGAGGAAAAGCCATGTTCAGTAAAATTGCTTACACTGTCAGGAGGGGCTGTGCTGGAGGACAAGAAACACGTTTGAACAATATTGTGTTCACAGTTTTTTTTTTTTTACAAATATTGGAGGTGAGGACTGTGTAAAGATGCAGGTGTGAAAACAGATACTTGAAGATGACATTACATGAATGACACCTAACATGCAGACTGTTCTTGAGAAAAAGATTATGAGAAAATGGCTCTGACATTTGTAACACAATTTTGTCTTTTTAGGAGAAGTGGAAGTATCTCTTCCCTTTTATAGTTCAATCTGCTCAGATGTAAACATGCACAGAGGTTTTTGCTTCATTCAAACAAGGTGTACACAGGTGCACCTTTACTGAAAGATCCCCAACACATCAGCAGCTTGTTTTTATTGTCACAAGACACATGTACACTGGCTAACCACATCACTGCCATATCGTGCAGATAAATGTCACACGCTCCCAATGTTTGTCCCTTAACAAAGCATTATGGCACCCGATAAGGGCACAATGTAAATTAGGCCTGGGGCTCCACTGTACTATGAGGGAGCCTGTCATATTCAAGACTAAAATGCAAATCATGCATTATCGCCAAGCACACTCCCTATCCAGGACAGTGATGCCTTTGTGTTCTCATGCAGCACCAGAACGTGCACAGCCTTCTGGGGGTGGGGCAGAAAAACAGGCATTTGACAGGAAACTGCACTCCTGACTGAAAGGGACTTGTCAATCGCATGGACAATGCTCATCTCTCACCCTGTAATTATGGCTTTGTACACAACCATGCACCTCTCTCATGCTGTCACTACACCTCTATCTCTGCGTATGTATGCACCCACAGGCAGTCACATACAGCGCCACACACACACACGCAGAGTGACAAACAGCGAGAGGGAGACTAGCTGCAAACAGGATATATGACACCACCTGTTTTTTTTGTAATCTTCTTAAGGAAATGTATGCATCAAAACAAAACATAGTAAATCCTCTGGCTTGGCTTTTTGGCTGTGGGAGAGAAACAAAACCGTAGTGAGTTGGAGCAATGCAAAGACACAGCAACAAAGAAATGTCAAAGGGGATTTTAATCAGAGATTGTTGGGTGCCTATAGAGAGTTACATCTACAGACAACTACAAGAGGACTCTGTGCACTCAGTCTTTTTATTCATTTAAAAGCTCCTTCCATATGCAGTCTGAACAGGAACAGTGTTTGAAATCTCAGAAGGAGCATCCTAGTGATTTAGGAATATCTACTTTTGTGGTTGGGGTAAAAATACAACTTGTTTTCATGGCTTACAATTTAAAAAGGATATCTCAAGGCTATGACAGAGTCTTTGTGTACACCTATGCAGGCAATTACACTCCATTTGTTCTAACATGATCACTGAACTACAAAAGCCTGCTTTGAATGTGTGTTTTAATGTGTGGATGATCCAGTGCCACATGGAACTTTTGTGATTTGATCGTGCACCTTCAAATTGCTGATATTTATTCATGTCTGTAAGGGCACAATGACTGTGTGTGGATGTGACTGCAGAGGTTTTAAATGGAAACTTATTATGACTTGACATCCCGCACAAATGTGTATTGTGTTGGATGTATGCCATGTGACATTCATTTATTTGACAAAGGACCCCAACATTTTTCAGACCACCCCCACCCCCCCCAGTGGCATTAGGGTAGTCTACTCAATCTTTCATTCAGTCTTTTATTCTCATATGCATGTGCTATAATGCTTTGGTGGAGGCCATTCAGAGCTAATGAATGGATGTAATTGAGAGGCTGAAGTCATACACAATTGAAGTCTTTCACGGGTTTTATGGATCTGAGGCTAATTAATGAAAAATAGAAGCCGCATTGTCTCCCATCAAATCCAATCCTTAATTCACCAGGGTCCCAATCACCCCTTCATTGGAGCCTAACGTTTTAATCATCCTACCTCTAGAGCACAAGGCTAGTCCCCTAGTCGATGATTGCAATTCAATTTAGCCTATTAATTATAGCCGCTGCTGACGGGTATGTTCTTTCTCTCTCTGCTAGGTGAACCCGCCCAATGTTTTCCTCTCCCAACACGTTTGCTTATCTCTGGCCTCGTTTAGGGCATGTATATATTGCATTGTTACTATGGGATACAGTATGGTAATTTACCTCCCTGCACCCCAGACCATTGGTGTAAATGAGTGGACAACTCTACAGAGGAGCTCCCTCTGTTAATCCTTCTATAAAGACTAATAAGATCAATGATGCCCCCCCATGGGAGGTCAGGAGCTTCAAGGGATTCTTGGTGGTGTTGCAGATGGCTTTGGACTTTCTAAAAGATCCTTGTGTGAGTGATTAAGAAAACTGTACACAGCCAGTCTGCGGTCAGCTTTCATTTTGGCTTGCTCTTGACCACTCTGGTCAAGAGCTGTTTGCTCATGAAAGGACCTTCAATGCTTGTACTCAGGATAGCAAGATGAAATGGATAAATTACAGGGACACACTCTGTGCTTACTGTAATGTAACAATGGAAGAAGAAAAAATAATTTAATCCGTACTTGAAGAATGAAAGTAGTAGGCTATACATCTGTGTTCAAATATTAATGAGTAGCTTATAAAAGAGATGTATTTCCTGTGGATTGATTGCCTCAAACACTTCTATTACTTCCAAGTTTTATGACTTAATACAAAACAGTTAGTGCTGTTCTTGTCATTTAATGGTTGATAGCCTGATTTGTATACACTGCACAAAGACCAACATGCCTACAGGCAAGTTAAAGCTTTGCACATTACAATGCTGCAGAGTCTGCATGATGTGAGGTGACAAAGTAAGTCCCCCTGCTGTGGGTCTCTCCTTGCTTGGTGCAGAGGACTATGGCACACACCACCCCTACGCCCCCGGCCTTGTCTCTACTCCACTGTCCCTGGGCTCCTGGCATTCCTGCCCAGACCCCTGTCAAACCCCAGAGAAGAGGCAGATGGGCCTGGCTTTTTATGTACTAATCAAGGAGGAATTTGCTCCCTCACAGACACGTCACCTCTGACCCATGTGTCTAGTCACATTCATTATTCATCCTCACTGAGGTGATCTGCTGTAAAGGGTCGAGAGCAGAGTGGAGGATGAGCACGCGGAGGGGAAGAGGAGGCGGGGTGGGGTGATGAGTGCTTGTCGTGCTCTGCTCCAGCTGCCAGCTCATCCCGGTATTCAAGTGTCCCTCAGTCCTTTCACACCAAAACAGAAGCCCTCGTGTAACATTTGGGTCAAACCTCTGTGGCCCATGTTGTGTTTTCCTTGCCTTCACTCACTTACCTCCTTCATTTTCTTTCCTTTCTGGTGACAACTAGGGACAAACCATCTGGACAGTATCATCAGCAGAATGGCTGAGATGGGAGCGAAGGAGACAGGAACCCAGCTCAGCCCAGGGATCCTGGGGTTGTTTAAAGGTCAGATGGAAGATTATTGTGAGTGGTTGGCTTGCTTTAATCAATATTAAAATATTTAAATATTAAAAAGGGGTGGCAATGGCGGAGTTGATAAAACACATGCATCTTAAGACACTTAACTTGTAGTTGCTCCAGAGGCGTGCAACATCTAAAAAAATATACATTTTATGTATGTATTATATACATATAATACAGTATACGCTCTCACCCAATGAGAGAGAGGGTGAACTCTCATGATGTCTCCTGATTTTCCATGAGTAGGTCTTAAAAAATGTTTGAGACATATCCCTGATTTTCCATATTGACATCCTTGGACAAAATTACAGTGGACACATAACTTACAAAAGTTCCCCTTTTCCTTTTTTGTGATCAGTAGTTTATTATTTACATAGACAAGGAGCGGTTTTTGTGACAAACCAACAAGTGGGACACAATCATGAAGTGAAACGAAATTTATCGTATATTTCAAACTTTTTTAACAAATAAAAAAACTGAAAAATTTGGCGTGCAAAATTATTCAGCCCCCTTAAGTTAATACTTTGTAGCGCCACCTTTTGCTGTGATTACAGCTGCAAGTCGCTTGGGGTACGTCTCTATCAGTTTTGCACATCGAGAGACTGAAATTTTTGCCCATTCCTCCTTGCAAAACAGCTCGAGCTCAATGAGGTTGGATGGAGAGCGTTTGTGAACAGCAGTTTTCAGTTCTTTCCACAGATTCTCGATTGGATTCAGGTCTGGACTTTGACTTGGCCATTCTAACACCTGGATATGTTTATTTGTGAACCATTCCAGTGTAGATTTTGCTTTATGTTTTGGATCATTGTCTTGTTGGAAGACAAATCTCTGTCCCAGTCTGTAAATGTAAATGTAAATGCTCCGTACTTGTATAGCGCCTTTCTAGTCTTTTCGACCACTCAAAGCGCTTTTACACTACATCTCAGGTCTTTTGCAGACTCCATCAGGTTTTCTTCCAGAATGGTCCTGTATTTGGCTCCATCCATCTTCCCATCAATTTTAACTATCTTCCCTGTCCCTGTTGAAGAAAAGCAGGCCCAAACCATGATGCTGCCACCACCATGTTTGACAGTGGGGATGGTGTGTTCAGGGTGATGAGCTGTGTTGCCTTTACGCCAAACATAACATTTTGCATTGTTGCATTGTTGATTTTGGTTTCATCTGACCAGAGCACCTTCTTCCACATGTTTGGTGTGTCTCCCAGGTGGCTTGTGGCAAACTTTAAACGAGACTTTTTATGGATATCTTTAAGAAATGGCTTTCTTCTTGCCACTCTTCCACAAAGGCCAGATTTGTGCAGTATACGACTGATTGTTGTCCTATGGACAGAGTCTCCCACCTCAGCTGTAGATCTCTGCAGTTCATCCAGAGTGATCATGGGCCTCTTGGCTGCATCTCTGATCAGTCTTCTCCTTGTACGAGCTGAAAGTTTAGAGGGACGGCCGGGTCTTCGTAGATTTGCAGTGTTCTGATACTCCTTCCATTTCAATATTATCGCTTGCACAGTGCTCCTTGGGATGTTTAAAGCTTGGGAAATCTTTTTGTATCCAAATCCGGCTTTAAACTTCTCCACAACAGTATCTCGGACCTGCCTGGTGTGTTCCTTGTTCTTCATGATGCTCTCTGCGCTTTAAACGGACCTCTGAGACTATCACAGAGCAGATGCATTTATACTTGATTTCACACAGGTGGATTCTATTTATCATCATTAGTCATTTAGGTCAACATTGGATCATTCAGAGGTCCTCACTGAATTTCTGGAGAGAGGTTGCTGAATAATTTTTCAGTTTTTTATTTGTTAAAAAGGTTTGAAATATCCAATAAATTTCGTTCCACTTCATAATTGTGTCCCACTTGTTGTTGATTCTTCACAAAAAATTAGTTTTATATCTTTATGTTTGAAGCCTGATATGTGGCAAAACGTCAAAGTTCAAGGGGGCCGAATACTTTCGCAAGACACTGTACATGTGCATTATTCTGGGTCTGTGCCGTGCAGAAGTTACGCAACGGAAGATAATATTGTCTACATATAAATATATAAACTGACAATATAAAAATATACAACAACAAAGATCAACGGATAGAGGTCAGAGGCCTGTACCACGAAGCAAGATTTGAGATTATCCAGGTAACTTCGGGGTTAATCCTGGGTTTTCAGTACCACGAAGGTGGTTCACTTCTTACCGGGGTAGATCTCCCTGGTAACTTATGCTGAACGGCTAACCTGCTCCGGAGCAGATTATGAGATCAACTCTATGAAAACGCCGCCTACTGACCAATCAGCTCTCTTGGAAAATGGCATCACCATCTGTAGGAAATCCCACAGACTGTTTTATAGGCTGCTTTATGTTGCGGTGATGTGGAGAAACTCTTGTAGGCTATATCGATATCATCCTTCAGAGACTGATTAAAAGCCTTAGGTTATTGTAAGGTTATTGTAGACCTACAGATTTTTACAGTAAGCCAGTCCGTTTCACACAGCCTGTCACAGCCGTTAAAATAAATGGGTTTCATTTTTCTTATGTGAGTCTGAACATTATGAGCAGTTTGGTAGGGATATTGAAACACTAAATTTAATATGAACATAGGCTATTTATTTTAGGTTAGTAGCTGTCTTAAAGTCAATCAAAGACAGTCAAAGAGACTGTTCACGTTCCTTTTGCGCCCACATCGCAAAAGGTGGGACAGTGAGTTTTGGAGTTTTCAGTAGCCTAAATGTTGAGATGGTCTTTCAACCACTATTTGAGCACATTTTATGGCATGAATGGAGTTTTCGTTTCATTGCTTTAATTTAGAACACTTGAATGTGTTAAATAAATGAATCTCATTTTTGAAGTGACGACAAGTTTTTTAAAGTGAGGTGGAACGACCACAGTGCCCGAGTCTTTTAATGTGGATATGCCGACACACAGCCGAGCTGAAAGAATAAGGCTGATATTTTCATACAGCTCATATGAACAGTTTAAATCGCCGCAATATTATAGACTATGCCTGTTTATTTAGGTATTCACACTGTCTGCGATTTTATGTCTCCCTGCGTGTGTCAGATGCAGGCATGCTACTGTCGTATTTCTGTAGCCTAGTGTTACAGTTTAATCCTTGTTCATAAAATATGACGCTCTGCTGACAGTGGACTTGTTAATGTCTGTGATTGGTCATCTGCTGCTAACACCGCCTCTTTTATGTGAACGCACTCCCAGCTGGATTGGGAAACCCTGGGTTGATTTACCGAGTTGATGACCAGCTTCGTGGTACTGCTTATCCCGATCGCGATTGTTAGGGTTAGTTAAGCCAGATAACGAAAACATATCCTGGGTATGTTGAACTCGCTTCGTGGTACAGGCCCCAGGACTCTGTGCAGGCCAGTCCAGTTCTCCACACCACAGTTGCTCATCCATGTCTTTATGGACCTTGCATTGTGCACTGGTGCGCAGTCATGTTGGAACAGGAAGGGGCCATTTCCAAATGGTTTCCACAAAGTTGGGAGCATGGAATTGTCCAAAACCTTCTGTTTCTTTCATTGGAACTAAAGGGCCAAGCCCAACCCTTGAAACACAACCCCACATCATAATCCCCCCTCCACCAAACTTTACTCTTGGCACAATGTAGTCAGGCAAGTACCGTTCTCCTGGCAACCACCGAACCCAAACACGTCCATCGGATTGCCAGACATAGAAGTGTGATTCATCACTCCAGAGAACTCATCTCCACTGCTCTCGTGTCCAGTGGTCGTCTGCTTTACACCACTGCATCTGACGCTTTGCATTACACTTGGTGATGTAAGGCTCGGATGTAGCTGCTTGGCCATGCAAACCCATTCCATGAAGCTCTCTACGCATTGTTCTTGAGCTAATCTGAAGGCCACACACCGTTTAGAGGTCTGTAGCTATTAACTCTGCAGAAAGTTGGCGACTTCTGCGTAACGTGCGCCTCAGCATGTGCTGACCCCACTGCTGAGTTTCTGTTGTTTCCAATCGCTTCCACTTTGTCATAATACCAGTATAATAACAGTTGACCGTGGAATATTTAGTAGTGAGGAAATTTCATGAATGGATTTATTGCACAGATGGCAACCTATCATGGTACCACGCTTGAATTCACTGAGCTCCTGAGAGCGACCCATTCTTTCACCAATGTTTATAAAAGTTGTCTGCATGTCTAGGTGCTTGATTTTATACACCTGTGGCCATGAAAGTGATTGGAACACCTGGATTCAATGATTTTCCTGGAATGTCCTAAAACCCGTGGCTATATAGTGAAGGCATACCAAGACGGCAAACAAGCACAACAAAAAAATGGCAGTTCTCCTTTTCAAAGTCAGTTATATTAAAAACTTTTTATAGTAAATTTTATATTTCATATAATACTTCAGCAGCTGCTAGTTCAGTTTATTAGAAATAGAAAATCCAGGCTCACATCACACCTCTCTCCAGTCACTGATAGCCTACATGTTACTATAGTTTGACAAAACACTGACAAGAAGTTAATTTGAAAACGGCATGTTCTGAATTATGCTTGTGTGCTGTCATTTAATTAATTTGTTTTACCAGTACTAACTTAGTTGTTAGGTATGAAGGTCTTTTTCATGTTACAGGTGACTATAACAGAATATAATGCAGTGCAGCTCTCAGTCATTCTTGTTCTGTGGTTTAAGTGAGTATCTCGTCTCTGCAAGTTGTTTTTAATACTGTGCTGAGTTGAATTTAAGCCCAATGGCTACTTGGAAGAAACCATTATGGTCCTTTTTAGGCAACAACCTACATGCCCTTAATCTGTTTTAAGCAACCTTATGTAAGATTTGGGTTTTTTTGGGTGTGATTTGGTGCCCCTACCCCTTCAGAGTGTAAGATAGATAGACGTGCATTCGTTATAATTGCATTACGATCAAAAACTAGTAAGTCACCAACTTTTCTTGCAGCCAAACATCAAGCAAGTGTGACAACGCAAGACATGGCAATATTACTTATTAGTCCAACTGTGTACACAGAAAGAATGCTAGCTTGGCATCTGTCTTGTAGCCTTTTATTTCATGAAGCTCTCACTAATGTCCTGCAGCCTCTTGCTTGGTCACTATTTTTCTCTTCTTGGCTGCCTCCGTCAATGCCCTGTTCAGTCTATTCAGCTCTGCCATTAGCTAACGTTATTTTCATAGATGCTGCTGAGTCCAGTTATGTTGCCCACTTGCCCGGCTGCATCACCGCTCTCCACCTGCAGCAGCATGATTTTGCTTAACACTTGGTGGCAAGCTAGCCAACAAAGCTACACAGCAACTGAGGCAAGAACACTTAAAGGGATACTATGCGATTCTGCAGAGTTTGTTGATAAACAAACTCATGAACGAGCATTGCCATGGTAACCAGTCCTATTCTGCTGAAATATAGCAGAATCCACAGCGTCTGTTGTCCGAGAGCATGTTAGCCTCAATAAGAGGGCATGTTTTTGTAGTACTGTAGAAAGTGTGACAGCAAGCCTGTCAAATTTAATCTGTTGAAACAAAATACATTTCTAAGCCTAAATCTAAGACACGGTGTCTAGTTTATTTATCAGTAGGATTATTATATATGTCCTTCAATAGTTACAATTTACGAACAGACATCATCAAACAAACGACATGTAAGCACACAAACGCAGTATCTAAAACACAGAGTAAAAAACTAGTGAGTTATTCGAAATAGTTTTTGCAAAAATACAGTGACTGATAATAGTTGGGAAGCACAGGAACGACTGTTTATCTCCGGGGCTAACCTCCTTCACTTTATTCAACTGTTGGCAGCATCACACGGGAGCTCCTCTTTAGTCCTGAGAAGCTGCAGTCTTTATTCACCAGCTGCTGTAACTTCTACTGTACATTTACTGCTGAACAAGGCTTATTGCTGACCCGTTTCTCTCTATTCACCGGGGCTCCTTTCACACACACGCGCCATCTATTCCTCCTCTACCGCACACACATTGACCACTGCGACTAAGCCAACAAAGCTAACCAGCTGGGATCATCACAAACATGACAACAGACAGACAAGACAGTAAAACTGAACCTGTTGTTTATGTGGAACAGCAAAGCTAACGTTAGCCTACTCACCTGTCCAGCAGAAACAGAGCAACCTCAGCATTATCCAGCATTGAAACACCTCACAGATGTTAACACAGGTCTTCCCCACGCCGGGTCATATAACTTCTTTCACAATTCCTCAGACCTTTCCCTCTGTGGCTGTTTCTCAGTCATCTTCACAGCTAAAATCCTGTAAGAAGTGCAGCATGTTCGAATTTACCGCTGTTTGTTTACATTCTCTCTGACTGCTTCGAGCGCGCCACCACCACCTACTGCTCGCTCCGAGCAGCTTTGTTTGTGTTCAATTTATAGACCCAGGGCTGTGTAGGAAAACCCGATTTTTTGTTTTTTTTCAGAGCACACAAAAAACAGAGAGCTACCGACACATGAGGAAATATTCGCCGAATTTAACAAAAAGTGTATTGGATAAGAATCGCAAAGTATCCCTTTAAGCTACTGATACACGAGGCAACATTTATTGAGCAATGTTGCAGGGCAATCTTGCTGGTGGCAAGTCTGACTATGTTTTGATCGGATAGCGGAGTGGTGGGGGAAGGGGATTACGGTAGTAATCTTTACTCAGATGGCAACATTGCCTAGCACCGTTGCTCTAAAAGTTACTCCTTGTATCATAAATGTGGTTAAATATACATCAAAGAAATAAACAATGGCTAAACAACAAGAATGTTGAGTTCTTTTGTAAATTGGGTTCTCTTGTGGGGAGAATTTGATTCATACGGGCAGCTAATAAACGCAAGCTATGATAATAACTCAGTTAAATTTGGCTATGAGTTTTAAGGGTTAAAGATAATCGATTAACAAACTATTGGACATCACTGATCACAGAATGCAGGGTTTTAGTCTTACTGCTTGTCGTTTCTCCCAGCCGGGTTGCTGGTCGGCGGACTCACGCTGTTCCGTGCGTTCTCGGTTAGGACGGCTTAAAGCCGTCGGCCGATTGCTTTCTATGCCAGGGAATTGCTCCGGAGGTCCGTCTTGGTGGGCTTATTGAAGACAACTTACAGTGGGAGGCCTTTTCAACCCTGGCTCGGGTTAAAGGTTTGATTGTCCTTTGTTACTGCTGGCGTGGCCACGTGGCTGGGTCCGGGCTTCGGTGGGAGTATAAAGCTTAAAAGAACTTGGTCGTTCTTGAATTAAAATTGTGTAACTTAACGGTCTGATAACTTTTAACAAACAAAACCAAAAGAAAATAAAAAGCAAGTAAGTTGCTGGAAACGAGGGGAAAGCCTTGTGCGCTTCGTGTGTAATATTGAAAACTAATAAAGTAGCATAGGATAACATTTCTTTATCCTATACTTTCTAAAGGAAGTGTCAGAAAGTGTTGGGAACAAAGCATTGGTTACAACATAAATTGAAGAAATGTCAGGGATTCTTGCTGAAAAGCACTGCAAAATTAACTTATTTATCTTTTAAACAACAATATCAACAACAATATGGTAACATAACTACTCAAATGGAGTGGAGAGACCTGTTAAGTAACTTAAAGATTATTTAATTAAACAAGGTAATGCTTTGAGTTTTGAGGAGACAGTATTCCTTTGTTCACACAAAGGAATTCAGAGCTGTTCTCCTCTGGTATTCTGGAGTTTCTCACCAATTCACGTCTGGGCGTGAAGAGGAGAATATCCTTTGATGTGAGGTAATTAAACAAAGAGGGAGGTCAGTTGCCATACTTACATGTGTGGGGGGCAGTTTAGGGTTTCCTGCCCTCTTTCCAAAAGAGTTCTGATAGGCTGTTCAGGAGAAAGCTAATTTCTGGTTAGTGTTTTTTGTGTCATTTTAACAGTCAGGCACCGAGTCTTCTCTGGCTGCTGCCCAAAGGTGGCAAGTTTTACGATCGAACTGCCCAGAAACAGCACTCAGGGAAAGCAAACCTTTCACCTCCTACTTTGGGATCACTTCAGCTGTCTGTTGAGGGTTGATATCTCAAACCCCCTCCTTTTCTTTCTCTCAGGGAGAGAGAAATAATTTGGGATCTCCAAATTTATTTGATATAAAATGAACCAATCTACACTGGCTTGTTCACAACAGACCAGACCCAACGGGCATGAGGTAGGCCTGTATGACGAACATATTTGATGTGCAATAACATTGTTATATATTGAGATGACATATGACTTGTGATAAATAAACAAATATTGATGTGTGCATATTAGCTACCTGCTCGTTTTTTTAAATAATTAAAGTATTAGAATTTTATATTTTAAATACAACTGTTATTTCTAGAGCAGCAACATTAATGTTTACAACAGCAAACAAACTATCTGACATCACAATACACAGTACTCAGTCTGTATCAGTCCCTCCTCGTCCTGCTGTTATTCACTATCCGCAGGTAACGTCACCTGGTAGAAGGAGGTGCGGCTGGTTTGAGCTGAGTTTTTAACAATGTGCCAAATTGAAAGATTGCAGACCAGTCTATGCTACAGACAGACAGCTTTCTATTTAGCTTGTTTGTAACATTTGGTTAATTGCCAAGCTAACCTTAGCTGTGCTTGTTAAAAACATACAGGTTGAGAGACTGAGCAGTTTAAATTAACCCTTTCTACATGTTTACTAGGGATGAAACGATTACCAGTTTAACACTAAACCATGGTATTATTCCTGACGGTTATTCAGCAGGCGCACATGTGCAGAATGCAGCGTGGGTTTGTTTGGGTCAGTGACAACATGGCGGAAGACAACGCTGCAGAGACTTTTCAGTCACTCTGAAGTCCGGTGTTGTGCCGAATTCTGCCTGCCTGCTGAGAAATGCATGCACCCTGCGGCTGGTAGCGCTAATTTAAGCTGGGAAAAGAGGTGGATGCAAATCTCGGCAGGTAGCATACAACATCTGTCCTGCCGAATTATGCATCCATGTCTTAAGGTCCTTTCCAGACACTTTGCTGTGCTCATAGATCAAACGCGGTAATCACGACATCTTTTAGCTGAATCTCAATGAATGCTACTTCTACTAAGTGTAATAAAATATTAACAACACTGAACATTCATAAAATATGTACTTCGAATCATTTTATCACCATTGATGAACCCCACAAAGAATACTATAGCGTTTAAAAGCAATATTTGGAGGTGCATGCAATTCTCGGCAGGCATGCAAAAGTCGGCATAACTCCTGTCGTATTTTAGTTTTTATTTTTGGGAGTGCTGAGGGAAACTTAATCGAAGAAAATAACCTTACAGTGAATGCAGGGTGAGTTAACCGTTAGCTTTGGTTTGTCTCTCAGCAGTAACAACGTGTAAACTGAAGCTCTCAGTGTTAGCTGCTCTTGTAAAAAATGCTACACATTGTTTTACTGCTGTGTGCGTCGTGTGTCGTCAGAGTCTATTCGTCCACTGCACATGATTGTGCACAGGGTCATTGTATTACCTATATAATATAAAATCTTGATAGTGCACACTAGTAGTAGTAGTAGTAGTAGTAGTGATAGTGATTTTCATATGCTTACAAAGATATTTGCTGATATTTTATTTTTTATGCAAACAAAATGGCAATTGTATTTGCAGTTTTCAATATAAAACTTGTTGAAATTGCTTCAGTGTCTGTATCAGTACATTTTAATATTTTTTGGCACATTTGTACAATACCGTGATAATACTGATAAACGTGATAATTTTGGTCACTATAATCATGATATGAAATTTTCATACCGTTTCATCCCTAATGTTTACCCTACACACAGGTGTATTGATAAAGTATTGTATTTTTACTTGCAAAGTTTATTTACAGTAATGAGTGTAGCTGTCGCAACTCCAATAGTTTGAAGCTAACTTAACTTCACCATCGCCATGGCGACGGCCCGGCGTCTCTCTCTGCTGGCCGCTGTGTGTCTCTCTAGGAGAGAGAAGCAGAGGCTGCAGCCTGATGATGAACAGTCCCAGGCCCGTTTCATATCACGTTTCGGTGCCATCAATAGATAAACATTAGTTTGCTTATTCATTACGTTTCAAGTTAAATCAGATCTTCCAAAGAACTTACACTGTGCATTATCAGGGCTCTACAGTGTAACCGTTTCGCTTGCATGTCCCTAAAAATCAATATCTTACCATTAAAATGATTTACGAGCACAATCTGCTAGTAACTACAACCTACCATAATCCCACCCGTCGTGCACCGTGCCACTAATCGTTCGAAACACCCCCACCCCGAGTACAGGGCAGGAGCGGACACTTGAGATGTCAGCAATTGGAGAGGTGAGACAGAAGACAGTAGGGAGAAGATAAGGAGGTTGTGGGTTTAGCTAGCTGGCTATTTAGCTATATCAGGTAGTATATCATGTTGAACTTTTCATAAAATCGATGTGCTCATCAATTTCGTCAACTGACCAATCACAGCCTGGATGGGGCGGGACATTAAAAAAAAACAAAACGTTTGACTTGCTACTAGGGTTGGGCGATGTCTACAACATTTCCATCAGACGATGTCTACACTGAAACATCGGGATGGAATAGAAGATGGATGAGAGACTGATCCTCTCTGTCTGTGACTTCCCTGAAATATATAAACAGTACATTAACAGGAGGGCGTTTACATGACTAGATTTATCAGCTATATGAGTAATGTAAATTCAAATTAGCTTTATTGGCATGAATGTATAGCAACAATATTGCCAAAGCTATATACAAAGTACATAAGGACAACTAATTTAATACATTTCATTAGATAAGAAAATAAAACGGCATAAGTTGTGTTTGTATGTTAATCCAAAATATAATAATAAAAAAAAAATATAAAACTCAGTAAAAATAAATATTTTTAAAAAAGTAAATAAATAAAACGGTAAGCGCGCGCGTGTGTGTGTGTGTGCGTGCGTGTGTTTAAAAAAAAAGGTAAAAAATATTAAGAATTAAAATAAACTAAGTAAATGACACAGTAACGTGTGTTATTATAAAAATATATAAAAAATTAATAAAATGAATAGATTAAAACGTGTGTGTGTATTAATAGGGGGAAAAAATTTATTAATTAGTTCATAAAAAAGACTGTCTGTAAAATCTGTATAAAAACACTAGTTACAAAAATATCAAACAATCATATAATAATAATTTGAAAATAAGAACAATTATTTAGTAGTCTAAGTTTCCACTGGTTGTCCTCAGTTCATGGCATGATTAGATATATTTTGCTGCAATTATTTGACATTTGGGCATTTCTCACAGTAAATTGGGGTAATAGGCTATATTATTATATTATATATATCGACTAACCTTACTTAGCCTATAGTTTTACTTTAAGCTAGGCTATGAAGGAATACAGTAGCGCAGTGGTTCTTAACCTGGGGGTCGTGAAAATGCTACTATAAAAAAAAACAGCTTAAAAAAAAGTAGACGGACTATAGTTGTGAATGGAATCACTTTTGGGTGGACACTGTAAATATTTTGCAATGTTTAATCCAAGAAGAATCAGGCCCCGATCAGGCAGAAAGCACTTTGCAGGTTCAAAAACGCGAGGTTGGTTGAATTTGGAAAAGATCAGTGCTGCGTTTTTATCATGTTGCTTGGCAACCACCGAATCAGCTGTCCTGTCAGTCTAATCAAAGATTATATCGCCAGCAATCTGTAATTTTTAGTTTTCTGCTAAGTAATTGTCATATTAGGAGAAATTTGATCACAACTCACAGGTCTGTGTCTTTTGTTGCTAAAAATACTTAGACTTTATAATAGACTTTACTTGGTTAAAAATTTGGTAGCCTATGACGTTACAAGTCACGGTGGAAATTTTACAAACACGGATCAGGTAAAACAGCAGTGAACACACAAGGTGCAGATGTTGGTTTGGGTTGTTTGATAGGCTGCGTCATTAAAAAGCCCACAAGCGGCTCACCTGCTGCCGTGATAACAGATCGCGGGTGGAAAAATATGGAAACAAGACGAGTTCTGTGTCTTTTAGTCGACTTTATAAAACGTAGCCTACTGCTGATGGAGAAAGTAGACGGGCGAGGGGGGAGACCGAGAGAGGAGGGGCAGGCCGGTGTGTTAACCTGAGGTGCAGGCCTCTTGTGTTTCTGTGTGTGGGGAGAAGAGAATTCCAATGAAGGTGCGAAGCATATTTATAATTTAAAATAATAATGTTCTTGGTGATTAAAACCTGCTTTCACATGGCAGTATTATGTGAAAAAAAATTCACAATGCCTGCTCAACCATGGCCCAACCCTACATGCCATAGTAAATGTTTCAAATGTTGAACTTGTTGTGCATGAATGGTTCTGATTATTGATGAGATGGTAGCATTAACAAATTAAGTAGGCCATTTTTCTTTTGCTAGGATTTAATGAATGAAAACATGAATCTGCTGTTTTTCCAACTGTAATAAATGCTATACTAGTGGTGAGCTAAATAGTAAAATGACGATGTATATAATAAAATTAAATCATTTAGATATTAACATACTAACAGTGTAAAATTACATTAAATATAATTTTGTCTTATATTATTATGATAATATAAATACTAATACACTCATTTAAACTAGTTTCTCCTCTATGTTGAGGAAAGAGCCTCTGCAAATCTGTAGATTTCCACTGTACAGGTGTGCCAGTATGTTATCCTAGTCTTTTCCTGGGATCAACTCGTTTCCCTTGTTCTGTTTTACATGTGGTTTACTAAAGTTATTGTCATACTGTTAAGTAGTCTTGTTTACATTAGGTGTGGCGCGGGTGAGTGTGGGTGCTGCTGGTGTATTGTGAATCCGTCCCTGGTTGAAAAACTACACAAACACCAATCATGGTAAAGTTTTTTTGTGATGAGTGATCTGTGTTTTTAAAGCTGCTTTCAATGTCAAATTTTCAAAACCTGTTTCAATATTTTAAAACAAATTTTTAAGGCCAATGCTGAGTGTACAGATACAAGGGTCTTCACTTCCATAGTCCTCTAATGGTTTCACACCATAGTTGAACACAAAGAGAAAGAGCACACACATAGCATATATTTGTATATAATAAATAGTTTGTTAAACTTTGTGTTACTTGAACATTTTTCACTAAATGAAAAAATTTAGAAGCACACGTGCTCCTTGGGGAAAAAGGTTAACGTAGAGCCCTGCTGCATTATATACTTCTTCTTATAGTTTGCTTAAGTGTTGGTGCCCTAAATCATTATGCTGTTGTTGCCTAGTCAGTGCAGGTATTATGTGTTCCAGCTCAAGCACACCTGGTGCAACTAATAAAGCCCTTGATTAGTTCCATCAGGTGTGCTTGTGACAACGCCTGTTTTTCATATTTGTGCGTTGTGAAGGATTATGTTCATGGGGTTGAATAATTCTGAGACTGGAGAGTCATGAGCTGCATTTTCAGTTCAACTTGGGGAAAACACTTGAAGAATATGTTGTGTTGAGCTATTTCAGTTGCTTTTGTTTGATTTGTTCATTGCAAATTGCTGAAGTCTGTACATTTTGACACTGAATCTGTTTTGCATCGGGGGTTGAATAGTTTTGATTGTATATGTATATTTTGTATATGTTGCAACTGTATCTTGTAAAACATTTTGTAAAAAAATATTTTAAATATATGCTACATTTAAAATTTTACAGTGCCATTTATATTGTTACTTT
This sequence comes from Micropterus salmoides, assembly GCF_014851395.1. Classification (NCBI taxonomy): domain Eukaryota; kingdom Metazoa; phylum Chordata; class Actinopteri; order Centrarchiformes; family Centrarchidae; genus Micropterus; species Micropterus salmoides. The sequence continues at coordinate 24,231,933 of NW_024044237.1, forward strand.
AAAATCCTTAAGACTGTGGAGCAAAAACTGACTTACTGAGGCACAGCACTCGTGCCTTCTAATGTCCTATTCTTACCACTTTTAGTTTATTAAAGCCATGACGACGTTTTATGAGGACATCAATATATTTTCCAATCAACAGAATGAGAGGAAGAGAAAAAAAGGTCTTGAGTGCATACATTACAAAGAAACAGCTATTAGTACGACGCTAAAATGCTAGAATGTAATAAGGTCAGCATGTACCAGAAAAATATGATCACACTTCTCAAAGGCTAATTCCATATCACATTCATGTTAGCACACTAATCAATTTAGATTCACCCATCAAGCTTAGTCAGATCATTAGGAAGCAATTTTCATTTTGCCTGAGAGTCCATTAGTTGCTTGAGTAACATTGAACTCTAAATTGATGTGCTCAAATTGCATCTGGACTGATTTCAGAACAATAACAAGCACAGAGAATTACATGCAAATGCATCATTAGATCTAAAAACCTATTGTCAGTTGCAGCCACTGATGGTGCAAACACATCAAGCAGAAGCATCTTCACATTACCACAAACTTTGCCAATCGTTCCAATTGCTTCTTTTATTGATGTGTTTATGGTGGCTTTGGGCACCCTTGCTCTTTCACATCTTAATAGATGGAAATAGCAATGTGTACGCTCCACTGAGCATCACAGGAAGTGACTTTCAGCTACCTTACACAAGGTGGGTGAATCAGTGGGGAGCAAGCCATTATGGCAGTGTTGTGGTTCATTTGAGTGCCATGCACTGTGCAAGAAAACATGATCTTTCCAAGTGGCCAGGGGATTCTGCACAGCGGGGTCGCTGGGGAGGAGTTGCCACGTAAATTACAACTAATTACAGCTTCTATTGAGCTGAAATCCAGTCTGCTCAGGCCCACAATTCCGCTAAGACACAGTAGGTATTTCACTCTTCCCCACTTAAAGCTCACTATCCATAGGCAGCACCGAGAGACTTAACAGCATTTAAATAAGCATCCTAAAATGTACTAAGATGTACCCTGTAGATAAATGTGACAGTAGAGCAGGCTCCTTTGCAGTCAAATGCACTGGATGTGAAAATATGCTTTATAGAATAATAATTAGAATATTTACATTAAAGTAAAATGTAATCTTATTTCATTATAGATTAATAATTACCAAAGTTTACATAATCTATTTAAAATTGCTAATATGATCATTAATGTTGTATAGACCATGACATGAAAATGATTGCCTCACTTCTGTTTTGTTTTCCCACAATACTGCAATTAATAAAAATAAATTATACAACACTGGACGCTCATAGTTTGGTATGATGTAAGTGTGATGCAATTCCCTCAGCCCATGGTTTCAGAAAAAGTACAGCAGTTTTCCAGTCTGTAATAGTGTGAGGTCTGACAGAAAAGAGGATACTTTTTAAATAAAAAGAAAAACCTGTATATTTGGTTGCTGTGTCATCCCAAAAAAGCCTTTTATCATATGCAGCTTCTGCACTCTACCGGGCCCTTTCACTTTCCTTCAAAATCACACATTATGCACACAAGGCAAGCTGCGGCCCAGAGGATGCTTGCATTGTGAATTGTGTTTACAAGCATCTTCTCACACGAAGAAAGGAAAAAAGCCCACAAGCATTATACACTGTGATAGAGAAAGGGCATAACATGATGGTGGTACCTGGGAAAAATACACAAAAAAGATACAGCCACAGCTGTGCCGTCGTTTGATTAATTAATTTCAGAGACCAATAAAAGAGAAATATCAATAGTCACAGGCTGTCAGCGGTTTTGCCACACTTTGTGTGGAGGTGATATGTTACATGACCAGAAAGAAAATGAAGATTATTGTCTGTTTGGAATCTTTTCAAACCCCACTCAGCCCAGAGTGACCGTAATTCCTCCTGGCACCTCTCTGACTTTTTAAAGATGATCTCCAAGGAATTGTTCATTGTACTGTTACCATTGACACAGGGGCAAATCTCCTCTCTCCTGCTCTCCACGTCTCTCCTCTCTTCTTTTTTTACAGTATTGTTGTGGGGGGAGACAAAAACAATGTAAATGCTCCGCATTAGCATAGCACCTTTCTTGTCTTTTCGACCACTACACCGCTTTTACACTACATCTGCATTCACTATTCACTCACATTTATAAGTCCTAAGTGCTCAAACAGAAACTAACATACACACATATTCATACACTGGTGGAACAGCCACCAAGGGCAATTTGGGGTTCAGTATCTTGCCCAGGGACACTTGGACATGCAACCTAGAGAAGCCAGGGATTGAACCGCCGACCTTCTGATTAATGGGCAACCCGCTCTACCCCCTGAGCCACAGCCACCCTAAACAAACAAACGAACGAACAAAAAAAATAGCATAGCATCAGACTAACTCATTCGAATCCCTCAGCGTGGCACAGGGACAATGCCACCAGTCTGTCCTGCTGTATTTGTCATTGAGATGGGTACATGTGTCACATCACCAAATAAATGGGCAAAAGTCACCAGCCTTTCCTACCATGTTTGTTATTGAGGTTTGTGTGTGTGCGTGTCTGTGTGTGGTGGTGGTGGGGGGAGGATGGATGTAGTAACTTTTGTGCCAGACACCGGGCTTTTGAAAGAAAGTGTGGTGCCCAATCTTCTCAGTGAGGGTGGCAGACAGAGTGCACATTAACACCTGTGAGACTGGTAAGCCATGGCTTTGGCAAAGCCTCTTAGCCCAGGCCTGTGTCATCCGTTTTATGTGGCACTGGTACAGGGGCATTTACACACAGCTGCCTCACTGCTGCATTACAGAGGGGTATTTGCTTGGCGACACTCTTCGTGGCATAGTGTGGCCTTTACGTAAGTGTGACTTTCACAGACGGGAAGGAAAACTTTTTGCAGCTGGGAGAAAGGCATGGCAGAACTCCCGTTTATATGTGTGTACACACATTCTTGTATACAACTACATTAACAACGCATGATATTACTAGGGATGTCAGGAGAGTCGATACTTCGGTACCAAGTCGAAATTCTGAAAACATGTTGGTACTTGTTTTTATAGGTACAGAAAGTACTGTAGCTAACGAGGATTCAACACAAGGAAGATGGCAACAAGTGCACCTGCAGTGACAGCTCCGCCTCTTGTCAAAGAATAATTGTAAGAGTCGTGTATAGAAGTACTTTGCGTAATCATTATTTTTGTTGAGACAGCTGCCATTGCTGCGTCACTTGGCCAACTATGTAACATACAATGTTTGCAATGGTTAAACACTAACGCCTACAATGTTTAGGCAAATGTAATGTAAATAAAGCTAGTAGTAGGTTGCCGTCAGAACCGTTTATGTCATCTGTTGTAATGTCATTAGCATTTTAACAAATATTTCTAGACTAATGGTCTGTCACAATGTCAGTGAATTTAAACTACTGTTTGCACTCTGAGTAGAGGGTGTGTGTGTGTGTGTGTGTAGCCTCTGCCTTTTATTTAATTTATTTATTTATTTTTTTTTTTTTTACAGTTTTGAGCTATAACTGATATACCTGAATTTATTAAAGGTATTTGTTGAAGTACATGGGATTGTAACTTTGTTTTTGTTTTTTAACATGGTATTAAATTTTGTATCAATAATTGTGGAATTTCACTAGTATTGGTATGGACTACAAAATTTCTGCTACCGTGATATCCCTACAGATCAATGACTTGCACTGATTTACAAATAGAGATGTACTGACATTTTTAAATCCAAGCTGAGACCCTTAAAAACACAAAACAAGATTGTTCTTTGATCCCAAAAAAAAAAAAAAAATCAATTAGAGGAACACTTTATTAACCAGAAAGTCCCTTGAGATTCAGATGTCTTTTCGAGGAAGACCTGGCCATGACAACACACCAGTTTAAAGGGAAATGAATCACTTTCACAAAAAAACCATCCACGTGCCGGGTGTTTTTGTTACTCTGACAGCCAGTATGCCTAATCCTGTGTGAAGACTCCAGGTTGGATTTTCCATGTAGTCCCTTGTCTGTGACTGCATGTGCACTCCCGAGCCTCTAGTCTATTGAATCTGTACTGTACACACAGCAACTTCAATCCAGGTCCTCCCTATTGAGCAGCAATTGAGTGAGTGACTGCTGCTACTAAAATTTCACATGATGAATAAAATGTGCAACTCACATTAATGATTTTCACCTGCACACTGTGCAGCGCAGTGGCGCTTAGCTAGCGTCCCCTCCTCATTCTTCAAATGACAGCTACGTGACAGGCAGCAGTAGGTGACGGTGAAAACGAGCAGAGGAAAACATGAGCCCTACGTTTCAGTCTGGCTGTAAATATACAGCATAGGTCACAGCGTTTCCGTTTATTAAAGTCTGTGTTGTTTTCCAACTACTAGAAAGGCAGTTGGCGCTAACAAACATCTCCTCTTTAGACTGCGGTCTGGAAGCTGAGCAGGATGTTATTTAGCTGCTGTAAAGTTGGTTTGTTGTCATTCATCCACAAATCGAGTACACAAATGAACAAAATGGTGTTTCTCAAGGCCCATGGAGCTCAATACAAGATTACAATAATCAACTTACAAGACAAGACACAAACCTATTACTACACTAGACAAGACAAAAAAAGGAACAGATATATTAAAGTGGAGTGAATGTGGTTTGGCTGGAGCATTGTAAAGTGCATGTATCTGACTCTATACTAATAACAGCAGCCTCATAAATAAAAATAGCAACAGCAGAGGTCAGTAATAACGCTGTAATGATGTAATGTGAATGTAATGTAATGATGCTATGCAATGTTAGCTAAATTTATATGAAGTAACATTAAATGGCTGCATTTCATTACTACCTACTACTTTGGATTGTTACAAATACTTTGCTTTAAAAGTACCAAATAGTCAAACAGTGAGAAAAATACATCTTTATGCTATTCGTTTTACAATCGCATCTTAGCCTCATAATCGTAATGAGGTACCTAGAAATTCCCACCCTTGAGGTGATGCATCGAGGAATCGAATCGAATCAAATCGTTGACCTGATAATCGTGAATGAATCATGAGACCAGTGAAGATGCACACCTCTAGACACAACCTGAGAAGGTATGGATCCCAGTAAGTGCCAAACACACACTGGTGCCAAGCGCTGATGCCACCTTAGCTAAGTCCATGAGCCTTGTTTTGTTGCTCACCCCTATGAAAAAAATACAACCTACATGGTAAATCTGGCTGCAGACTTAAAGCAACCTGTATCGGGGCTCTTGATGACTACACTTTGGTATTCCTGTGCTGCATGCTGTACATGTAAAAACACCCTGGTGTGTTGGTGTTTTATGATCCGGTCCATATATTTTCACCAGTTGTGTACCACCACCAGCTCTATGTGACCGTTTAAGATTTTTAATACTTATTTCTGGATACTGGTCAATCACAAAGAGTTTCCGTATACAGTTGTGCTTCAGTGCAAGCTTGACTATGTACTGCAGTATGGTCTCAGCGAGCTCTCCAAAGGTACTTCGTATGGACCGAATGGACTGAATAACTGCTATGCCATCGAAGAGAATAGCTCCATTTGCCGGAACCTTTTACACCAGTCTCCACCTTTGGTTTCCAATAAAGAGCTGATTTGTTTGTATTAGCAAGTGAACCATTAGCCTTGGTTAAAGGATATGACACAGTTCCCACTGAGTAGGACAGATTTTCCCGCAGGTCTATCTTTCTACTCTGACCTATGAAAAGTAGTCTGGAGAATAGATTCTTGTCGGCACGCAGAATCACTTCCTTGCCTGCTGCAGATTTCTTAATTGTTATTTGCTTGGTCACTGAAGGTCTTGAGTTTATTTGATATATTTTGTGTTTTGATGGGAGTGAATATGTCAACTGATGGGGATAACAGTCTTTGGTCCATAAACTCTTTGACAGCGTTTTCCTCCTTCTTGTAACAGCCTTTTCATCAGCATGAATGCGTGTGCTGTCAAGTTTTTTTTGTTTCCTTATGTCATTTCCTTACCTGCCGTTGCCTCACATTGTCTTACTATTGCAGCCCTTTCATGTTGCGACAATATCCAACGATATACTACAGCTCGATTCTGTGTTGTCCCAGTCCAACCACCCTTTGTCTTGTAATCTATTGCATGTTTGCTCAATGGCCTGGTCACAAGCAGTTGAGGTAAATCCATGGACACTGACGTTTACATATACAGGGAAATCTTAGCAGAGCATTTATTTATATTTTATGTTTACATTTATGTGCATAGAGAGATGCGTGTAGTGTTTTGAATGTGGTTTTACTGTAAAGCTGCAAGCTGAGTGTAAAGCAGGAAATGTGCTTGTATTTTAGCAGAACTGGTTCAAGGGGTTGGTACATCAATTACAGGCCGTGGTCATTGTGTCTCAGGTACCAGATTTACTGTGTAGACATCTTAGAAAAACTGTATTGCAGCACTGAAATTTCAGGAACTTCTTTTTTTCACAAATAAATTACTAAATGCAGTAAGAGCAAATTAGACTTAGACAGTCTAATTCAAATTTCTGCATTTCTGATTCATTTTTCTTACGTATACTATAGCACAGTCAAAGAAAAAATGTTATTCTTACAATTTTTCTCAGTCACTTTGGTACATTTCTTGAATCATCCTTAACATTTGCAAAATAATAAGTGCATTTCTTGAAACAGATCGTACAAACAGCCCAACACAGTGGTTTACCTGCAAAAGCCCGTAACTCAAAATCCTTAATCTATCTCTCAAAAGTAAATATTTATGTCAGTGAACATGTCAGTGCCATCATAATGACTAGCCGTTGTCATTGTTTACAATATAGTCAAAATGTTCAACCATGTTGTCAATGTAACAGTGTACTCTGTAAGTATTTTCTGATGTACGCTATCACTAAGGTTTTGATGGCAATGATTGAAAATGCACGAGGCTGCACTTCTCAATATGGCTTATCAATTTTAACAGTACAAAGTAACACATTGCAAGAGATTGGACAGGATTCACATGCACTGTTCCTGTCTATTGAACCACATATTCTTATTAACAGCACAACAGATATCTTCATCAATTTACTGTAGGACACATTTACAAAAAAGTATAATAAACATAAGTAGAAAAAAATGCAGATTATGAGGTGTTCAACCATTTTGAATTTAGTGACTTGCACAATGAATTTATGACTACATGTTTTGGGGGTAAGACTACTCAACAGAGAACCAATATACTGTAATATATTGTGATCAACATGACATTTGTACATAATCATTTGTATAAATGTGTCAAAGTGTGTGCAATTTGCTCATTTCTCAAAAGACTGAGAAACCGCTTTTACATTTGATGTGCACAAGTGACTAGATGATGTGGAGATTGAACAAGTAGAATTTAAATTCTGATTTGAGAAATGTACCAAAGTGAATGAGAACAACTATATTCTATAATGAAATACTCATCAGTCACATTTCGAAGATAGAAGTTCATCTAATTTACTTAATGCTTCCTGTTAGTGTTTTGGAGGTCAGTGTGTTATGACTGAAAAAGTTTGCATTCTCAGTGAGAATTGTTGCCAGTGTTTTGGTTGAACGAGTTTATTTTGGATGTGTGTGAAGCAATTTGACCATTTCCAGCCAATATGCAGGTCACTACCTAGCTTAATTTACACAAACATAAAAAACCATGCCATCATCAAGCGCACTGTTGACAGGTGAAGCAACCAGTCTGATTCTCGTGTTGCTCTCACAAACAGAAGGAGTATCTATGTATACTATGTCGATGTACGAACTCCAGAAGGCAAACGTTGGGTTTTATGCACTCCTTCTTTTCACAAAGTCAACATATTTTGAACACATTTTGTCAAGTTTCTCATTTGCATACAGAACAGCCATTGTTCTGTCCTGGAATGCACATTTTATCTCATTTATGACATCCATACATTCATCTCTTTCCTCTGGCGGCAAAGAGTCTAAGATTGTGAGAAGTCTGATGTGTTGCAATCTCTCATACAGAAGTTTGTGTGCCCTCATGCTGCAGTTGTAGTGATGAACCCTAATCACTCCATTGATGGATCCTGGGGCAACAACTTCAGATTCGATGAGTATGTCTTGCAGTCCTGCATCCTGTCCAGCTTGGCACTGTGCATCTTTCAGCATCAAAGGACTTCACAAAAACATATGCCAGTTCAGTTTGTGCACTAGACACGGTGTTCAATCAGTATGTGTCTGCCTGTAATGGACTACTTTCATGAAACAAGTTTCTTGTTGGTCCTTGTCTTTTAGACTGACGGTACTGTTCTACAGGGATGCTAAGGGGTGCTTTGAATGAGGAAACTCCCCTTCTGTAGTGGTTGTCTGTTTGTTGTTGACAGGTTCAATTACAGAACTTTGTAGCACAATCCCATTTGTGTGGTGGGTAGTTCAACGACCTGACAGTGTCTCTTCCCCAAAGTCAATATTGTCCCACACAAGTATTGTAGGATCTGTTTTTGAGAATCCTTTTGGTATTTTGTCTTTGCCCTCTACTAGCTGAAGTTGTGCAAGGCTAGTGGCTAGACCAGTGGTTCTCAACCTTTTTTGGGCCAGCGCCCCCCCATCCATTATCCAGGTCCCTTACCTCCCACCATCAAAAAAGATGTTGGCTATTTGCCCTGAGTATTGTTTATTTATTTTTTTTTTGTTGTTGTTTTTACTATTGTTATAAAAAACGTGGAAAAGATACATAATTGACATGAATGACAAACAACAAATTAATTACTTTCCCAGGTAACAAAAAAGCCATGTGAGAAGTAATTATATTTAAGTAATAAGTGAGTGTTCCTCCCAGAAACTGTGTGTGAAGCCAGACACTGTTTTCTTGGATGGTGCACTTAATAAGTGGGGGGTATGGGGGTCCTCCCACAGAAGATTTTGAACATTAAACACTTAATTTCCTGCATTCTGGAAAAAAAATTCTGCCTTTTCTGCACCAATTTATGGTGGAAATGTCTTTATGTCATTATATAAAGGAAGGCATGTGACAATTCAAAATATATAAATATAATAGAGTATAATCTAGTGAGGCTCTCAGACATTCTTTATTGCTTTTAAATATTTATCTCCTGTATTTTTCACAGTGTCCCACAGAATGACACTGAATAGCTCTCCTTATTAGCTAGGCTCCGTACATACTTGCTAACAACTTTTTTAAGCTGGGTCTCCGACATTGACAGCGTTGTGTTGGACAGACTTGTGCAGCTGTGTTCATGAGGGAGAGAGAGAGGGACTGGTGAGAGGGAGAGGGACGAGAGCGCGAGGGGCGAGCGAGAGGATGTGCAGCGCGAACGCGCTATGGCACTCTGCAATCAAATACAATTTTAAATAGCCCTAGTAATAAAAATCAAATCATCAATCATCAAAATCAATATGTGGCGGTCAGTGTTGATATTGTGGTGGGCCGCCACAAACAAATGACTGTATGGGAAACACTGGATCAACTTATTTAATTTCGTCCCTGCTGAGTCAACACACATGATTAAGTCATACCTCCTCTGTTGTGTCTGTTTTGGGGAAGTAAGCTATTTAAATGTGTTTGTGGCCCCTTTTCATCTCAGTGATCAATTAATCCGTTTTAAATCAGTTATTGACTTTATTAGCTTATCTGTTAAGTTATGATATGATAGGTTATTATCTGCTCATGTTCAAAACTTTTTCCACATTCAGAATCTCTCCCACACGTGTTCTCTGACATGTAAAGAAAAAAGTCTGGCACAAACTGTCTGCGATTCACAGCACGAGGTGGGTCCACGTCACTCGCTGGTGTCACAGCAAAGTTGCTTTCAGGGTAAGTCCGACAGCGGAATATCCCTCTTATAAATGTGTAACCACGGCGATAACAAGACGTTCGTGATGTATTCCTCAGAGAAATAAACACTTTTCCATGGTAATACCAAGAAAGAGAGCTTCAATTTGCCAGAGTTTACACAGTAAACACCATGTGGGTAAAATTTTACAGATGATACTCTGACTTCCCGTTCCTGTGAAGGCAGCACGAAGCTGCACCACAAGTAGCTGATGGAGAAAAAATAAACACTGTGTCATAACATTCAATTCAGATTTATTGTTGTTTTACTGATACTCAGGTACACCGCTTCTTCACCTCTCAGTCGCTGTAACTTACGTGAACCACATCATATACAATAATGCAACATAACAACCCTAACCCTAACAACACACAGTGGAAGACCAACTCACTACAGTAATGTTACTTACTGCGTTCTAACTGTTATAAAGTGTGGCAACAGTCTCATTTACACTTCAGTCTATCTCACTGTTTCGTTATTATCCAATATACTTAGCTGTGCTGACATTGCCGAGTCTCTGGTGAAAGATGCACAAATAGTTACTGAAAAGCGGCAGGCAAGCTAACGCTGATGCATCATGTGGTCTAAATGCAGATTATTCAACAATAAAAAAATTTTGTTTTTGTTTTTTAGTCTATAAAATGTCAGCAAATGGTGAAAAATACCACAATAAAGTCAGTCAGTGTTGCCCAAAGCTAGGGCTGAAAGATTAATCGTTTTCAAATTGAAATTGCAATTTGAAAGAACTTGAATAACTAATTGTTAAGACGGCGATTAAAATGTAGGTTAATTAAACAGCACATCTGACCAGTTTTAAACAGTCATGCAGTTACAAATTCACTCTGCTCACCAATCACAAGCTACATGTGCCTCCTGTGACAATTCGAGCGGGCACAGGCATCGTCTGTGCTGCGGTTTTATCCGCTGTCAACTCACAGTGACGTGTTTCAGTTGTTAACGTGTTAAGTTATCGTTTTGTGTGCTTCAACTTGGATACCAGCTCTCAGAGCTGTCTGATTTTGCTGACTTGTTCAGATTTTGCTTAGTATTTGTTCAGTTGTCCTTCATTTTTGTGCTTCTACTATGGTGAAGTAGGCTACATAGTTAAATTGTTTCTTTCCTTTGTCTGTTTAACTGTATTTATTGTTGATGTATAATCGGCAGTCTGCGAATGGTGTTTTATTTTGAAAATCGACTGGATTTTCAAGTCTCATCGTAATCGCAAGATCTGGCAGAAGAATTACAGCCCACTGTAATCGATTTTATTAACATAATCCATTTTGGAATAGGTTTTATAGCCCACATACATACCAGCTTTCAATAATATACCTGTTCTAAGTGTAGTTTATACAGTAAAGCGGTCTTCATTCTTAAAATCAAAATATCGGCTCATAAATCAGCTCATTTTCACTTTAATATTGGCATCCGTCCCCAAAAACCCATATCGGTCAGGCTCTAATACAAACTGCAAACACACAGTAAAGAGACTAAATCCAGCTGTAATAAGGAAGTTGCAATTTTCAGTTACATAGACTTTTAACATGGCTTTAAATTTTTTCCAAGGGGACTAGATTTATAAGATGAAGTACACTCTGCAGATTCGTTCAGGGAGCAAGTAAGAGAGGGTGTTTTCCCCCCAGCTCAGTGCAAAGCCTTGGAACCTGGTAAGGAAGCCACCCAGTGGAATGGAGTCAAAGACTTGCTGGAGAACTGTGTCAGGAAATTACAAATATTTAAGGGGAGTTACAATATGTTGTAGGTTTGTTGATGATAACCTTGTGCAATTAGTTGATAATGCTGCTGTTCTGTTTTTACTTAGGCAGTGGCAGAATCTGTTGTCATAGCTGTGTGTTACTGCTCTGTTGGGTGTGGTATTCCTAATGTGAATATGTAATATTCCAATGTGAAAGCCAACTGGCAAACGCATCTCACCCTGCAGTGTCATTATTTAAAACATACTGAAATTAGAATTTTAATAATTATTTTAAATACATTAGGGTCCCTGTGATATTATTAGAACCTAACAGGTATGTTCTAAGTCCTTATTGGCAGTGCTACACACACGCACACTTAGATTACAATAACTTTAGTAAAATAGAACAAGGGGAACATGTTGCTCTCTGGACGAGGCTGGCTATAAGCAGCACATATTGGCACAATGGCACTGGCATCCTGACTCTGGCTGACTCTACATCTGTCCACTGCAGATGCTCTATCTACCACCTGGATGAGTATTACAAATGAGGATTAGTACAATACAGTAGTTTAAAAAAGTTTTGGTTGTGTATTTCTTAATTTTTATAGGTTTTTTTTCTCTTTTTATATCCGTGTGCAAGAAACATGGTCACATGGTCCCTAATTTGTTATTGCTAACAAAGTACTAACTCATTATGACTAACTCAGTCATAATGAGTTCAACATTTTGAAAGTTGCACATCAAGCCTTTTTTAATATCCCGCCCCATCCAGGCTGTCATTGGTCAGTTCATGAGAAGTGACATTGATGAGCATATCTCCTTTATGGAAAGTGTTTATGGAACATGTTTCAACAAAAGGCACCCAATAAGGTTGCCCTTAGTTCCTAGCATTAATCATCTGACTGTGGTCTTGTTCTCTTTGTGCCCTTTTGGAGTCAGGCTTTGTAAGGCTTGTGTGATATTTGAAGTGCTGCTGTGCAAGAAAAAATCACAGTACACCAAAAAGTAAGATGTAGAAGTGACAGTACTGTGTATCGGTGAATACTGGCCCACTTCAAGCACTGCTTATAGTGATATTTTTCAAAGCTTAAAATAATAAATTAATTGAATATAAATGTTTTTGAAACATGTTGTATTTCACTCAGTACTGTTAACCGAGCCTCAGTGGAGTAGCAAATACAGTTTACTGTGGAAAAGTAAAGTCACACACATACTCTTTCATACTGTAATTTGTTTTTCATACTTTTTATTTCTACATATTCCACGGACAGACTCTGTTATTAATGTTTTTTTATTTTTGTGAAACCTCTACCTACTCTAATCTTAGCTGTCTTTGCTGTGTCACATTACTATTTGGTAATGCAAGAGAACAATATACCCAGTGAGATCATTAAAGTTTCATCCTATTAGCCCAGTAGGGAAAAGTACAGAATGCAGTAAAATGGACATCATTACTGAGTATTACTTCCAGGGAAACATATTACTTCATTTTTCTTCTGGATGACATTAATGATTGGCCTCTTTGTCGAGCCATGGCAGAGTTGTCAGATGCAGCTGCTATGGAGATGAGATCCACCTCAGGCTAAATAATGTTAATGGGATTCCCACACAAACACCTATCACATATATCTTTTAAGATGCTACACACCCGCCTTTGTTAATCCTTGTTCAGCAACACAGTAGCTATAAATCTAAAAATAATTTCTCCATCCTAGAGTTCTTCAACATTTTTTTTCTTTAACACATTTAAAAGTTCAACATCTGGAACCCTGTTTGTGGATTCAGTATGACCTGTTGGCACGAGATATGGCTAAGGTTGATACATAGATTTTTATTCCCTGAAATATGTCATATTTACACACTGTTGCTATCAGTCCTGCAGCTTGACATAGGGCTAAGTGATGTCACCATAGGGCTGGCAGCGCTACAAATGTATAGGGGTGGAGAAACAGTTGTGAGGAAGAGTGGGGAGATACTGAGGGAGCAAATAAAAGATGATCTGGGAATATGGTTGGGCACATCTGTGTGGAAGTTGCTGCAGCACAGAGACACAAATAGACTGCACTGAGAGACTCCTAGGGGAGATGAAGTAGGCTGCAGCTTAAGCCATATCCTAGTTGTGTGGCTGCAGGGAGGAGTGGAGGCTAAAAATGATCATTACAATCATTAAGTCAAATTCACAGGTGACTTCAGTCAGGTAAATGCCGAATCCCATCCAGTATTTGTGGGATTAAGGAGTGACGTGAATTCTTTGTTGGTAATTCTTCAAGACAAATAGCAGGGCTCCCTAGACACCACTCCCTTCAAGGCAGCAGGCAGTCTGCACTAATTAGCAAGGGAGGTGTGAAGGAGAAATCATTACTTTATCCACACACAGTTACATACCTCCCCCCCACATACACCATCAGTCCACCTCCCATCTATCTTCTCCTTACAATCTGCGACATGGTGTTGTGCGTGTACATTTGTCGTTGATTGTGCACATGTATTTGTGTGCAAAGTCTGCACCCAGCAACATAAATTACTGCTGGTGAGATCAAAATGGAGGGCCATGGAAAAAGGCAAGAATCAGGGACATGGGAAAGAAGAAGACAGAAGATGGGGGAAGATGATGATGGAGGTGCTGGAGGGAATAGAAAAGAGCATCACACTAACCACTTGACAAAAGAGGTGGAGGGAGGGATGGAAGGAAGGGCCATGTGCTGCAAGGTGTGGACAGCACAGTGCATGACTCCCTGGGTATAATTATGATAGAATGATCTCTGATTGATTGTTTGAGCCTGCAGGACCTCCAAACACCTCTGTACTGTGGATGAGGCCTTTGTGGCAGTGCTTAGCCCCCCTCCTGTGGACCTCAGCTGGGCTCCTATTCCCAGCAGCATGATTCATGAGCACTGCTGTTCTGTTCTGACCTGGGCTGGCCTGCAGCCCAAACCATCAGGTAGGACTCGAAACAGTTGCCCTCTCCACAATTAATGAGCTAAAGAAGCAGAGGGCAACCACCAACACCTTCCTCTTTCATTCTCTCATTTTTATGCCTGCATCCAAAACTGTTTGGGATCTTGTTAGTAAAGATCATCAAGAGGGAAAAAACCCCGGGGTATGCTGATCTTACTGAAAGCGCTGCTGTTCATATACAGACAAACCGCCACAGGCTTTCCAGTAGGACTACATAGTCAACCGATCAGATTTAGGGCTAGATGCCACAAGTAAAGTGGTGCACTTAGTACATCCTGGCCACTATCTCTTCAAGAGCATCTTGCATATTTAACATGGCTCAATTTTACGTACAAGCTTTTAAAAGATGTGATATTTATTTTATGGGGACAGAATGCATAAAAGCTGCAAAAATTGGGACCTGTTGCATCTTACCGCTTTCAAAAATGCATTTATATCGAGTAGCACTTACCAACACAATGCACTCTCTCTGTTTGTGCCCCAAGTTACACTTACTACCATATCCAAATAAAAAAAAGTCTGTAGTAAAAGCAGGAAAAAGTAGATAAGAAAGTAAGATATTGGGAAAAGTATGAAAAGGAAAACCATTGCCTGTGAAGGCTAGCTATTTTCACAATATTTTTAAGCAATACAGCTTCACTCATACTGAAAGAAAAACATCCACACAGGCACTGCACTTAAACACAAGCTCTGCACTATGAGCAACTCAAAATATGAACAAGAGTGGCACAAAGTAAAACGGTGCTCTAAAAAGACAAACGGAAATCTTAGGCGGTTCACAAGAGCATCTAAGGCAAATTATAGCATTGCACATAAATCCCCCTCAACAACCCACCCACTCAGTCCCCACCCCTGAAAAAAGTGCCCTTTCAGCACATATTCATGAAGGTTCTCTAATGGCTTCCAGAGGGACGAGGGGGCCTTCTCCTCAGACAGAGACATTTCACAGGCCCACAGGCAGAGCAGAGAATTGCCAAGAGAAAAATATCAGGTCTGAGAGAGAGAGAGACAGAGAGGGAGAAGGGAAAAAGTGAAAGAGAGAGACGGGGGGAAGGAAAGAAACAGAGAGAGAGAGAATGTCTTCATCATGAGTGGAATAGGAATGATGCCCCACTGGGGTCTATTAGTGAGCCTTTATATACAATGGCAGCTTCACCAACTTCCAAGTGTGGCAACAATGCAAAGCTCTCAGCTTACTATGGCAGGGAGATCAAGGTTGTTGCAGAAAACATACCTCTTATAAAACAAGTATAGAAATTCACAGATTGTGTAGGGCCATATTGCCTAAAATTAATATAATATTACAGGGTATTTTTGGTACTTGAGAAGATTTGACACCTTAAGGCAGTACTATTCAACAGCACCAAAAATTAACTGAACATTATGACCTTTGTGAAAATATAATTTATTGCAGGGCTGTTGAACTACATTACATCAGTTTTAGTCAAGTGTACCAAATAAATCGGCAATTGATTCTAATTTACACATTTACATTATACAATCTTATTTACGGTATTGTTGGTGTTGGATTAAACAAGTGTCTGACTGGTGATTACAGAGCTTACATCAGCATGGTCATTGTACTTAATTCGGAATTTGTCTATTAGCTTCCACTAAGTGGTGGCTAGTCTTTGTGTTTTTGGGGTGTTTTTTGTTGTTTTTGTTCTTTTGTTTGTTTGTTTTTTTGCTTGTGATATTTTATTTGTGATTTACTGGGACGTTTACCATGGCTTTTCCCAACAAATGATGTGCTGCTCTGGGTAAATACCACAAAATGAAAGTACAGTGTGATCAGTTATCACCTTCTAAGAGGAATGAAACATATTCTTAAAATCTCAACTCACAATCAATATTGTTATTAGATGACGATATATGTGGTCTTTGTTGTGTGATGTTGAGCCTCTGTTCTTTTTCCCTGACAGTAAACGTTAGCATACCACTTCTGGCAGCTTCTGGCTTTATTTTTGTTTTCATACATGCTTGTTACTGCTGTACGTAGTCATGACTTCACTACGTCAACATAGCTACAATATTGTTAAAAATTTGTCATGTCATCATATTATCACATTAAAAGGTATAGCGATGCGGTATAAGATGGTGCACGGATTGCACACCAGCACTTCCTGGACAACTACATCGTGTGTTTGGTGGCAGAGATCAGGAAAGACGAGCATCATAAGCATTTGTACTTCAGTGAAGGTTATAATGGCGACAGACTTGTAAAAGTGGTAAACCTTACAAATTCACAGAAAAACTTTGACTGACATTGAAAGACCACAATTAGGCTTGGTTCAACTATGGACTATGCACCAATTATGATGAGCCTTCAGTTCAAGTGCATTTAACATTTCTGCCTCAGTGCTGGGAATCAGAAGCAGCCCATTAATGATTCCTCATGAACAGAATCCTCTACTCAACATGGTGCTCATTAAAATTGCATTGGGAAGGTGCCATTTTCACTTATTAGCTTAATTGTCAGGTCATGTAGATTGTACAGATGACTGTGAAGGTGTCTATGCCAAAGGACATGTTAGTCTCAGTCAGCCACTGCTGCTAGACAGTATAAGCCATCAGTTGCTGAATATGTTCATACGTCTTCTTATATGGCCCGAATTAAGCCTAAGACAAATTAAACGAGCTTGCTCATAAATTATTGGACAGGGATGGGGGCACCCTATATATCATTGCCATGTAAGTCATCAATCACTCTGAGGTTGGAACTCTTAACTTTCCATCTCGTACATAGCATTGAGTGTCATTCTCTTGTCCAGTCTTTCATTGTCCCTTCACCCTGAGATGAAAGTGAGGTGTCACAGTCGAGGTGACTGCTTAGGTAACTGCTTACCTCAGTCTTACTATAATAATAATAATAATAATAATAATAATAATCATCTTTTATTTGTAGAGCACTTTTCAAAAACAAGTTACAAAGTGCTTTAACAAGTGTAAAGACAATAATACCCCAAAAACAATACAAGATAAAAGCAAGAAAACATTGAAAAGACCAAAATACACGTTTAAGATAAATATAAAATAAGTAAAATAGAATAAAATAAAAGGGATAAAATAAAGTCAAATAAAATCGGGAAAGGCTGTCCTAGTTTTAAGAAGGGACTTATAAGAGTTCACTGACTCAGCCGACCTGATTTCCTCGGGCAGGCTGTTCCAGAGCCTCGGGGCCCTGACAGCAAACGCTCTGTCCCCTTTAGTTTTCAGTCGAGACTCTGGAACAGATAGCAGACCTCTGCCCGAGGATCTCAAGGTACGTGCTGGTGTGTATGGGACTAAAAGGTCAGAAATATAACAAGGCAAGAGGCCATGAAGAGCTTTAAAAGTGATCAATAAAATTTTAAAGTCAATTCTAAAACATACTGGGAGCCAGTGTAGTGAAGCTAAAATAGGGGTAATGTGGTCATATTTCATATTTCATATTTAAAAGCCTGGCAGCTGAGTTCTGGACAGTCTGGAGTCGATCAGAAGATTTTTGGGATAAAAAAGTGAAAAGGCTGTTACAATAATCCAGGCGTGATGAGATGAAGGCATGTAAAATGGTCTCGTGTCCTTAAAAGTTAACATAGATCGAATTTTTGCTATATTTCTAAGTTGATAAAAACATGATTGAACAAGCTTTGTGGTGGGGCTGCTCAAAATTTAAATTACTATCAAACCTGACACCAAGGTTCTTTGCCACAGGCTTAATGTGATTTACTAGGGAACCAGCTGCTGGCAGTATTTGTTTTGCCAACTGCTGGGACCCGATGACCAGGATTTCTATTTTGAGTTCAGCAGGAGGAAATTATTTGCCATCCATTTTTTAACTTCACAAAGGCAGTCGTTAAGTGAACTCAGCATTCCAGGATCTGTGGATCTGACGGGCAAGTACATTTGTGTGTCATCAGCATAAATATCAAAAGAAATACCATGTTAATGGATATGTCCAAGGGGAAGCAGATACAAGGAAAACAAAATGGGTCCTAAGACCGACCCCTGAGGCACACCATATTTAACTGGACAGAACGAAGAGACATAGTTGTTTACAGACACGCAAAACTTCCTATTTGACAGGTAGGATGAAAACCATTCTAGGGCAGTACCAGAGATCCCCACCCAGTGCCTCAGTCTGTCTTACATGATGTTGTGATCAATGGTGTCGAAAGCAGTGCTAAGGTCCAGGAGTACCAGGACTGAGCACATACCTTCATCAGCAGACATTAAAAGGTCATTGGTGACTTTAAGCAGGGCAGTCTCAGTGCTGTGATACTTCTTGAAACCAGACTGAAACAAATTTCAAATCATTTATTTTCCAGTACAGTGAGAAGCTGTTTGGACACAATTCTTTCTAGAATCTTTGCAATAAAAGGCAGTTTTAAAATTGGTCTAAAATTTTGATGGAGGGAGGGAGGGAGAGATCTAAACCAGGTTTCTCTAAAAGTGGGTTCACGCAAGCCGTTTTCAAATAATCAGGGACACAACCAGTAGATGGGGAGCTGTTAAAAACAGAGATCAAATGGGGCCCAAGAGAATCCATTACTTTCAGTAAAAACTTTGTGGGCTGGAGGACACACCTCATTTGTGATACTGTTTTTAAAAGCTCAGACAAGTCGATGGGATAAAACTGGTTAAAACTCTCTTGTTGCTGGTGAGGAACCTCTGAGTATGAGGTGGGTAATAGATGTAAATGTAAATGCTCCGTACTTGTATAGCGCCTTTCTAGTCTTTTCGACCACTCAAAGTGCTTTTACACTACATCTGCATTCACCAGTCACACACATTCATACACTGAGCCTGAGTGCTCAAACGGAAACTAACATTCACACTCACTTATACACTGGTGGAACAGCCGCCAGGGGCAATTTGGGGTTCAGTATCTTGCCCAAGGACACTTCGACACGCAACCATGGGGAGCCAGGGATTGAACCGCCCCAAATAGAGGCTCTGATTGACACCACCTTATTGGTAAAATAAGATAACAACAATTCACACAGTCATCATTACTTCCAGCTGAGGCACAAGGAGGGGTTGGGTTTACCAGCTGATCCACAGTCTTAAACAGAAACCTGGGACTGTGTTTATGTGTAGTAATGAGTTCAGAAAAATAGCGTGTTCTTGCATCCTTAACCATGTTCTTGTAGTTAATTAATAAATCCTTCAGACTGAGGTAATGGACTTGGAGACCGGATTTTTTCCATCTGCGCTCTGCTTTCCTGCATTCCCTTTTTAGGCTGCGAATGCTGTCATTTATCCAGGGTTGCTCACTAGCTTTAGACGTAGGCCTAACCTTTAGAGGAGCAGTAATATTTAGTGACGACAAGCAGATATGATTGAAGTGATCGACCAGATTGTTGGTGTTGGAATCAGACAGGTGTTGGCTTTGGCTCTGAAAGAATGTGCAAAACTTTGAAACACTTTGTTCATTAAAGATGCAAGAACACACGGAGCTTGGTGAGGTGGCATGAGTAACAGGCGAATCGCAGCTAAAAACAATACATTTGTGGTCAGATATGGTCATGTCCACTAAATCCACAGAGGAAATGCTGACACCCACGTGGGAAAAACTAAGTCCAGTATATGGCCACGGTTACGTGTTTGCCCTTTGACATGTTGTTTGAAGTTAAAAGTAGTGGCCATATTTAAAAAGTCAGTTGCATTAACATTGGTGGGGTCATCAACATGAATATTAAATTCGCCACAAAGAACAATTCTGTCATAATTTAAAACCAGAGTAGATAAAAATTCAGGAAGTTCTGATAAAAATCCTCCAGGCGGTTTTGGTGGGCGATAAATTATAACAAATACGATAGGTTGCAGCCCTCCAAGTTTAAGAGTGAGAACTTCAAAGGAGTTAAATTCATCACAGCGTACTTAACATGTAAAATTTTTCCTATACATGATCACTAGCCCACCACCATGACCACTGACCCTCGGTTGACTAAAACAATCATATTGAGGCGGACACAGTTCAGCTAGCTGGCTATAGTCATTCATTTGCAACCATGATTCAGTTAAAAACATCAAATCTAGATTTGCAGACAAGCTAAAATCATTTAAGATAAAAGTCTTACTTGACAGTCATCTCACATTGAAGAGAGCCATTTTAAATGAGTTTGTTTTGGGTGCTGGAGTTGGTGCAGTTGTCCTAATCCTTAAGAGATTACTAATATTATGCGTGATGATGACAGGAATAGAAGTCTTTGGAACAATGCTGGTAGGAGACGGCTTTACATGCCAGCAGGTGGAGACAGTTGTTAGTGGCAGTGAGGCAGAGATCTGTTCAGTGACCGGTGGTGTCCAGGTGTGCTGCATGAATGATTACGTTATTTACGTAAGTCATGTGTGGACCGCACTACATGCTGTATGTGAGCAGCTAACATTTCTGAGCCCGGTTTGTTTGGGTGAAGTCAGTCTGTCTTAAAAAGAGACATGACACACACGGTGAGCCCTGCAGGCGGACTGGAGCCAGTCGTGGAGGCCAAGGAGTCTACTGAAGCGGCCAGCACCGCGACCAACTGTGGGAATGGGACCAGAGATAAAAACGGACTTTCCACACTGCTTTAAAAAGTTAAAAAGACAGTTTCATAAAACTGATTTTGTCAGCTCAGACAAAGAGCTGTGTCATTTGTTCCCACATGGACTATCACTCTTGTGATGGAGGACGGGAGCGATGGCATTAGGTCCTACAGTTTTTATAAAATGTCAGCCGTGGTGGCACCGGGGAAGCGGTGAGCGGTAGCGTTAAAGAAATGGATGTCGGATGTTGTGGGGTTCCAGAGCAGAATCTGCTTCAACACTGCGTACATACTGAGGATGGAGTGTGTGAGCTACCGAGTGTTGTGTTGGAGTAGCAGTAACAGTCCTGAGAGAAGGACTACCTGACGGTGCAGGGTAGAGACGGCCTCCGGAGCGTCTGAGCACAGCCTCCTTCAGGATCCTACGTCGGGAAGCGGAGGTTTTTGACCGGGATGACGGCCGCCGATCAGGCCCAGCGGCAGACCGGCGGCCCAGCGTGGGAGATGTAGCCGGTGAAGGAGATGCAACAGTGTCGGCAGGCACTGTCCGCCGAAAGAGATCCGTATCTTTCACGGTTTGGTGTGGGTGAGGCAGGGTTGAGCTGGAGGTTGGAGGACCCAAATGCAGGACGCAAGGCAAAGGAGGTACAGTTCAAGGGGTTTTAATAAACAAACAAAGGCGAGCACGCTTACAAACTGAGTGGCTGATGACAGAGTCCAAAACAAAGTAATCCAAACGAGAAAACCAGAATCCAAAATCCAAAATAAGCAGGGAAACGGGGAGACACAACGAGTAGGCTAGCAACACAGCAACACAAGGTAACACACTGTAACACCAGGTGACAATAAACAATGACCCGACAAAGACAAGACAGAAACACCAGGTATATATACACAGGGACTAACGAGCAGGGCGGGAGCAACACAGGTGAAAGACATGAGGCTAACGAGGCACAGGTAGGGAGAAGAAGAGAGAGAGAGAGAGCAGGGGAAGACAGAGACAGATATACAGAGGGATCACTGGGGTAACAGACATGACAAGGGTTACCAAACACTAGACGAAAGACAAGACAGACCCCCAAAACCCAACAGAACAAAATAACGCTAACTAAACACAAAAGTGCAAAACACCGCATGGCAGACAGGCAGAGTGTGACAGTATCAGGGAGATTCGAAGCCGCAGGTGCATCCACTGGTTGGACCGGAGTGTCGTCAGACAGGGCTGCATAGCGGTTGGAGAGGCAGCCCTGTCTGAGCCTCTCTTGCAGCCACGGACCACCACTTCAGCCCAGGTTGACTGATACTTCGGAGTCGAGCAAGAGGAAAGCCTTGGAAGGGTAGAGGGGTTCCATAGCACGGTGTCCTGGGTGTTAGTGGTTGCACTAAGAGAAACAATCTGTTTGGCTTGTACTGAAGCCACATCCATAAAGCCAGTCAGCAGGGAATCTTTCTCTTTGAGTTCCTCTGAAAGTCGTCGGATGTCTTCCATAAGGTCAGCAATCTTTTTGTTCGCTTTCTTAAGGAGTGAGCAGTCCTCATGGGGCAGAGTTATCTCGGCTAGCATAGTCACTGGAGCTTTGTTGTGGTCAGTAGCGTTGATCGCGTTTTTACGGTCATCTAACTTAAAATCCATGTCGGATGACTAAAATCCTTAACCCACGTAAATAAAAAGGATATAAAAAATGTAACGAAAAAGAATGGATTAAAACTGGATAAGAGTCCGGTTTAAGACGGAGCTTCCGACAGGTAGCTACAGATGCCAACGCATGCGCAGAGTGCAGATTACGTCAGCAATTACGTCAGCGATACTAACCTCAGACTTGCTTCATTACAGTGCTTAATTTCTGACTGAGCATTTGAGCACATTGCTCCATCCTAATACGCTCATCAGTGTCAATAATAAGTAATTTTAAAGAGCGAAGCGTGGAATACTTTGATTAAATAGGCCTGAAAAAAGACAAATACTGTATGTTTGTTTTTGTTTTATGTTGCAACAAGACTATATTGTCATTCTTCAAGTTGTGTTTGTTTCTTCAGTCCTAATGTGAATACAATACATACAATATACATACAGTGGATTCTTTGAGGTTTGAATGTGCCATTTATAGCCCAATAAATTTGCAGTAGATCCCAGAGGGTACTGTACATCCTGAACAGTTAGTCAGTCTCAAAGCACGTCATCCATTTTGCTCATTGGGCGTATAATTGCTCTGCTCTAGACATGTATCAGCCATGTACCTGTGCTTATTCCTCACATCTAATGTGCTTTACGTCACAGACAGAGCCAGCAGCACCTTGTTATAACAAAACTTTTACCACGTCCCACAGTCCTGACTCTGTTTCATGACTGACATATTAGTGCTCATTGCCCTATAGGCATTTTTAAAGGAGACACTTTACACAGGCTCTTCATATTTCTTCAATATTCTATAGCTGAATGTAAAGTTTTTCTTTTCTGTACAGTATATCAAATTTGGAAATACTATGCTTAGTCAGAACATATTTAAACGCAAATAATTCTGTCCACATAACCAGGAACTATTCTTATGCAGATGCCATAAGAATACTCATATCAGTGCTCATTCATAATGTGCTAACTTTTCACACCAGCAGTCAAAATGGAAGAGTCTGCATCATGTAAAGGTATATATCTCATTGTGTAATTCAGTTGTTGTTTTGCGCTACCTCCCTCACTTACATCATACAAGGGGGAGCCAGGTGCCTTATTTATTTCAAGTCGTGAGGCCCATATTCTTATTTTGAAAAACAACAAAAAAAAACTGAGAACCCTGCGAAAACCCCCCACCTAAATAAATAGGTATCAATCAATGCTGCATTTATTTTTCTACAGCAAATACCCTCAAGCCCCTCAGATGAGAGTCGAAACATTTTGAAGCATCTTCTACGAAGTCCACTTGCTGTTGATTTTGATGATGTCAGAAAGCGCACCCTGCTTTATATCTGTATATAAAAAAACAACACGACATGTACCACATGTTGCAAAACAAGTTTGGGTCTCTGAAATTGTAACATAGCAAGCAGTAGTTTTAAACTGGCATAGAAGTGGGGATGGAAAAGTTTGAGCTGTTTACAGTGGAGTCAGTTGTTGGCTAGCTAGCTATCATTCATTCTTCCTATTATTTATCAGATCTTCCAAATGCTGTTTATTTCCTTGCATATGATTGTATGATTATGTTTGCTGTAACGTTACTGTTCCTCCGCTAAGTGCAAAGTTTCTCTTCTCCTCCCCTCTTGGAAAAAGAAATGGATGGAAAACTCTGTCTTATTCATCATATTGATTCGGATCATCAAAATGATTGGCATCATTAAAAGCCTTGAGGGATTATTTATAAGACGGCGGCACACGGCGGCACACGTCGGCGGATGGCCATATCATGCAATCCTCCAGTGGTTAAAAAACAAAAGTCAATCATGGAAATGTGCTCTATCCACTGAAGTCAGACTCCAAAGCAAATGTGACACAAATCATTTAGTCGAGACAATTTCTGCAATAACAAGAGGACCTTCAGTAAATTACGCTTCTGGTATTCTTGACACTTAACTTGATTTTGTTATCTGTCGCTAAATGTTATTGCTCCAAGTATATCCTTTAATGCAGCTCTAAAGTACATCAAAGTGTTACCTGGCATGCCCTAAAACCATCACACTCTCTCCATCCCATGCACCCAACACATCCATCTGATTATATGTATGTATTAATGTGGAAAGCCTTTTCAAAGCTAATCTATTTGCATTAGAATCTTAAAGAGAGTGACATTTAAAAGAAACCGATAAGAGCTGTAGAAAGTGGACTCAAATGTCCTGTGATTAAACATTCAAACATTACACTTGGGTCGTGCATAAGAAACAATTCTACATCTTGTACCTCATCAAATGAATTGAGTGGTGTGTGAGTGCATTCAATGTAATACACGGTCTATGTCTGAAAAATGTAAATAGTACAGCTTTGAACAAAAAGTGAGAGGCCAAGTTTATTGCTTTGGTAGTAACAACAAAGGGGATCACAGGTGCTGTACACCATGCTCTCTTAAACCTGCACAATGGTTCTCCAAAAATATAAAAGGGAGGAAGTGAGAGGGCTGTGCTCCATGCTTCTCAGGTGAACAGCTGGACTGTGGAATATTTGGCGGGCAGAAAGTATGAGGCACAGCTGGCTTTTAAGAGGAAGAGCTCCCCTGGAGCCTCTGGGAGGTCACAGCCTGCTAGGCCGTGAAGCGTTGCTCGGCAGGAGCCGTGTGTAAAGGCAGAAGGCCTGTGCCACTGTGTGCAGATGTTCCCCCGCACCCCCACCCCGCTCTGCTGGCTGCCTCAAAACACATGCAACACACACAATGCACAAACCTTGGTGCAGAGAGGATTTAATACATAGAACACTTAACACAGACGCCTTCACCAAACATATACAAGCACACAGACAGCACACACTTAGTGCACACACACATTCCCTCTCCGGATCCTGTCTGCACAGCCGCGTCACTTTCTTGTGTCCTCCATAGCAACAAGCACCACCTCAGTGGTCCTGAGTGGTGCTGCTGGAAACAATAAAGTGGGGTTTAAATGAGCTCTCCAAGGCCTGAAACACACAACCAAGTGTAGGAAGGTGCCCCTCAAATGCAGCAGCAAACTGCTCCTCCTCGCTTCATAACAGAGCAGCTTCTATTCATTACCCACAGGTAAAGCAGAGTTATAGGGAAAAAAGCTCACCTTGAACCCCCACGCCCCCACCTCAGTATTTCATATTGTTATGGTTGTCTCACACTGCGCCACATTTGAATAGCATTCCATAACAAACACAATCAATAGCACACACACACACAAAAATACTATAATAATTCCTGAGCTGTTTGCGATTATTGACCGGAAACCATGTTCTCTGTAGCAAACTGAGCCAATGTTTGCAGTATTATTACACAATAACTTTGTCTATGAATGTCAGTTAAAAACGCGTGTAATGGAAGATTTATTTCAGTTGGAACATGTGGCAAGAGAAATGCTGCCATAGGATAGGTATAGTCATCGGACACCAGCATCAGCAGTCTACTGACAGTGATGGATAGAGAAAAAGACAGCATGAGTGGCAGGCCCTAGTGAGGGACAGCACTCCGCTCGGCAACCTCCTCCGCACCGTCTGTCCACCCCGACAAACCCTTGCAAACCCAAGAGACAAATCCTGCTGCTGACACCAATGGACAAGCACATCTGGCAACCAGGGTCCACTGCGGTCTACTGTGACAGCCCCAATCAGCCACTTGATATTCACTGTGCCGACTTCCCATTCTCTCACTCTGATGCCAGATAGAGACAGAAGGAAAAGAGAGTGGTCAGTCAACCTTTCAACAGGAAATCAAATATTAATCTGCCCAATCACAAGTATATCTCCATAACTGCAGTCTGACATTGATATCCAATCAGTCAAAAAACCTAAATATGGAGAGATTACCATAAGATCAACAATAGAAGGTTTACAATGAATAATGACAACGGGGCCATGAATATTAATGTCTCAGTGGAACGCTAATAAATCTTTCCAGAATTCTGTCATTACAAAAGTTTATGGTTTTTTACTCATCAGCATGTGCCAATTGTAAATCTGGAGTTGGGTATCAAAGTAGCAATGGCTGTTTGCAGTGTTAAAACCTGTACTAATGTGACAGCAGCGGTTGTTTTATATGTATTGTTAGTTCTATTGCCCTTTCATTAATTATGTACTAGAAACTGGCCAAAGGCTATATTATTGTCTACAGTGAAAATTAAATATTGATGAAGCTCCAGCTTTCACCCCAGATTTCATTGTGTTAACAAATATGTTTTGTTTGCAAAACAATTTGAATTTAATAATTCATCAAAATGGGGAGAGGCCATTATCATTCAGTATGAGCCCTGTGCGGGCTCCAGATGTCAGGGATCATGTCCTCGTACTGACAATACATGCAAAGTCTTTGCCCTCTTTTATAAATTATTGAAAGCGAATTCTGCAAGGTGGGTTTAGACATGGGCACGGGGACTGATACATAACATGTATAGGGGTGACCTGAGACTGTCTGTCAGGAAAAAAATCGTGACATAACTACAAAGACATATTTACACCCTTTCTGTGTGATCAATATATCACTTTGCCTCTATACAAGCAAATGCTTTTACTGAAGAGGGATTTTGCTAAATATATGTTAAACAAAAGAAATTTTAATTAGTCCTAACCAATTTAATTTACATACATTGATAAAGTATAATATTGTAATTTCGCTGTACAGGAAATTTTGTACAGCCTTAAGAGACCAAAAGAACGCCCCACGAATACTGGCTGTTTAAAGGTTACAAACCCATAGGGCCAGAAATCCAAGGTACAGAGAGATCATAGCATCCCAGCGGGCTATAACATTAGTCACCACCTTCATGCTAGTCATAAATCTAGCACAACAGCATCTCAACTCCGCCTGGGAACACAGCTGTAATCCTTAAACGTAAAATTATTCTTTATTTGTCATTACGGGCTGGGAGGAGGTAGAAAACCGTGACAATTACAACCTTAACCTGGAACATCCAAACCTTATGGACCGCTGTGTCAGCCCTCGGTAACAAAGCTTGACTTGACATTCCGTTAGTGGCAGTGCGGGGGCTGCAGAATAGAGGGGAAGTGGTGACTGATAGGCGTGACGGAAAAGAGAACGAGAGAGAGACAGGGGACGCCTGTTTGGGATTTACAGCAGCGACATGCTCACCTAGCAGCTGACCGTACTGCTTCACAGGTCAGCCGCTCTAACCGGACTCCATTAATACGCCAGTCCACCTTGTGGCACACTTAATGCTCCAGCGCATCCACCGCCTTAGGGACAACTTCACTGGCACTTTACTCTAGAACAGAGTAAGAGAGGGAGGAGGTCCAGGAACAAAGAGACCCTCTGAAAATAGAGGAGGGGTAAGATTGAAGTCACTCAGAAAGTTTAAAGACTAGTTTTTCTTACAGCAGACTTAGATGCTTTACTGTATAGAACTGTATGTGGAGTTAACTTTTACAGCTTCAGCTCATACCGGCAGAGAGTTCTTTCTGTAACAAAGGTCAATGCTTGTTGTTTTTTTGCTTTGGAGTTGCCTCAAGTTCATCTGATATACCAGGTTCCACTTTTTTGGCCCCCTAGCCTGAAGCACACTGTAGGGATGGGCAAGAACATCATGGTATAAATGTGTTTTATGGCCAGGCAGCTGCTGGGGGCAGGCTGTTTTTTATGCTTTCTGGCCGAGTACAACATGGCCACCTGCTTGGCGTAAAACCCACACTGCTATGCTGGGCTTTATGGGCACGTTCGGCAACTAAACAAAGATATACAAGGACGTGTGCACCGAGAGCTGCCTGCTGCATATGGTGTACACTTAAGCAATTCATCGGTGCCATAAGCATCGGCTGCTTGTGACTTTCGCAGTTCAACGGGACCTGAGGGATCTGCATGGTTCATGAACCCATTGAATTACTTTCCTCCACAAGTCTACATTTCCCTTATGCCTGACTGTATGTGTCATTCCTCTGACAACTCTGTTTGCCTAAGAAAGCCCGCTGATTATCCTGAGACCCTGGATGGAGGCACTGCAACTGGGTGGGGATTCACAGATGATCACCCATAGGATTCAGGTGAACGTGTGTTTGGGCTGCGGAGGGAGGTGAGTGGCACTCAACCACCTGCTCTTCTGATAAACAAGTTCATGTTTGAGGAAGAGAGAAAGTGATTATTAGAAGGATTTCAGAGTGTCATCCCTCCCTCTCTCCCGCTATCTCACTTTCACAACTGCGAGCGGTAGAACAAAATTACTCCCTGCCAGTGAATAATAAGGAAGTTTATGAAACGTGACGAATGCGACGGCGCTCTACATGAAATACCAATGAGGGAGGCGCCCCAGCGTAGCAAATGCTACATCCTAATATCAACAGTCACCTTGTGTTACTCCCTCTACTCCCCAGAAGGACACATCATGGAGAGAGTCTGAACACAAAGCATAATGAGGTGACACTGACAATCCCAGCAATGGGATACGGGCAGGTGAGCGGACACGTGGAGGTGGCATGCCACCACAGAGGGCTGGCACCAGGATGGGCACAGAGGAAGTGGGGGAGGGGAGAAGAAGTGTTGTCATACATTGTCTCAGTGTCAGGGTGGAGGGGGATCAGGGAGTGGGCGGCAGTGTCACCTGTGTGTTGAGACGCTGTGTGCATATTTGGTCTCGGTGGCGGTTGGAGGAAGTGTGTACATGACTCAGATTCAGTTGTCACTCAGAATGTGAGTGAGTGAGCCAACTTTGTCGACACCAGTGCTCATTACAGAAACTAGCTTTGTGTGATTCACTCGGAGGAATGTGTGAAGATGAAACTGCTGCTGAAACAATTCTCCATGAGTTGATCAACAGAAAAACTGTGGTAATTGATTGTTTTAATCATTTATCAAGTAAAATGTTGCTAAACAGTCGTTGGCTCAAGTTTTGGATTTGGTTTTGTTTTGTCTTAAAACCTTAAGGTGGGGCTGAAAAATACTATATTGTTACTATACTATATTGTTACTGTTTCTGTTCTAAAACAATTTATTGTTAAAGGGACATTATGTAGTTTTCAGCGGCCAGTAGCGTGCGGTTTTAAGATTGCAACCAGATGTGTGTTCATACACGTGCTCGCTTGAACTCATTTCTGCAAAAGAACGCCTCAAATATGTTGTACAGTTTAATCAGGAATCATATTAATTAATATTTGCATGCAGTGCAATTTATTCTGATAAATAAGTTTCATATATTGTTATCAGATGTCCGTTGCCTTATCAATCCAAACGCTGTGCGCCAGCGTGTGGATGTGATGCGCTGCTTGTAAAAACACGTTATAGAAAAAAAAACCCCACTATTTTATTGTCATTTATAACAAAGTCATATTTTTTTTAACTCGTCAGCCTCGTTAAGTGAGTGAATTGTTTGTTTAGCCTAAATAAATTTCTAAACACAAGTGGATTGCATTTGGTTTACTCTCTTTTCAAACAGGGGACTCCAAATTAGTACCTGGGTCATCACGTCTTGCGTGTGTGTCCCCCTCCAGCCAGCAATGTCACTACTCAAGAGGGATGCCCTTTCCTGCAGATCGGTTATGAAGGGGGTGGGGCTCCAGTACCCCCTTTCCTCCGTTGCACAAGCGTTGCGTGAATGTGCGTTTTTTACCCACCAAACAACATGCTTCAGCTTCACCAATTGGAATGTCAGTGTCACACTGCGTTAAATCTCGTTTTGTAGCTTTGCAGTCAGTGCGTATTAATATTAATGAGGAGCGTTTCACTGACCATTAATAGGCAACTATGGGTGTTTGAAGGGTCTGACATGGAGCTCCCTCACATGCGCCACTTTTCAAGTTGATTATGATTTATAAAGAGAACTTGCTTACAAGTGTGCGTACGCACGGTTTTATAAGTCAGTATTTTTTGGGGTACACTATTTTTGGCTTTTGGGTGCACGCACACTTTTAGTGAGGTTTCTACGCACAGTTCTATAAATGAGACCCCAGCTCTGTACCTTTCATACAGCGTAGCGAGACACCGGCTTATTGGCACAATCCTCCTAGGAAAAAAAGGCAGGGTGAATGGGCTATAGAGAGACAGGGAGACAGCTTCACACAACATGCTGGAAACTCAGGTAAACTGCAACGTAGGTAATATTTTTATCAGCTGCTTACCAACTGAGCAAACCAGTGACACTGGAAACCTTTGAAATTATCTTAAAGAAAGGCACCTGCCGAACCCTGTATTCAGCTATGGTTTGTTATCTTGAGATCACGAGATAATTATCCCGTTATCACAGGAAAACAACCTTCATTATCTCGAGATAATTGACCCTTCACTAAGCCATGCCCCGAAATACACAGCTGACCAATCACAGCACAGTATAGGACTTGCTCTAACTGAGGTCTGGCATTTCCATGTCTGTGCTCCATTGACTCTAATGCAAAAAGAGTCGTTTTCTAGTTTTTTTTTTGCTGTATTTTTCTAAGATATGGTCAACTTTTTAATGATTTTAATAATGAATAGAGGCCTACCCAGCTTTACAGGAACAGTGTTGATCCTTAATATCGTTATCTTTTGTCTCAATCGTCAGGCTGATGGTTCACTTTTACTCCGTGATCGGTAGGCTTTAGCTTCTATCTTTCATATTTTTCACGTCAGTTTGAGTTTTGTTTGACAGCCTGAATACAACCTTCAAATGTATAATGTAACTACAAAACTGTCTTTCTGAGATCGCTTTTTCCTGTTTGGGTGGTGATGGTGCAGTGGATAAGACACATGGGGGTCAGAGACCCGGGTTCGCATTCACTGTGAGACATCAGTGTGTCCCTGAGCAAGACACTTAACCCCTAGTTGCTCCAGAGGCCTCTGACATATATAGCAATTGTAAGTCGCTTGGGATAAAAGCGTCAGCTAAATGAATAAATGTAAATGTAATGTAAATGTTTGGCAAGTGTTTGTCATGTTCTGACCATAAAGATTCGTTTAAACCACTATTAAACATTTGGTTTCTTCAACTTTCACTCATTAGGAAAAATCAGCCTTTAAACTTGAAAGAAATGATGATTTGACATTTACCGTGATAATTATCAATATCGACTGACTTTTTTGTGATACCATTTTTGCCCATGTTGCCAGCCTCACACATTGCCCAGATAAAACTTTCAATGTCAGATACCAAAACAGATGTTAAACTTCCTTTCTCATAGAAGTCTTATTATTTTGCTAGCTAACAGTCTTCCTTCTCCTGGTCTGTCTTGGATAATTGTGTCTGCCTTCAGCTGGTCAGTAGAATAGTGTGACTCCCGCACATATGTATGCGCGTCCTTGTGTCCACACATGAGATACGAATGAAGTGGGGACCTGCTCAGCAAAACATTGCTTCATAACTACCAAAGCTCAAAAGCTTCACAGGGCAGATTTAAATGAGTGTTAAAAAAAAACAAAGCATCGATAGATTAAAGGTAATCATTACCTGAAACCCTGTAAGAAATTGTCGCTTCTATTTGTCAGCTTGTTCAGCCAACTCAATGCTGACATTGCAGTTTTGTGTTTCACATCATGCTGTAGGTTTGTCTCCAGGTTACAGCAGCTCCTGTGCATCCACTCTCTCCCCTCTCACTCCTCTACATCCGAGTGACAAAAGTCTCTCCTGAGTGAAATCATGCGTTTCCCTCTCGCCTTTATCTCTGATGGCCATTCCACTAGCTTGCGGGGTCATTATTTTGCTGCTGGACACGACAAAGATGAAAAGGCTACTTTGTGTGCTTACTCACACTTTAAATCTTTCAGTGCAAAATGAGTTGTTATGTTTCGACTAGAGCATTATTAATAATCTTGGGTTAAGATATAAAGCTGCGGGGAAAAAAAAAACTGTTAGGAGGCCTGAATGGAATGCCCTCTATTTTTTATGAGTGTTTGTGTTGGGGGAGGGGGTGTGTGTGCATGCATGTAAGTTTGTATTCGTAGGGTCAACCCTTTTATCCTCGTCTTTCAGGAGAGAGTGCGAGTGAGTGTTTGTGTGTTTCTGCATTCTCCGCAGGGACTATTTCAGTTGAGGGCAAAGAACACAGAGAAACTTTGAAAGAGCTTTTATGTACTTTCGAGTGAAATGATCCTAAGAAAGGCTTTTTATAAAAAAAAATACTTTTTATTCTGGCTTCCACATCCAGAAGGGCACTTACCCAATTACCAAGCTCCCTTCCTCCCTTTTTACATCCATCAATCCCTCTTCTATTCTTAGGCCTGTGTTGTGTGTGTGGAGGCATTGCCATGGGCTAAGAGCATGAGCTTAGTAGTAGAGCAATGTAGGGCATGTCAGTGAGTATACAGTGAGTCAGCCATTTGTAAGCACTTTTGGCCATATTGTAAGACTTCAAAAGATCATGCAAACAGAAATAAGACAACATATTTGATTACTAATCTTGCTAATGTTGACTGTTTTGGAAGCAAAAGTTTATTGGCCTCCTACTTTTTGTGGATGATTAATTTTTTACTTTCGAAATTGTTCAAAAGGACCAAAAAAAACAACCTTCCTTTGATATCACACATTCGCTAAGGTAAAATAGGGCATATACAGATAAAGCTGATCCTGTATGACAAGCTAACTGAATGAGAGGTAAACTCATTCTGTCGCCCTCACTTTCGCATCTCAGCTCTTTTTAACTGCAGCCTTGTCACTCAGTAGCCTGAAAGGCAAGACCTCACACAGGTTTGACAGATAAAAGTCTCCTCACTTCATTGCTGTTTGACATTTTGCCTCCCAGAAAAGTTTCAGCCTCCTCCTCCCTTTCTTTCTGTCCTTCCATCTCACGAACACACACACGCATACTCCCCTCAATGTGAGTCCATCTCCTCTCCTCCTGTCCATCTGCCAGGCAAAATGGAGCCTCAGACAAAGGAGACGGAGGCTAACTCAGTGATCTGAATCAAATGGCAAGAGGAGGAGGGTTGCGGAGGAAAAGAGGAGTGATGGGTGCCAGGGAGGGAGCATGAGAGACACAGGAGACAGAGGGGTTGGATGGTGAAGGGAGGCATGAGGGGCTAGATGAGAATTTTTTCTGACAGGTTGAAGTCTCCTCTGAGCTGACCCTCTCCCTGCTGGGAGCCATTTCTCCTAGTTGTGGGTGGGGTGAGGCAGGGTGGAGAAGAAAGGGAGATATAAGAAGGAGCAATGAACTGTGATTATGGAAATGCCATGCTGAATGAAGCAGTACCAGCAGTAATCAATAGTAAGCATGCAGTATATTATGTTGAGTAACACCAAAGCACAAACTATTGCAGGAATCTGTCAGTATTACATTTCCCAAGTTAGGTTAATACCACTATCACTCAGTGTCACGTGGCATTGTGTGACTAGCCAGCACTTGAGATATAGTGACACAGAAGACACATCGGCTGTCTGGGTCATTTTAAAATTTCATGTACTGAAAAAAGAGTATTGATTTGTAAGTAGTAACACTCCGGCAGGGCAGACTGGTCAAACATGGTGACAAGTGACTTCCAGCGACACCAGGGTTGAGAGAGGGGGAAAAAAAACAAGATAAAGAGGGCAGATCATTGATTTGAATGTCTGGGGAGGATGCCTGAGTCTCTGAATGTGTACAAGAGATGAGTAAAAAAATGTGGCTCTGTCATAGGCAAAGAGGAATATAGACATCAATGGATGGATGTAAATTTATTCTAGTGCTGAAACAATTAAGATCTGCTGTTTTCTTTCTCAAATGCTGTATCAAAATGTTCTGAATATATCCTACAATAAATGCTAATCTTAGCATGCTTACATGTATACAGTGTCAGTGCTAAATATTCAGATGTTTAGCAGGTATATTTTAGTTATTTATTTATATAGCTCCAATTCGTAACAGAAGTTATGTCTTTGCGCTTTTCATATAGAGCAGGTCAATGCAAGTTCCACATAGAAATGTAAAACAATAGTAATGCTAGTTGTGATAATACAAATCACATAATAATCACAATAGGACTAATAATAGTAGCAGTGGGTGTCAAGCAGATACATGGGGGCAATAGGTAATGTTTACCATGTTCACCATCTTAGATAGCATGCTAGCATTTGCTTATTAACATTAAACACAAAGTACCGTTTCTGTCAGCTGATGGAAATTGATTAGCATTGCTGGTATTTGGTCACAAACCACAGTATTTAACATTTAAAAAATCATTAGGATTCAGAGGTACATTGGCTTCTATAACAAAATCTGTGCTCATCCATTTTGCAGATGTACATAACAAGGACAAATTTGAGAAGCTGAAACAGAGAACTTTGACATTTTCCCCTAGAAAATGACTCGGATTGAATAATCGCAAATAGCAAAAAAGTTGTTTATTAATTTAATAGTTGACAACTAATCGACTAATTGACTTATCATTGCAGTGTGTGCCAAGTAAGTAAAGAACAACAAAAGTGCCCTATAATAGCCTCGTAAGTTGTGTAATCATATTTCTTTCTACTGGCCTACCTGTACTACATTTGGCCGCCGAAGGGGAAAAAAAGCTCATGTTGTAACACCGTATTCAGCTCTGGTGTTTTCTCTACAGTACTATTTTGTTTGTGACATGGATGTATTTACAAACAGTGTTTGACTAAAGGGCAGTGTCTCATCTTGAAAACAGTGTTGCAGTAGATGGTCCGATTATTTGACATACTTCAATACACACAGTGAGCTGTTTATGGCACACACACACCTGCAGAACATTAGCCAAGAAAGAATTCCTCAACAGACAAATTTATTGGGACACACAATCGCCCTGAACACACACACACACACACACACACGCATGTCTCCAACTCTCATGTTTAAGTGCAGAGAGGTGCTTGAGTAAGATTTCGCCTCAGACAGAATAAGCTCAGGTAAGGAGGGAATCATTACTGTCTGCTTTGTCTCATCTCCATAATGTTTGCATATTCTCAAGTAGGTGGAAATGCAAAATGAAACATAATTATGTTGTACTCCCGCTGACAACTGATCTGTCACCAGGCGCATTAGAAACACCACTGTGTATAGCGTGAAGAAAAAAGGGTGGAGAGAGAAGAGAACTTGTGTGGGCCTAGCTTATCTCTCAGGCTCTGACAAGGCTACTTACCTGGAGGTTGTAAAAATAAAATAAAAAACAGCATAAAATAAATAAATCAGTAATACCTGCCGCACACACACAACTGTACATCTAAGCTCATTAAACAAACACACTTCTGTGTCTCCTTCCTAGTTCTACCATCCCAACCAAGACAGATCTCTCACCCTCAGTAGAAAGCACAATTAAACCAGACCAGACAAATATAGCATGGGAGTATAATCCTTCTGAATCACCTTGGAAGTCAAGAAGATGAAAAAGCCGCCCTTCTTTATAGCTGCAATGCTGGTTCTGTTTAAGGAAGTAGGTTGGCCTCTTTCAGCATGTTTACTTGCAGCCAAGTACAAATTAACCTCCCAAGATCAACAATAAACCTAATTAGAGTTGTGTTCAGCAGCACACATCTCTAAACACAGATCACAGCTTGTTGAGAGATGAATCTCCATCTGTCTGGCTGCACACTGGGAGGAGGAGTGACTCTGAGAAGATCAGTCCCAAGATTCGCAGAATACAGCTTTGTGTGTTTCTGTGTGTGTGTGCTGCAAAGGGAGAGAGGCCCTTGTGGCCACGGGGTTACTTCCCCGTGTCAGCCTTTATTTTATGATGTCATGGTGCAGCAGAGAAGTGGGACACGGCACACGCAGTGGGAACATGCCATTAGATTTGAGCATGTTTGAAGGGGGAGGAGTGTAACGTGAAGAGGTTAGGACAGGAACAGCTCTGCCCTGCCATTTGAAACTCACTCCTGGGACTCAGACAGCCCGCCAGACAGGGAGGAACACAGGGGTGTGGAAAGAGGAGTCAATTCCTCTCACAAATTCAAGTGCACACACATACACAGAGTTTATTTCCCCCACGTTTGCTATACTAAAATGAAATATGGTCTTACATTTATTATTCATCTTAAACTCAGATTGCCTATAATAGAATCAGGCACAATGCTTGTTTTCCTGACTGTCTACAAGAGATGAACTCCACAGAAAATGTTTCCCTGGTTATCGCATTAAATCCTTCAGTATCACAACACCCAAACAAATTATTGAATTTCCACGCTGTCTTTCCTTGTCCTCCAACTTGAGGAGGAAAATTTGTAGTCACGGGGGAAAATTTAAGGTCTGAAAAATGATTAAAAAGGGCAATTTTTCTGGATATGTATTTTCTGACTGTAGTAATTTCCCTAAGCTGCTGTTGGACATGACAGCATTATCACTTTGCCTTTGACACTGTGTAAGATAAAGCAGTGGGTACACCAAGGTCCAAAAATGTTGCTTTTATAGGTAGGAACTGTCCCATTCATCATGTTATAACACCTGGAGCTCTCTGTAATCCCTGTCCATAAGTCAGCGTGGAGCAGGTATTTTCTGCCCTGACACAAAGTAAACTGAGGAGGTAATTTTAGACCCAAATATTAAAAAAAAAAAAAGGAAAAAAAAAGAAGCTTTGATAGAGAAATATTTCAATACTTGTGACGTGTGAACAAGTAAATGCATTAAGACATAAATGCAAGACAAAGTATCTTTCAGAAATCAGTTTATATGACAAAGTGGTTATTATTTAATATCATATTCCATTACATGTTCTATGCAAGGACAGTGTGCATAACCATTTTGTTTTTTCATGTTCTTAAGGATACAAATAAACTTAATGTTACAAATATAAATGTTTCTTAAGACAATAAAACATACTCAATGACAACAAGGAGAGTAGGCAGGGATATGGCAGCTTACACATCGTGGTCGGACAGGGTTTGTCAACAGTTGTGAGCGTTGTTTGTTGATTCAGCCGCAATTGGTCTTCCAAGAATCAATAGTAAGCTCTAACAAAGCAGGAAAGAACTGGATATGTGGCAGCTGGAACTATTTACCAAAAGAAATACTTTGCACATAGTTCACTCTGTTAGTGGCAATGTCGGATTCAAACATCTCAAACAACTCTTCCTCTGCCTGAGCAGAATATCTTGTGAGGTAAAGTGCACAGTTAGTGTAAGTGACACAGCAACTTTTTCTTCTTCAAATTTAAGCACTTGCATCCAATCAACACCACAATTGCAATTTACAGTTTTTGCTTAATCCTTCATACCCCTGCCTCCTCGTTCTTACAATTAGCACAAGTCATATCATCAGTTCAGGTTTGTTAGTAACAAGCTAAAAGACAATGGGATGATCGGCCCAAACACACAGAGGCCTGTTTTTCCACACTAAAATGATGGAACAGTTCAGATTCTTTGACTCAAGACTCTCTTTGCTATTTTCTATAAAAAACACATAATTCTGATTATTCTAAACGACGGGATGGGGAGAGAAATACAACGATCACTTACAGGGATGATGAGGAATGTTGTCAATGTAGAAGTTTCTCTTTTAATTGGAAGTTGTCTGTGTTGCGTTTTATTGCAACACTTTAATTGAACTTTCATGTTTTAAGCGTTATGCATTGAATGGCAACGAACAAACCTAGTTTGTTTTATGATTTTTTTTTTTGCTATTCTGTGTTGTGTTGCATCAGTCAAATAACTATGTTTTCATAGTGATCACTGTTGCAGGAAAGAAGCATTAGCTGTAACTTCTACAATGGCTAACATCGCAGCTTATTACGTTCTACAATGGCATTATGATAAATGTTGTTTTTTTTATTACTCCAAATAAATCACATCTTACAAAAGATGTTTGTTTAAGATAAGAAATACCACATGACTATCAATTTTAAATCACATCAACATCTCCTACTTTCAATGACTTAATTGGATCAATGTTTAACAGTGGCTAAAATAAAATAAATCTAGATTTTATGTCTGTACAATCTTTCTCAATAAGAGACCGGTGCTCCCTTTTGGTACACAAAACAAAATAAAAACACAGGAATGTGTCGTCCACACATACGGAAAAATAAAGTTGGCACATTTGAAATATAATCTGAATTGATTACATACTAATCCACAAACTGCTAGTTGTTGCGGCATGTACAATATCCAATCAGAATGTGAAAAAACACTAAATGTCAGAGACATGGGGGGGGGGTCTTATTCAATACTTTAAACTGCACAGCCATGGTGGTGTTGAGGACAAAGGGCAGGTTGCATTTAGAAAAAGAAAATCACTGCCTTTCATGGCTCGATCTCTGCTGTACACAACACATCCTTAAAACTCCTATCTATGCAGAATCCCTTATGCGGAAACCTCATTCTCTATGCTTACTCTGTGAGACTGCTCGAACCTTATATTCAGAGGAGAATTATTGTCTTCTGAAATATGCAGACTTCTCGAAGCATTGTGGATGCACCTTGAGCCGAGATGATGTGTAAAATTGCATTTTTAGAAGCATGCAGGCTGGGAGAGGAAGCATCATGAAACAGACACATCACAAGCTGCGGTAGCAGACTGTTTAAATGAAAAATCTCCATCTATTCAGCCCAGGAGTCAAGCACACTGAATCCTATTTTGCCTGGGTTCCTGTTCCGATTATTGAGCTTGCATGGTGCACACACACAAATGCACAGGCACACAAAGCCTAAAGCAGAGTTATGGTATTACTAAAGTCACTCATGTTTTGGTAAAAGGGTCACTTATGCCATTAGTGCTGGGGAATTTGAGGGCGTTTGGAGACTCACTTGTTAAGACAAGCATCATCTTGTCTTCTGTGCCCCATAGTCGATTATTCTGGTCGTGCCCACTCTCCATGTGGATTCAGTGGTTGTTTTTAGTAGCATCTGCTTACAGTTTAGGGGCAGTGAGGGGACAGGGCTGCCTTAGGCATGAATATATGAATAAATAGTTCACATGAAGAAGCCGTGTGACAGTGTGTCCTTACAGAGCAACAAAGCTCACAGCAAAGTTTATTTATCTATTCTATTTTGCACACGAACACAGAGCATCAGGTGTTTGTTTCAACGCTGAAAGCCTCATCAGGTGGGAGATGTTACTGAAAACAGATGTAACGTATTTAGTTTATGACTACACATATCCCACGAGGAAACGTCTTTAATAAAGTAATGCAGTTTGTAGTTCTTAAACCCATTTAGTGTTTGAGCCATGGATTCCCTCAGTAGATTTGGAGTGCTTTTTCCCCAAAGGTTTTTTTTAAATGTATGAATAAAATACTTCCTGTGGTTCGTATAAGCCTAAAAACATTTCATATTTTCTTCTACAATATAAATGTATCAATTGAAATCTCAGCTGTGATTTTTAAGCTGCTTACATTAATTACATGTCTGTTCAAAATAGTGAAATATGTTATCTTGTTCAACCAAGTGTGTTCATATGACACTGTATGTCTTGCTTTTTTTCCCACAGAGCTTATTTTTATCTAACTATTTATTTTTTGAAAACGGGGGGAAAAATCCAAAGAAAATCTGCTGTGGGATTTCTCAGTTGAGCAGTGCAGGTCTCCAAACAGATAATTTTGGACTTATTTTTAGAGCCTTGATATTAAAAAGAGATATGCATATTGAAAACACAATATTAAAAACACAACACCTTTTGTATAATCAAACTCCCCCCCCACTGACAACCTGTGTGACCGAAAGAAAGGTCAAAGGGTCACATTAGCTCCCTTTAGGCAGTTATATGCATTTAGAAACATGTCTCTCATGTTAACAGCAAAAGCGACCTTGGGAGAGAGATCAGCACCCAGAGGCATGGGTTAGATATTACACAACTAAAAATAACATGCATCTTGTCACAAAGGAGATTACAGTTTCAAGATCCATGAGTCACATGCTCTGAAATATCAGCGCAGACAGGGGCCAGCTCTCGTGGCTTTGTGGAATATGTTAAGAACTTAAATGACTCATGTGCACTCTGTACATTTATTAGTGAAATATTGTCTTGATGTTGGTTTTGAAGGAGGGATCGACTGTTTTAAGCCACCATTCCCTCTTCTGTTGAGAGGTGACTTGTTGAAGAAAATG
Organism: Micropterus salmoides; assembly: GCF_014851395.1. Classification (NCBI taxonomy): domain Eukaryota; kingdom Metazoa; phylum Chordata; class Actinopteri; order Centrarchiformes; family Centrarchidae; genus Micropterus; species Micropterus salmoides. The sequence goes on from NW_024044237.1 coordinate 24,272,428, forward strand.
TCAGCAGGTGGTAGGCTTGCCAACATGGCTGTTGAATCCCTGTCTTCCATTTAAAGGACAGCTGGCCCTTCATTGAATGTACTGTATGCTGTATGCTTTTCAAGATTATGAGCTTCCACTATGGTGTGGTCCTTGGCAGAATGTCATATTTTCAATACACTCCATGAATCCTGTCAAACCTGTATGTGAACTTTAGTATTCTGATTTTAAAAAAGGATAAGTAGAATCCTTCAAAATCAAAATGAATTTCCAACCAATGAGCACCTTCCATTTCAAGCAGCAGCAGCCTAATGTGTTTTTTTTATTTTTTTATATAAGTCAAACAAGCTAGAGAGAACATGAACATTTTGAGTAATGACAAAGTATTGAATAAATATGTAAGGCATCAGACAAAGAATATGAAAATGAAATATTTGTGTGTGATGTACTGTAGATTCTTCAGCCATTTTTGTTCTATATGTGGAGCTGTGTGTGGGTGCTTTTGTGTGTGTGTGTGGGGGGGTGTGTGCCACAGTGAGGGCAGGTCTCTCTCCCTCCTTCAGATGTCTTCCAGGTCTCCACCTCGCAGGCCTCTTTGGCACTTATCTAGCGTCTTGTGGTAGGCGCGGGTGATCATCGAGCTTGGTGATTTGCGTTGTGGCGTGAACGAGACCTTTCCAGGACTGCGCGGCGGTTGTCTGTTGGGTGGGAGAAACAATGAAGAAACCAAGTGAGACTGAGAATGAGCAAGAAAGTGTTGTTTCATTGATCCATACTGGCACACAGAAGCTCAACTAAATGAAAGACTGTATGGAGAAACTAAGGGAGGCAGAGAAAAGAGATGGAAGGGAGAGAAGAAACAACATGAAGCAAATCCAGGCTGATTGAGAGCAGAGCAGCAGGGGAGGACGGAGAAACAGAAGAAGCGGCTGGAGTTGAGGTACTTGTGTCTGGTGTCATAGTAACTCTATTCAGCTCCTGATCCAGGCTTCCACTCAAGAGCCCCTCAATGATTTTTACATCAGATGCACAGAGGACAAAGTAAATACACAAATAACAAGCGGAGGCAGAAGACTACATATATAGTACATATAAAACACAAAAAGAAAATGAACAAGGGCTGCAATACTTGTTTGTGTTATACAGTGAGAACATAAGGTTTATGGTGGGATACCAACCTTTGATTGAAAAAATGAATAAAATCAGAAGTAAAAAAAATAGTTTAAAGTGGCTGCTTTACACCCAGTAATATCCGGCACTGAATGTGTCACCGCAGTATTTGTGGTCTGAAAGCAGGGCCAGTATCACTTCTCAGTACTTTCTCAGTTGCCAGTTCTATGACAGAGTCATACAAACACTGCCTCCCATGCTATCCAGCCATGTCTGCCCAGAAATGACCATGGCATCCGCCGGGCAGCCAGGTGGCAGGTGGGGCTGGACAGAACCAGGAAGCATAGCCATGGAGATGACTGCAGGCACACCCACACAGGACTCCCTGGTGTTTCCAAGCGTGCCGCCACCACTATGCCCATTACTCAGTGCCAGCTGTAGGGTGCCAGGCGTCCCGGGCTGGGCGTTGTTTAATGGCACTCGCTCCATCCATCATGTCAGGTAATGGGCTGAGAGTGACTGTGATGGCTGGGAACACATACACAAACGTGCGCACACACAGAGAGACTCCTACCCGGAACAGAAAGCACTCCTTCAGATTGGATACAAAGCATCATGCAGATGGTGCACAGGAGGAGAGAGGGAGGAATAGGGAGGGAAAGAAAATAAAGAGTGAAAGGAAGACAGATTGAAATTCCATATTCTCTGCTGCTTTCGGTTTAACGTAGGTTCATATACAGTAGGTGATGGTCAAGTTAACACGTTAATGCAGTGTGTCCATACAATACATCACTACTTATCCACAGACTCTTTTTACATCCACAGGTTGTGCTTCAGTCTGTAAATAGGATTTATACAACATCCCTCCTTTCAAGACAAACATCCATAGTACACAAAAAAGAAGGAAAGGGGACAGAATAGGGAAAAAAGAAGTAATCATACACAATCCATCCCTGCCAATCATTTGCAAGCCCAATTGCTGTAACCTCATTTCTGGGCAAGAGGAGCATAAAAATCAGAGCTGGGAGGATGCAGACCCTTTGTCTCTAATGTGGGGTCATCCTGGGCTACATCTATTACTGTAAATAGGATGGGGAAAAAGATCAAAGAGAAGACTATACAAAACAACAATAAATGAATTTGGAGACAAGTTAACTCATAAAAGGCAAACTGGAACAATTCACAAACAAATCTAAAACAAATACAACTACCGGGGGTTTGAATAAGGGCTACAACAACATGTAAATTTTTTGAGTCACATTTTATTCACCAATACCCACCATCAAACCAACCTTTTTAAACTGTTTTATTGAAATCAGGGTGCAAAGATCTTCAGCACTGTCTTAGAATTTGTATTACTGTTGCATAGCAAGGAGAAGGAATTCTATATTTTGGATTAATAAAGTAGACCTACTTCATATTATCGCCGCAATCTTTTGGACTAATTTCGCTGTTTGACAAGAGTTAACTGTCTGTTCTGCCACATATGCTGTTTTGAGACCAACTTAGGAAAGGGTGAGTACATAATGCATTTTTCTGCCATTCGGACCTTTTCAAGTTATCGTGAGGATTCACATTTAGAAATTATTAGATTTGGTGTTCTTGCTTTTCTGAAATGGATATGCGCCACAGCAAATCGTATGATTCCATATGGCTTGTAGCCTACACATCGCTAGGATCTTATACCGTTGTCGCTACATCCTGCCGATCAATACTGCATATGTGCAACTCTGAACACACATGACAAGGAAGCAAGATGGCTTACTTTTTAGCTATTTCCATCATCAGCCCCGGAAAAAACACACAGTGTTTAATTCAACACAGGCTTAGATCGATTATATTTACAATCCCAAAACTAATCAGGGAATAGACAGCACACTTTATCTTTTTGTTCGTTGTTACTGCTATTTATCAATTGTGAAATCTTCATTTCATGAACCTACAACCCCTAAATCCTTTCTCCTAACCCTTGAACACATTTCATGACAGAAGGAAACAGACATCTTTCATGCTTTGAGCTCTGTGAAATAAACATATATTCTCAAAAATCATTTTGATGGTCTGTATCAAGTGGTTTGATAACAGTAAACCATTTTTGATATTTTTTTACGCTAAAACAGAGGCACTTGTCATCAGCTCTCTTCACCAATACAGCGTACTTATAGTTAACCTTGGTATTGATTCAAAGAGCAGGTGTTTTCATACTAATATGAGCACCGTGCACTTAACAAGAGCACTGGCTTTGTTATTTGAAGAGGCAGCCATTTTGAATGCTGTGCAAACCAAAAACACTGCAGACCATTAGAGTGACCACTTGTTGAAACCCCGCAGGAACAATGCCATACAGTAGGCCCCTTTTTTGGAATAACAAATGAAAAGTGACCTCTTGGGGGCAACTGTGTCTTGCTCAATTGCCTAAATACATGGGGACGCTTCCGTCAAAGACATAGCAAAAACGAGAAAAAACTTGCAGCAAAATGTATCTCCCATCAGAGGATCCTTGAGCGGACAGCTATTGGCTTCTCATAAATACTTTTCTGTTCCTATCTGCAGGTGCATAAAAGCCCATCCTTCCCCACCCCGCATCAATCTATCACAACAATTGAACAAACAGCTGCCATTTCTACTGAGAGAGAAACATTACTACTAGCCTCTACTGAATTGAATGCTTCAAACGCGCACACATGCAGACAGAGAGGGAAACAAAGAGAGACATGGGGATAGCAGGAGAGATCCACACAAAAGACTAACTCTAGTTTTTTTTTTTTTTGAGCACTGATTGCAACTCTTTCTACTCGCATTGGGTTTGATGGCTTCTTTACCTGCTTCTCCCAGAGGCAACATCTTTCCGAGTTACAGTAGGCACGACACAGGAGAGCACAAGAACAGAAGAAGAAATTGACAAAAAGAAGAGCAGGTATTCCATGTTAGAGCAGGGAGATGCTGGCATACTAGAACTTAATTAAATGCTGGCTGGCACCATTTCTCAAAATGTTACTAAATGCACTGAGGATTTCAATGAGGGTGGGCAGATGGAGGGGGAAGTCACTGACTTTTACTCACACACATGCACACACACTATCTCTTCCTCTGTCTCTCTCTCACACACACACACACACACACACACACACACACAAGGAAATACATTGTTTCTTAAGTGTTCAAGCGGTGCACAGAGAAACGGCTCAGTGCATTGCTTTGAGGAAATCACACACACTCTGTTTCTTACACACAAGGATATCCTTGCATGTATATCATGATGATCCCTGCCACAAGGGAGAGGTTCTGAATAAGACAAGGGTAATAGGAGGAGGAGAGTACGCCAAGATTACTGAACAGCTAAAGCAGAGGCCTTAAGCCGGTGCAGTCAACTTCAACCTTCTCCTGACTGTTTGGAGGGCCTCCAGTGAGATGTCATTTCATGTTATGATAGACGATAGAGCCGCGGTTTCCCTAGTGGATTCCCCAAAAGAGATTAAATACCATAATGGCTTTTGTGTTACTGTCATCTTTAGCTAATTACGCAGAATTACATCATGATAAGGCTCTACAATCCGCAATACAGGGAAAAGCTGCCAGTCATCTATCAAACGCGTTCAACATGGGATACTTTGAGGAATTACCTCTCAGTGGCCAGTATAAACAGGAAGCCTTTTGGAGGGATTATGCTGTGTTAGTTAAATATCATCTGGGTAGAATCAGACTCCAGGGCCAACATCTAAACATGGTACTCACATTCATCAAGGCCACAATAACAAGGTCAGGTTCACATAATCACCAATCGCGTGTGTAAATAGCCGCAGAAGGCAAACAGGATGGATCATGGCATAGGACTGGAGCTGCATCTATTTTAGAATGTCTGAGCAAATCTTTGCAAACTTGTTTTGTGCTAAACAAGTGAGCAATGACATGATTGCTCTGACATGTTGCTGCATTTGTCTAATATTCTCTCTCAGAGTGCACTTCATATTTTGATGAGATAAAACATAATAAAGCTGATTAAATCTCTGCTCGCTGTGCATCAGCATGTTGTGTTTGCGTTCTGTCGAAAGGGGAGAGCATCTGCAGCACAAGTAACAGCCGCAACCTTCTATCACCTCTTTTCATCTTCTCCACCTCCCTTACCACTTTCCCCACTGCCAGCTTCCAAGCTACAGAGTAATGGAACTCCCTACACAGAAACAAGATACGGTATATAAATGGGATGCAGAGGGAGAGAAGCTATTTCTTCCTACTGAAAGTTATGGGCTGGGTATCGCAAAACTCGTCGTTGCAAACACAGCCCCTCATTCACTGGTAAGAGTAATCACTCCAAACAAGGAGCAGGGGAGGAAAAAATAGTGCAGCTCAAGTAAATCTGAGTTCAGTTGTGGAGAACTGGGGAAAAAAAGAGGGGAAGATGATGGGGATGGTGGGTCAAATAAGAAAGCATGACCCTGTTCTATCTGATGTTACAAGTCACTCATTGATTTATAACAAGCAGCTGAAATGTATACAAACCAATGCATGGTAGAAGATTCAAGGGTTAAAAACCCCACATGGGGTGGGGGGATGGGGGTTTAGTGTCATGGGATTAGCCCGTGTCCCAGAAAGTAAGATGTAAGATGTACACTCACACAGGCTGCATAGCCACTTCTGTTAATAATGACATCAAGCCAGCTTGGAGGTGTCTGTGTTGTAGTGTTAGCATAGTATGATTCCACATAGTCATCATTACTCCTGTTTTTTAATGTCGGGAGGCCCACAGACATATAGTGTTAATATATTGTTCTATTGTGGGTCACAGTGTAAGAAACCACACTGAATTTATTTAAATAAGCAATTTGAGTAAACATTTGTATATATTGTCAAAAGTATTCAGTAAGGAAAACCAATTGTGCATCACCTGTTTCTCCTCAGCTTTGTTTGCATCTCTTTTTGGACCTTGAAACCGTACTCCTGTGTGCCATTGGCTTATAGAAAGAGATACTTGGTGTAAGTATGGTAGAGTTGGAGGGGTTCATTTGGTTTCCAGCAAGCAATGCTATTTTAATTGGCTGTTGAATAAGTACTTGTCTAAAATGTGTTTTAGTATGTCCTGTAATTCAATTGTAAATGTTAGGATATTGTGTGGACCATGTGTTAATCTCCTGTGAAATAACTGATTAGCAAACAGTAATCATTGTCTCGTAGCAGGACCCTGCTGGAGGCTGGAGTTCCTGGGAGTTCAGTTGTGAAACAAGCCAGCAGGGAGAGCCACAAGGGCCCAGGAGTTAAAGGGGCATTGTAGTGCAGAGCTGAGTCTTTCCTCTTCCAAGTTTTTCGGTTTAGTTAGTTATTCTTTTTATTTATTTCCAAATATTGTTTTTCTTCACTTATTTGCTTTTGCTAGGGCTGCACTGTACATATTGCTACACGGGATTGTTAGTTTTCACTGGTAAATAAATATACCTGCATAATTGGACTTTGTCTCAGTTTTGTGCCTTAGCTACTCAGCCAACCTTATAGTTACTCTTTTTTTAAAGAAGAATAGTGATGAAGGTTTTCAAAAAAAGAGCAGACTGATTTGAACCCTAAAGTTGTTGTTTTTCCTGCTGCTGCAAGAAGACACTGTTTACCGTAGTTAACAGTAAACTCATAGTAAGGTCATATTGCTTCTGGTAACAAAAACTGAAAAGAAAAATTAAGATTTTATGGAAGAGGTTCTCTAAGAAAGTAAAATAAAAATTTAAATTGTTGAACTTTGTAATGGTTGGGAAATACACGGCTCAAACAAATAAAGGGAACACTCAAACAACACAATGTAACTCCAAGTCAGTCACACTCTTGTGAAATCAAACTGTCCATTTAGGAAGCAACACTGATTGACAATCAATTTCACATGCTGTTGTGCAAATGGAATAGATAACAGGTGGAAATTATAGGCATTTAGCAAGACACCCCCAATAAAGGAGTGGTTCTGCAGGTGGTGACCACAGACCACTTCTCAGTTCCTATGCTTCCTGGCTGATGTTTTGGTCACTTTTGAATGCTGGTGGTGCTCTCACTCTAGTGGTAGCACGAGACGGAGTCTACAACCCACACAAGTGGCTCAGGTAGTGCAGCTCATCCAGGATGGCACATCAATGCGAGCTGTGGCAAGAAGGTTTGCTGTGTCTGTCAGCGTAGTGTCCAGAGCATGGATTGCGCTACCAGGAGATAGGCCAGTACGAGGAGACGTGGAGGAGGCCGTAGGAGGGCAACACCCAGCAGCAGGACCGCTACCTCTGCCTTTGTGCAAGGAGGAGCAGGAGGAGCACTGCCAGAGCCCTGCAAAATGACCTCCAGCAGGCCAGAAAATGTGCATGTGTCTGCTCAAACGGTCAGAAACAGACTCCATGAGGGTGGTATGAGGGCCCGACGTCCACAGGTGGGGGTTGTGCTTACAGCCCAACACCGTTCAGGACATTTGGCACCAAGATTGGCAAATTCGCCACTGGCGCCCTGTGCTCTTCACAGATGAAAGCAGGTTCACACTGAGCACATGTGACAGACATGACAGAGTCTGGAGACGCCGTGGAGAACGTTCTGCTGCCTGCAACATCCTCCAGCATGACGAGTTTGGCGGTGGGTCAGTAATGGTGTGGGGTGGCATTTCTTTGGGGGGCCGCACAGCCCTCCATGTGCTCGCCAGAGGTAGCCTGACTGCCATTAGATCCTCAGACCCCTTGTGAGACCATATGCTGGTGCGGTTGGCCCTGGGTTCCTCCTAATGCAAGACAATGCTAGACCTCATGTGGCTGGAGTGAGTCAGCAGTTCCTGCAAGAGGAAGGCATTGATGCTATGGACTGGCCCGCCCGTTCCCCAGACCTGAATCCAATTGAGCACATCTGGACATCATGTCTCGCTCCATCCACCAACGCCACGTTGCACCACAGACTGTCCAGGAGTTGGTGGATGCTTCAGTCCAGGTCTGGGAGGAGATCCCTCAGGAGACCATCCGCCACCTCATCAGGAGCATGCCCAGGCGTTGTAGGGAGGTCATACAGGCACGTGGAGGCCACACACACCACTGAACCTCATTTTGACTTGTTTTAAGGACATTACATCAAAGTTGGATCGGCCTGTAGTGTGGTTTTCTACTTTGATTTTGAGTGTGACTCCAAATCCAGACCTCCATAGGTTGATAAATTTGATTTCCATTGATAATTTTTGTGATTTTGTAGTCAGCACATTCAATATAGTATATTCAGTGTTCCCTTTATTTCTTTGAGCAGTGTATTATAAACCAATATATAAGCCAAAGACGGCAGGAAATCAGATTCATTGTCTCAGCAGGAAAAAGACAATTCAGCTCATGGTTCAGATCATGAAGACACAACTGGTAGGAAAATTGTGCCCCATTTTGACATGTTATACAAATGCACTGTAGAATTGTAGTTGCTTGTTCAGTGCTTTAGTTTGTAGTGTTAGTGATTTGCAGAGTCATGAAGTTTGATTTAAATATATTGATATTTCCAATTGATTCTGTTTGTGTTTAAATGGAAGATTGTCATTTAATGCACCACTTTAAGTTAATTAATTGAATTAAAGTTTTTGAGGGTTTTTCATATAAATTGAAGTTTATTTTGATAATGCTAGAATTAATTGTGCTCATAGAACTGTGATTGCTGTTACAAAAAGGATATACAATGCTTATTTCAATTTGTGTTTATTTAAGACATATAGTAGAATAATGCATATGCCTGTTGCCATTTATTTTAAGGTTATCAACCTGTTGTCCCTACTACTACAGAACTGGAAATAAAATACAACAAGATAATTGAGTTGTCCCTTGCGTCCTTCAATCCTGAATCAGGCCATTTTCAAGTTTGGGCAGGAGCTGAAAATGTCTCAAACATACCAGAACTTGACAATAGGGAAATATTTTTAACATAGCTGCTTACAAAACTGTTTACCATCACTGTGATTTATCAATGCCATGGAATTCCACTCAAAGTTTTTACTTTGACTGTGTACATCTTTTTTGTAAAACAATGTTTCGGCTGATGTGTTAAAGTTTGGGAAGATTGGTAGACTCCAACACTGAATACCATTTTCTTTTCTTTTAATCATCTGTTTGATCTAATTTACTATACTGATATAATCCAGTTTCTCTCATTCTGCCTCACCAACATTTTCATTTATTGATATCCTGTATATCCTAAAATGACTTTCACAAATTCCCTGAGTAATAAACATGTTTATGTTCATGGCTGTACTCTCTCAAGTTTAACTGACCTGTAGCCAGTGTTTCACCCAAATTAGGGGAGAGTACAGATGTCAGGGGATCTGAGAGCAAGGGGGCTGCAATCCGGCGCTTGATGTGTTTTGGTGTGTTTGCTCAGCATGCCATAGCAGGCAAAGGCGATCAGAATGGCATGACAGAGGGAAATGCCTAAGACAGGCCTGGATAAACATGCTGAGGCAAGATACTGAAATTTTCCCACTCGGTGTTCCTCACTCCCTTATACAAACTGTCTTTCTTTCTGTCTCGCCTTTTCTCTCTTTCCTTCATATGCGCTCTCCTTCTTTTCCCTTTTTTAACCCCCCCCCCCCCCATCATGTCCAATGTTTACTACAAAAAGTCACTTGTGATTTATAAACCCAGGAAGCAGAGAAAACAATATAAAACACTAACAACAAATTTCAACTTGGAATAGATGCTAAATCTAACAGTATTCAGATAAGGCATACATGTATACAAGTTCATGTTCCTGCTTGACAGTTTGTATACAGGATTTGGAGGCAAAGTGAGTTTAACTGACAGTCTGTTGAGATAAACGGTAACAAGGAGAGGTTTGCAGAGAGCAGGGTGGCCATAACACATGCAATCGGTTTTGACAGCGCAGGGATGTGGTTAATCTTTCCATGCTTCTATCACCACTCTATCTCAGTAGGTACGTTGGTGTGCATGCTTGGCAATTCTGGTGACTGACCCAGATAGTCAATACAGCCATTCTTTCCCCCAACAGCCTCTCACAACTTTCTATCCCTAGTTTCCATTATGTTCCAGACTCCTTTTGACAAAAACTGGGCTGTGCACATCACTCAAAAAAAAAAAAAAAAGGCATCAGGGCTGATTTTCTTTCGAGTGCTATGCCCCCCCCCCCCCTATTACAAGTAGCCCCATCTCTACTCGTAGTGCTCTTATTGTCAGGCATACTATGCATAAATGCAGCCTTTTTGTCTGTCAGGCTTCCACATTATTTATATATATATATATATATATATATATATATATATATATATAATGTGCACATGTTCACTTACTACATCTTAACTACCCCACTAAAAGGAGCTTGCCCTGAGAGTAATGTTTCCTCACTGCTTGGCACAAAACAAGTTTCAGTAGGAAATGACTGCACATGTTCATATACAAATTCTCATTTTTTAGAGAGGCAAGAAGTATTAGTTTATCTACTCGGTGGGTAAGCTTTGACAGGTCTGCCAGGGACAAAACAGCAGGGTTTAGCGTGTGTTTGTGAATGTGAAACCTGTGTGTACTATATGCACTTTAAGCACTGCATGAATCTGTGTGTGGTTAAAAAAAAAAATCCATCGTTCTCTTTGAAGCTCGGCTAACATTTGTTAGACTTTTGATTGAAAACAACTAGTCTGACAGACAACTCGCAGTACAGATTCCTCATTCGGCCCCCAGGGTCAGAAATCTCCTTAAAATATCTCTGCTGGACATGATTCCTCAGTCACGGAACAATGCCTCTTGGCATTCTGGGATGCAGCGGAGGCACACACAGCCCAAATGAACAGTTATATGAAAACATTTTTGCAATCGATCAGTGCCTGAGGCAAAACTCCCATTCATGATTGTCCTCTCAGCAGTCAAGTTTCAAGAGGCAGGCTTCAACCCAAGTATAACCATGAAAGAAAACAAATATCCTTGAGAATAAATTCCTGAAACTGCTAAGAATTGCTCACCTCTTTACCTCTTTCGTTTATTTCACTTTGACATTATCTCTTTACTTTGGCACAACACTGAAGTACACAGTGTAGCTTAGACATCTAGTGGTATTAGGATGTGCAGTACAGAGAGCTGGAGAATTTCCACTACAATTAAACACTGATCTACGGTTTTATTTATTGATTAAAACAGTGAAAAGTACCTATTACACTATCTGTAATGGTGCCTTTTTTTTTTTTTGCAGATTATTTTTTCTTACAATAGACTAACTGATTAATCAATTAATCATTGCAGCTCTAATTAACATCTTAATTTGTACAGGTAGCCTAGGCATGGATGGCTACCAGCAGTGCCACTAGACTGAAACTTCTGATTTGGGGCTTCACTAGCAGCCTGAGACTATGAGCACAAGGCATGCAGGAGCCATGGAGAGCACAGATGGGGCCTGTAGCCTGTGTTTCACGGGCCTGAGCCAGGGGAAGGAGTAATCCATCGGGCCAAGGCACTCTGGTGCCTAGGGGGGGCAGTCACTGACCCTATAATACTGATTGAGCCTCAGTGGGAGGCCAGACCCCCTGACTACATGGACATCAGTGCCTGGCTTGCTCCACTGAGGCTGGATCTGAACTGGACCGAGCCAAAGCAGTGACCTGCTTCCGTTTGGATTCTGTGGAGGGAGCTATCTAGATCACAGATAACATTCTGTAAAAAAACAAAAACGTGTTGTGTAGAAAATGCAGTCTAAACTTTAATATTTTACATCTTAAGTAAGACAAATTTAGCAAACAACACTTCATATAACAAAATAGGTCATCCATTTACCATAACCCCTGTCTATGTATTTCGCCTCATGTCAGTTTCAGGATTGACACATCTGTATTACTATAATTAGATGATGCTATAGTAAATACATCTGGAAAATTTTGATGAAGTGATAGGAATCTAATTATTTTATCCAACAGCCTTCTGAGCAGATGAGGTCAGAGACAGCGTCAGCCAGGCGAGCGCTGGTACCTGTGGCAGCCGGGGCAAACCACATGATTGACAGGTGAACGAGTAAACAGAGAGATAGTTAGACAAATGGAAGCTAAGATATAGTTTGACAGACAGATGGGAGCGTAAATGGATGGTTTGGCAGCATGATAAGGTAAATAGGCTGATGGATCACCAAACAAATGTGGGAGGAGGAAGGAAGACAATAAAAGAGAAGAAAAGAAAAGAATGCCTGTCTGCAGACAACAAAAGATAGGAAGCCAGATAGCCTGATAAACACAGATGGATTGTGTTGATACACAGGGAGGTGGGGCAAGATCGATAGATTGTTTTATTCTATTTGCTTGGCAAACTGGAGATTTGATGTGGCTTGTATCAAAGCGATCGGTTTCTGACGGCGCCAGGCGTGACTGTTACAGATGGCGAGATAGCGACACATCTCAATCTTTGGCTAGCCTCTGTGCAGTCTATCTTGGCTGTAGTGCTAGCACCACCTTCAGATCTATCACTTCTGTTATCAAAAAGGCTGTGTGCAGTATATCATTTCCTATAAATCCATACCCCCCCCGCACATGATTCTTGTGAGTGTGTGTGTGTGGGGGGTTATTAGGTGTTAACCCATCACTGGCATGGAGCTATAGCTTGTAGAGGATAGGGACTGTCTCAAAATGGAGAAAGGGTAGGATTCTTTGCCTCTACTCAGATTTCAGAAAAACAAAATGGATGCCCTGACAACCCGACGCCTCATTACTGCTGCTTGCGTTTATCATGTCAAAATGGATGACAAGGGTATGTGAAGTTTAGAGGCAAGGGCTCTCCTAGTTAGAAAGGTGGCTTTTCTCTGTGGCTGCTTGAGGGACATGGGGGTGCACGGCAACAGCCTTGATGAGTGTTGCAGGGCTTATAATAGACAGGAAAGGCCCAGAAAGCATGCCCTTTAGAGGTGCAGCATCTCTCACTGTCTGACAGCTTACAGGGCCTAGGCTGCACAATGACACCTTCACAGTGCACTCAAGATGACATGCAAACACACACTCACAGGTGCATAATGCTCAGACACATTCTCAGAAACGCAAATAAGTTTGGCAGCACACGTGCACAATTACACACGAACATTCATAAACACGGGTGTGCACACGATGTGGAGATACCTGATAACACCTGACAAGTTGGATCTCAGCATCATGCTGACAATATTAATACTTATACAGCAAGCCAGGCTATAAAAACATCCTGCATTCACTCCAAGAAGGGTATTACAGAAACAAACATCTGTTTGTGCCATGTGAAGGAAGCAATGCAACTCCCTCACTGTAAACAGAAATATAGCTAAAGGCCCCATCTCTAGGAATAGTGCTGGGTTTCTGTCAAAACTAGTGTAGGTGAAAACGAAACCGGAGGTGGTTCTCTTTGACAGATAGTTTGCAGTATGTGTGTCAGTCTAAGGAAGGGTGGAGCACTGTCCATCACTTTTTAAAAAGTCTTCTTCCTATTTCTATTACTCTATATCGTAGTGTTGAAATGATTAGTTGGTAAATCGATGAGTCGATCAGCAGAAACTGTTGCAGTCATTGTGCATTGCATGGTAAAGTAATCACTTGGCAATGTACACATTCAGTGTAGGTGTTAATGAATGAGGTTTTAAAGAATGGAATTAATGAATATGTAAATTTATATGCATAGAAAAAAAAACAATGATACAGCTGGGAGTTACTGTTGCTACATATTCCGTTAATTAATAACTATTCCTACATGTGCTTCTCACTAAAATGCTGTACAGTAATACACACACAGATCATTATATAATCTATCTACAGTAACTACGTTATAATAGTTACTGTATTATAGTTATAATATAGTTTAGGCAGTTTGTTACTTTTTTGTCATTTACTGTCCAATCCAATAAAGACTTCCTCCCAAAAAATCTGCAACTGGTTAGACATCTACCGCAAGTTTTCCAGCAACAATTTAAGCCACCATCCAATCTCAGGATTCTCTAGAACCCCCTCACCACTGATGCCTTACCTGAGTTAATAAAACATGGTGTTGGGTGTTATTTATTTATTATTTTCCTTTTTTGATGTGTCCCAGAGTGCAGTCAGAGTAGTGGTGGAGATCATAGAAGGCCTTGCTCTCTCCTCCATGCCATCACCATCAGACCCATTTGGCAATGTGAAGATGCTCCCCTCTGTTCACATGGGGAGGTGTAGGCTGGGTGTGCTTCCAGAAAGACTTTTCACTTTCTCTTTTAATATAAATCATTCATACTGAGAGATGCTCCCTCGTGTACACAAAACACCGCAACCCTTCCTACGATGGGCTACACTTTGCTACCTTCATGTTTTTGCTTGTGCATTGTCTGTGCTACTGTCAACACAAGTTTTTGTGTAGAAGACTTAAGGAGAGGTGGTAGACATACAACATACAGACATACAGTTTAAAGAAGCTGCAGTGATGTAACTTTGTTGGATTTTTAAACAAATGATTTGAAACTTCTTTTGAAATTTAAAAAAATAGTGCCAACATCATAATCAGCATGGGCAGCAAAGTGGGTTAAATGCAGAGGATGGATTTCGCGACATGTATGTGTATGTGGCAAATAATCCTGTCTTTTTTAATTGCTAAAGGTGAAAAAGGCCATTTATTTACCTTTCCAAACAAGGTTGTAGACTGATAACCTCACTTGTCATGTAGTAAACACTGATTAATCCATCTTCCTTAACAACATCTGACAGTCACTGTCTATCAGGCACTGTCTATCTCCAAGGTGTCCACAACTTCAGCATGTGGGTATGTTTCTGCATGCATGTGTGGTTGCATGAATATAAATTATATGCTTACACGTACGTCTGTTTGTGCACGGGTGCTACAGTCTACAGGAGGTTATGTTTTTTTAACCGCTTGCAGGTTGACTACACATACCCACAGAGACATCTCAAGTGACAATGGATTCTGTGTGAATGAAAAATGTATCTGCCCCCTTCACTTATTCATCAAGGAGGAAGATTTTTCTGCAGGGATGCCCTCCAGAGATGTGCCGCTCACATGCTATGCGACCCGCCACCACTTTACCCACAAGGTTTTCAATAAAACAAGCAAACAACACAATTCCAACACCTATAAATAAGTGATCGTTCCTGAATAAAGTGCTGTACACAGAGCCCCTCACTGAGGCCACTCATCACACTTTAATGGGGCCCTGTACCGGCCAAAGTTATTTCTCTCCTTCTTTCTATCTTTCTCTATCTTAGCAGGGTGAGGAAACAAACTCAACGGAGGTAGCTGAAACAGGAGAAGCACAGGCGCATTCAGATCATCATCATGCCATCACCTGGCTCAACACTGGTTAAGATACACTCTGTTTCATGATTTATGAGGCTATCAACATGCACTTTGCTCCCCATCTCCCTCCCTCTTTCTCTCTCTCTCTCTCTCTCTCTCTCACTTACATGCAAGCACACACAAACTGCTTGAGTTCCTCCCAGTTAGTTCCTCTTTTTGTGGAGACAGGTTGTTCACAGCAGTTTGAACATTCAGAGTGGTGGCTCGCCAGATGCTTGGGCGTCTGTCATTGTGGCGCTATTGTTAGCTAGTTTTTGATAAGATTTACATGGCAGAAAAGCCATCAAATAAGAAATACTACAGAGAATATGAGAAGGGATCACACCTAATCCGCACACCTGCGTCTTGGCAGAGCTAAGTCTCTTTTCCTTCCAGACCAACACACACGCACACAGATACATGCAGCTACCCACCCACACCCACACAATCAAGACTGCAAACTTAGAACGAAAATCTGGGAGTTACACAGCAGCTTGAGTCTGATTTAGACGTGGGTTTTCCCGGGGCTCAAAGGCTCATGATTACCATACTTGTTCAAAAACTAACACACATAGTACATGACTCAAACTTGTGTGTGTGTGCACACACACACACACACACACACACACACACAGGAGCATTGCATAGTTCCTGTTCTTGTCTCAAACATTTGCAAAATTATCTGTCAAAGTGCTTGCTTTTGATTCTACTAGTCTAATATGCCTAATCCAAGCAATCTTTCTAAATGTGGAATATAAATGTAGGTTTATTGTCACAAGATAAAAAGTTATAAAGTGAAAAAGTGAGTTTTTTAACTCCCTTCTGCTACATATCAGACAATATACATTAATACAGAATCAATTATAAAAAAGTGGTTAACAGAAATACACTATAATCAACGGAGCAGTGCTGAGGATGAATTAGAGTTTAAGAGTCTGATAACTTTGGGGAAAAGGCTGCTTTGCAGTCTGGTGGAGTGGCAGCTGAAACTTCTATCTCTCTTCCCAGAAGGCAGCAGGGTGAACAGGCTGTGGCTGGGGTGGGTACTGTCCTTCAGTATCCTTTGGGCTCTGCGCAGGCACCTCACCTCTCCAATATCACTGATGCTCGGGAGGTGGGTTCCAATGATCCTCTGAGCAGTTTTAACACCCGCTGCAGAGCACCTCCCATGCCAGTTTGTGATGTTTCCAGTCAGGAAGCTTTCTATTGCTCCTCTGTAAAAGCTGACAAGAACTTGGTGTGAGAATTTGGCCTTCTTAAGCTTCCTTAAGAAATGCAATCGTTTTTGAGCTTTCTTCACCAGCGTGGAGATGTGAGGTGACCATGTCAATTTTTCACAGGACGGTAGTCATTTAGACTAGACACTTTTTAGACTTTTTAGGTACAGGAATGATGGTGTCTGTCTTGAAGCAGGTGGGAACCCTCTCCTGAGACAGTGAGATGCTGAAAATGTCAATAATAACATCAACTAGATGAATGGCACAGGTTTTTAGTACACGGCCAAGAATGTTATCAAGCCCAGCTGACTTACTCATATTCACTCTCAGCAGGACTCTTCTCACATCTGCTGTGGATACTGACAATGACCGTTGTTCTGAAGGTGGAGTAGACTTTATAGCTGACTCCTTGTTGAGGAGATCCAAACGAGCATAAAAGGTGTAAAGTCCGGTAATGTGGCCTCACACATGATGGGGGAGCTCCTGCTTTTGTAGCCTTTGGTGTTGTTGGTATTGAGATCTCTCTCCAGTCTCTGCTGATGTCTCCACTTTTCCTCATGTGGGCATGGAAGCAGTGAACTAACTTTTAGTTTTAGATTTAGTTCCTGGGGCCCTTTACTTTCTGGTACTACTGAAAGGCCCATTATACTTTTTCTCTCTCTGACTGATGTGCGCGTGAGTATGTGCAAACACACACACACACACATACACTGTGCACATCAAACCTGTGCTGATTAGAAAAGAACTGGGTCACTTGTGCCCTGGCTAGTGGCACTTTTTGCTTTGGCCCTGTAAGCCCGTCGGTTACCCAGAATCCCTTGGCATCCATGTCAGAGCCAGGGCCTGCGGCAACACACCTGTGTCCACACTTCTTCACTGGGATCAATTAGCATTAAAGTTTCAGGGCTGCTCTCCCGCAGTGTGGACATAGTGTACACTGGAGGGGTACAGCCTGAGAACAGCCACAGAAGGAGACTGAAAGAGACGTGAAGAGAGAGATAGATTTGGAGACACACACCATAGCAGTCAGAAAGACAGACACATACACATCATTCCTCTACCCATAACCCGATACTAGCTGCATTTCTGGGTCCAGGGTTCTGGGTGTTTTTCATGTGAGGACTAACAAACAAATCACATTGTACAGAAGTGTTTTCACTGCAAACATCTAAAAGTAAAAAAAAAAATAGTATAGTGCACATACTTAAATACAAGACTCATTCACACTGCATTTTACATTCTAGCAGGTCTAGCACGTCCACGAGGAAACAGCCATGTGTTATATATTCTGATGTGGTTATGCCTTTATTATTATGGCAGCTTTTACTGGCCACTCGTCCTCCTCTGTCCCACTGAACTGATATTTCCCTGACTTTGCTAATGTTTTTTTTCTCACACACTTAAACAAGCTGGTACTTTGACTATATAATTTACTTAACTCCTGAATAAATGTGCTATTTTTTCCCAGAGCTAAGGCCAAATCCATCCATCCATCGGCAACCACTTATCCTGCGTACAGGGTCGCGGGGGGCTGGAGCCAAACCCGGCTTACATTGGGCTAAAGGCGGGGTACACCCTGGACAGGTCGCCAGTCCATCGCTGTAAGGCCAAACCAGGTCCTTTAAATGTACTCTAAGCACCGACATGGGGAAAATTATGACTTTATTGTGCGGATCTGTACTTAACATTTCATTTTTATCATGGAGTTTGTTTAGATTTGAGTACTACATACTGTCTACCTATCAAAAAAAAGAACTGTCATTGGTTTTATTCTTAACATTCAAAGCACTTTTATCTATGTGAGAGAAACTCATAGATTTTTTCAACAATTTTTAATTTCTGTAGCATTTTTTTACATTAACATTTTTTTGGCAGATTTCCAAGTCTTACAAACATCTGGTCATCTGTTCGAACTTGCAGTATATATCTTTAAAATTCTGTCTTATCCACCCACTCTTTGAAAGTTCAGTATGTTGCTCTAAACATGTTCTGTATGAGCTTCTATCCTCCAAGCCACAATTTTTTTAGAGAGAAGATGTCCCATCTTCCCAGTTACACAAAGCATCACGTAGCTAGTCAACAAGTAGAAATGGCGTTTGTTTTTAAGAGACTGCACAATCCCCTGGCTTTCGCCCTGGGGGGGGCTTTCCCACCACAGTGTGTCAGTTTAAAGGGAGCATGGGTGTGTGTGTGTGTGCGTGTGCGTGCCACAGAGGGAAAAGAGCACTGAGGGCAGCTGTACCTGTGCTGCCTCATGGTTGTCTCTTGACAGTGCCCTTCACATCACAGCATGGGTTCGGATGTTGGATCTGACAGAAGTGACCTCCATGCCACATCACCCTCACAAGACACACAAACACATGACTGCACACCAACGGACTTGCACCAAACAGAGACAAACAGATCTCCACACACACACACCTAGTAACTTGCTGGCATATTTGAAGACACAACACTGTTTCAGACAAACATGGTGGCACACACGATATACATAAAATGCCATACATTCTTGTGGCGTGCAATCACAAACAGCTCACCACACTATACCCCCTTCTGGGCTACTTAGCCACCCAGCCCTCCTGTCAGGCAGCTATCAATAGGGATTCCAGGAGAGTGACTGCTAGACAGCACGGGTAAACAAAGAGGGGATGAAAAAAAAGAGTGTGAATCAAAGGCAGAGTGGGGGCCCTGCTATTCTCTCTGAGCAGGAAATCATTTGCTGGCAATTTGTGACTCATTTTGAAGCATTTTGTGTGTGGGTGCTTTTGACACGTATGCAGTGATGGGAAAGTGGGCTGAAGGGAGTTGGGTTTGGTGGTAAACTTTGACTTAAATATTTGAAATGTCAAGCCGTTTGTTCTTTACAATGTTGCTATTTCCAGAGAATTGTTGGCTAATCAGAATTGGTGTAGCATGTGTCAAACAGAAAGCAGTAATTGATGGGATTCAGTGCAGGAACAATTCAGTGTGATTGATAGGAAGTGGTGGAAGCACAGAGACTTGCATTTTTCTCCCTCTGTAAATAATAAACATTACCAGTACCACTGTGTGGAATTCAGTAGAATGATTATTTCATTTGGCATCTCTTTCCTAAACTCTTCAATCAATACTGTACCGAAATAGCCACCTTCTTCAACTGATTAGCCCCGTCTTAATGCCCATAAACACAACGTCATTACAAATAAATCTATTTCTCTGCACTCTTTCCACCAGAGACAAATTTTCCTGGCCTCCACTAGGCCTAATTGAAATTAAGTTAGGTGACCTTTGGGGTGCCTATAGGGGCCTTCTTGTTCCACTAGCCCCTTACTATATTTCATTTGCTAGAACCTCATAAATCCGCCAGTTGAACCGAGCCGTGATGATGGTCTCGACCTTTTTCATGGCATTTCCAAATGGTCACATCCTCTACCTAGGATCATTGCACCATGAAAGGCACCAAACCATGGTATATGACGGGGAGAATGAGTCCACTACACCAAGTGCAGGGGAGCAAATAAACCAGTGGCACTTGGAAATGGCACTGGGAAGTGGCATCACTTGTCAAAAGTTCTGGTCTGTGTGTGCAGCTTCATAAGAGACAATTTTTCACTGAACGCAGCGCATTCCTCATATACCGTGAGTATGTGAAGAATGCTTTGGACTTTGAGAATCCTCAAACAAACACATTTACAATATACACTTGAGCGTTATGTGGAAACACTTTGGATTTGCTAAGGACACCATCTAAAATGTTGTTGGTGGAAAGACAAAAAAGCCTTATCATTGAAGCCAGGTGTGTTTACATGTTACCCACCCGTAGCACCCTTTCAACAAGATCCTCATTGTATGCAAATCTACAGTGGCAACAGCATAAAGTAGTTTCCCATCCTGTGTTGCTGTGCGTGTACTATGTATAGTCTGCTGAAGAAATCCTCTGTGTGTGTGTGTGTGTGTGTGTGTGTACTGCAGGGAGAGAAGTAAAGGTCCACTTGTGACAAGCCTAGTGGGAATAGGAACATCTGGTGGACCGGCTGCTCCTCTGGTTAACATGCTCTTCCTCAGTGGCCCCCGACGACACACAGCCAGGTACCACATGCATAGGTACATGCAGATGCCCACACATCCATATGTACACAAAGAAAATCATGTGCATGTACATATGCATCCACAACAAACACATACTGACGTCTTCTTTCCTGGCAATTCTTGAGATATATATATATATATATATATATATATATATATATCTCTACTTTTAACGTAAATTCACATTCTGTTAATCTCATGTAAATAACAGTTATCACACTAGAGCGTGGTATAAATAGATGGCCTATCATTCATGGAATGATGCTTAACAGCAACTATGTCCAATTTGCACCAGATGCTCTTCAGAGCCGAATTAAGCCTGCATTATTGCTGGTGGAAAATGTCATGTTATTGGCAAGGTGAACCCTCTTCACTCCAGCCCCTATTCTTGATGGATTTGTGCTGGCTCACTCCCATATCCACCCTGTAATCGACTAAATACATAGTCATGCTTTATTTTATCTTCCTCGCTCTGTCTCTCTTACGCACACAAACACGTGTGCTTAAAGACATCACACTGAGTTTCAGTGAAACATCATCCCTGCTGCACTGGATGGAACACGGCATCAATTAACAGTTCCTTTACCTGCGTTAATTAAGTAACAATATAGGCAGAGGTCACATTACCGCTGAGTGTATGGTCGTGTAACAGAAGATGACAGGGAGAGTGGGTCGTTCATGAAAGGTTGAGTTACTTGATAGAAGTGGCAGCAGTCTTACTAGAATGATTGCTCACTGCCCCCAGGCCTGGCATTTGGCGCCTTAGGCAAGATTTTGGACTAATAACTCCGACCTCCCTGCGCGCACACACATACACACACACACAGTTCTATGTCTGTGAGGACCATGATTATACTTTGGAGTCAAATCTTCTGTTCAATCCCACAATCTAAAATTGTCATAGCTCTAAACCAAATCCCTTTCCTCAGAGTTAACTCAAATTTATTTTGTAGTAGTTATGACCAAAAACATGTAATCATTTTTTCCTTCTCTTGCTCCCATCGTGAATGTATTTGGTCCTCACAGTCATAGTAACATCCATAGACACAAACACACACACACAACTATCTCAAGCTTTTCTATAGGTTGCAGCCAGGTCTCACCAGAAAAATGGTGTGTGTGTAAAGCGGAAGCAGACTGCACTTCCTAAATGACCCTGCCAGTCTGAGGAACACTCAGCTGGTCTCCTGCCAGGGCCTCAGCACCCTTCCTTCGCCAATCTATGTAATGGCCGTGCTAATGATGGTAAAGCAGCCAGTACCTCAGAGAGCAGTGATTTAGACCCTGCTAACACTATTGCCACTGCAGTCATTCCATGGCGATGATATGCTCCTGATATCACGCACTCCAGCGCACGATGGTTTCTTTGTGGCGACATGACAAAAGTAGATAATTACACAAAGAGCATGTGGACGCGTGCGCACACACACACACACACTTTCACTCAGATAAAAAAAAAAAAGAACTTGGAATATGAACAGAAAATACCACTCGACTTATTGTAAGTGTTTACTTTCTCAGCTGTTTCTCGTGGCTGAGAAAAGCAGTCTATTGATTTTCCTTTTCAGAAAAAAATAATACTGAAGAAGAAAGGAACATAAATAAAAGCAAGAAAACTAGAGAATGTTATGGAGAAGAGGAGGGAGGGTGGAAGACATCAAGGATTAGAAGAATTTGGCGAACATAAAAAGGCTTTTTAATGTTATTGGGAAACAGAAGTGAATAGAAGGCTGAACTCTGGGAAAGAGGGGCTATTTTTACACTCATGTGTGCAGCGATGAGTTGGATATGCATTGATTTCCCCAATATTGAACAACACAAGTAGCATCTAAGTAGCTTGAGCACTGGCCTCCTGTAGCTGACCATCACACACACCCTACACCCAAATTGATGAATCTCAACAGGCTTCCCTGTGTTTATCTATCTGCCATCAATCATTTGTTTGTGTGCATATGTGCAATTTTGTGTGTAAAGCTGCACGAACAAAAGACACTAGACAGTGTGGTTCAGTAGCAAAGGATGAAGACACATGTACATACAGTGAGGGTAACTAAGGGTCTAAAGTACAAGACACGTTTCATTGTCTAAATTGCCTTCCAGCTTTTTAAACTACAAATTCAGAAGTCTTTTGTTGCCCTCGTCAGTGGCCTATTCAAGTATTTGTTGTGGGCAGCAATTAAGCTGATGATTTTGTCAAGCTGTATTTGAATCAGATAGGCATGTTATTTTTTTAACCTTTTATTTATCTTCAATTAATTAAGCACAACCTGCTCTTTTATGTTTTTTGATACATGGCTTTGGTATAATGACCTCTGAGGTGACCAGATGCAGGGAAATAATGGAGTTGGTGGAGGAAACCCCATAATGTGTTAAGAAAATCAACATCTCAATCTCGTCTATTACTTTCTTAAATCAAGACATCTCTTCGTGTTTTATTGCTTGATTAACCAGATAATATTTACTTAAATCAAACTAGCTCCTTTCGTGCAAATACATGAACATCTTTACTGATTAAAAATATAACCGTGGATGCATCAGAGTGAGCAACTTAGACACGGAAACCAAAGTTGTCTAAGTAGCTGCAGCTAATTTGATTGGGATACATTTTGACAGAAAATCAACTTTTAATGAAGAGCCGTGTGGTGGGAGAAATTAGACATTACCCTACAGAGCTGGCATAAAATGTTTATAAATGACAATGATGTTGGTGCAGAGCTTGGGGAACATACTGACGATTAGGCTTTCAGAGAACAGAGCACAGACTTCACCTCATCCAGGGGAGAAAAGGGAGAGAAAGAAAAGGAAGGGGACAAAGAGAGACAGTGTGACAGGTAGAAAGAGAGAAAACGGAGGAACGGCGCAGGGGGGCTTGCGAGAGATTGCAGCTATGATGCGCATGAGAGAGGTAGACAGTGAACGACAGAGTGAGGGAGTTTAAAAGGCACAGCGTCTGTTGGCTGGCAGGATGGACGGAGGGAGAGAGGGAAGTGTGCGACAGCAGAGCGTGACAAGTGCGGCAGAACAAACCGGTGGTGACTCATGGGCTCCTTCATTCACTACTGTGATCAGATCCAGCAGGACAGCCCACCATATGGGATGGCACAACTTATTCATCCAATCACTTGGACTACATACAAGACCGGAGGAGGAGAGGGGATTGTGTGTGTGTGTCTGTGTGTGTGCTGAGAAGGTGCCTGAAGGTTTCTTGGAATATGACAGTAAATGGAAGAGGAGGTGAGGAGAACAAGGCTACAACAAGGATCATAATTAATCTACTAAAAGCTCAACATTTTTGGACGAATAAAAAAAAAAGACGCATAACTGTCACAGAGAACAAGAAATTGCGTTATAAAACATGCACCACTGCATGATGTGTTTGTTTGGAATTATAAGAAATTGATCAGTTAATTGAACCCTCTGTGGCTTCCCTATGATGATCCTGTTAACAGCTTTTTTCACTTAATTATATTCCATTTGCATCAAATTCTCAACCAATTCTGCCTGCAACTTGACTATAAAAAACATGAATAAAACACAATTAAATGGGGAATTCTCTGATACTAAAATTAGTTGTTGTATCCCTATACTCTGATTATTTCTCTATCCTCCTTAAGATAAAAAATAAAAATAAAATAATAATCTAACCTCTGACTCTGTCATCCAGATGACATATTGAAAAAATTAAATAAAGTCTTCTGAGCATATAACGTTGTCATAATCATTCCTGTCTTTTCTGGGCCTCCTTTAAATGCAGATTAAGGCTAAGCTCTGAGAGGTGAAGGGCCTGGCGAATTGAGCCCCAACACACACAGGAATAGAAACAGACATAATCTAACCAAAGCCAGATATTTTTTTTGTGAAGAAAGGGAATGTTTCTACCCTTTTGGCAAGAGGCATGGTAAACCCTTTTATAACGTACCTAAACTACACTGTGCTTCACTGAAAGCAGAACTAATTTGCTTAACTTCACAACATGCAGGGGCCCTCTGATAAAAGTGTCTGTCTTATGCCTGGGCTGGCAAAGATATTGTTATCCACTTTGTTCCTCTGCCACCTTGCCAGCTTACTCAATTTTTGCAAGACCGATAGCAATCGTTGTGGGGTAATTTAGGGATTAAACTGGAGGTGCATTGTAATCACACGCTTCTGGGGTAGCAAGACAGCCGTTTGGGATATAGGAAGGCAGGACTGTCCGAGATCTACCTTTTGTCTGTTATCTAAAACAAGGGTTCTTTGAAAAGCCAAATTCTTAATTTGGGTGTTGGTCTATGGACTTAGTACCAGCATACATTTGTGCCTGTACTGATCTGGCAAAAAATATGTGAAAAGGGGAGCATCTTCAAACACGAGTATGCGGCAGACTGTGAATTTTGAGAACCTCCATTTCAGACATTGATGATTTTATGTCTACATGTATGTGCGTAATATTCCTAAAGACCAGGAACAAACTATTTTGCGGGCATCATTTGTAATATAATGGTGATATATTCATTCATAGCAAGAATAGGCAGTATGAACATGTATCAATGTTGTCTGAGTACTTATTAATAACCTCTGTGATGTGAAACAAAGCTTAAACTGTAACTGAAACACTGCAATGCACGCGTCAACATTCACTAAACAGCCACACCTAATTTGTGATTAGTCGCTATGAAACGCTCCAAAATGAGGACAATATATGAAAATTCTGTGGGGAAGTCAGAGGTTAGCATTAGCTAAGGTACAGAAACACATTATATATCCCAAGAGGGTAGTTACAGTGTTAAAACATTGTCAGTGAGTCTTATTCACAGCCAATCCTTCTGCCTTCTTGTTCCCTTTGCCCTCTGCCACAGGCTCTCTTCTATTCTTAGATCCTCCACTCCAAATGATCTACTTCTCACTTTTTCAGTCCCCATATCACAGGCAATTCAGTAGCAATTCGGTTTGGCAGGTACAACACCGCACTACAAAGATATATATGTATTGAACAACAAATGTAATGTCATGTTGTGTCTTGTCATTGTTGTTCAGCTGTCTAAAAGAATGAAATGTCTTTTACCATCTAGATAGCTTAAGAAAATTTATTTACTCCATGGATATTGTCTACCGGAAAAAAAGTGTGAGCTAACACCTTTCTTAATTTATGTTACCACATTCTTGCAAATGGCATTATATTAATTAAAATAATTACAGATTTAAGAGGTAGAGTGGCCAAACAGACAAACCAAAATGTTGTTTTTGTATAGTTCTTCATAACAAGATGCTGAAAAGAATTTAAACTGCTCATAAGTGTATGTATAACTACTGACCTTGTAAAAACAAAACTGTTAAAACCAGGATGTTGTACTGATGTTTGACTTAACATAAAGGGAAGTTGGAAGCAGGAGTTAGAGTCATCGGGGCAGAGCTCCATCTCAAGCTCAGCTTCAAGGCTAAAGAGATTTTAACAGTTCCTATATCTGACCACTGCCTGAAGGCTCCCACTCTCCACATTATGCTTGTTGCCCTATCTAGGACAGCAATATTTGATGAGGGTTGACAGTAGTAAAAGACTGTCCGCATCAAAAAAAAAAAAAAGTCACATTCTGACGCTAGATAATAGATGTTGCCATTCTAAGCCAATAATAGTGTCTATAATGAAATCAGTGGGGCAGAAAAGAGGCGCTCTTTCATTTCCTTATGCAGGGCCGTGCGTTTTGTACATCCCATTATTCATCAGGTCCTGGCTGCTGATAACTGGCCCATTTGCATCTGAATCAAGAATGCCTTATAACCTTCCCCCAACAGCACCACCCCCATGCAAATGAAGTGACCTAAAAAGAGCAGGTACTGTATTTCATTATTTGCCAGCAACTGTGACCTACTCTGGAGGGTGTGTTAATTTGGTAGTAGGATGAGACCTACAGTACTGGCAACTTTGTGCTGACAGTATCAGGATGCATGTATCAAACATCTGGATGCAACATGGTTTAAGAATATTAAAATATTCTTTGATAAAAGTGGTTTCTACAGTATATTTATGTACTCCCAAAGCAGGAAGTTTTCCGCAGGATGTCTGTATCCGTACTGTAGCTTGTGCTGCCCTTTTTACCCTGACATGCCCTACTTCCATGAACAAAAGACAGGGCAAGAGTGCTTTGTAGAAAACAGTAAATAATCTTGGCCTTGCTTTTCAAAGAATGCTTGACTCACTTCAGTACACTCTGCAGTTCAAAGGCGCAAGCCTTCCCTATTTAAAGGATCTGCTACAAGTCAGGAACATGCTGCATGATATTTGTGATCAATCATAACTGCAGAAAAAAAGACTACACTGGCTCAAAAAAAATGCTTTCCATAAAGTCCTGATCTGTGGCGGGATGAACTCCTCAGAGGAAAGTCTAGCTGTGCCAGAGAGACTGTACAAAACCCCCAGTAGATGGACAGATTAATGGACTGTGCCCTCATATACTGTAGTCGTCTTAAAGCCAAAAGAAGCTGGGTGCAACCCACAGCTGTCTCAATAGCACAGTCAGGTAGCATATGATGAGATCTATTATGTGTAATGTGTTGAATCACAGGTGGGTTGCTTCAATGTGTAAACCAACATATATTTTACTGCATACAATTCAACAATAGTGTAAAACCTTTTCTATAAACTTGCATTTACACATCCAAAAATGAACAAAAAACACACAGACAAAAATCGCCTGTTTCATACAAGTAGCCAACACAAACACACTTCCAAATGCCAGAGGGCAAATGGGTAGAAAAGTGGAGCGGGGGGTCTTTTGTGCACTCTGAGTTTAGGTCTTGGCCATTAAATAAGCTGGCACTGCAGAGGTGAGCTGCACTGACAATGATGTATGGGAGAAACACAATCCATTGCTGTTATGAATTGGTTGGCTCTGGTGTGGACAATACTTGCACACATGGACAGATACACAAATACAGACACACAGACATTCACAAGCAAGTGCGCGCACACACACAATCAAGAGGCAGTGGTAGAGCCAATTGTATCTTCCTCTCTTCCAGACAAATTCAATTTTCATCCAGGACATATGTAAGCTGATTAAAACAGCCAACAAAGACTGGAGAAATATGTCACATCCTTCAGGACTGGACACACTATTGAGTGCTGCTTTGGCAATGGGATGCCTACTCCCCTTCTCTGTCCCGCTCTTTCTAAATCTCTGCTCTTCTCTCTTGTGACATTTCTGCACCACCTGATGTCATCATGCATTCCTTTCTTCCTTTTCTCTATCACTTCCTTTTTCCTGTCATCACTCTACAGCTCTTTCCTACACTCATGCCCTTGAAACAGCAAGACATTTCTCATATTACGGTATGAAAACATTGCGAGTTCTCTATGTAAAATAGATGTTCATATTCTTTAGCATGCATGCTTATATTAATTTAACTTTTGATTGTTTTGGTAGCTACAAAGATGGATATTATCATCATATTATCATGTTCAGTTGATCCCATGTGCAGTAATTATTTAAACTCTAGCTGGAAGGAAAGACATATTTCATGTCACATACCATCTGATAATAGTGAAACTAAAAACATAAACCTTATTAAAAAGGTAAGCCGGTATATCTATTCTGCACTTGTAAAATAACAAAGACAGGAAGTGGTGGGAACTTTGTCAGCCACCTTGCACTCGCTGGGGTGGAGCCATGTAACTCAAAAGTGTGTCACGCACACACACACACCCCCACACCCACACCCATGCACCAGGGGCGTCACAATGTCTGTTTTGCCACTGCAAAATAATGTCATATCACCAGAAGATGTGTGAAGAACACATCTGAATTATGAATGGAGGGAGGTTAATTATGGATGGAGGGAGGGCAGAAGAAATGCCTTAGACATTTCCTTGAAACACATGGTTGGATATATGGCTACGGACCCACTGCACATTCCTTGGCAAGTAGCAATTCAGAGAGACTCCTTAATTAGCTAGTCGGCACTGATAATGGTTGGTCTTTGTTGCGTGTGGATGTATTCAACCTCATTTCTGTTACAGAACACTCTTCAAATGAGTGCATAAGATGAACGTGCTTAACTCAAGTTGACAAGAAAAACTGTGCTCCTGTCGACAATAAAGCAGCAAAATGATTATATGAAAAGCAATTATAACCGCTGCTCATCCTTATAGGGTGATGTGGAAAGTGATAGTCAAGACTGACATAAAAGAAATCCATGAAAGGAGAGAATGGGGCATTGAAGTTGACTTCTGTCAAAACTTTCTTTTTGGGGTAAATATACCACTTTCATTAGCTTTGTTTTAAATGTACTGTTTGGCAAATGACACGCAAACATTTGACAAGTTTAATATTTGTCCTTTTCAGAGTGTTATCTGTTTGATGCAATCAACCGTCTGCATTTATGTGCACAAATGATTGCTTTGCAAGAGAGCCGCACCTGGAGCTCTGATGGATGGAATGGGCTGTCAACCACAAACAAAAGCCTTAAAAGCGGGGCTCAAAGATTTTGCTCGATAGCAAGGGGTCAGGGGATGCAGGCTGGTTAGTGGGGTGACTTAAAGAGAGGCAAATAGATCATGGTGGAACTAACAAGGGGCGTGCCTTCACCTGCATGGGAAAAGACAAGGCCATTAGGAAAGAATGATGTTCCAGACACCCATGGACTCTTTTGGGGGGCTTGTGACCCCTGGAAGATTAGTCAAATGAACCACTTCTTTTCTGTCATAGTCATGACAATTAAACGTGTAAGCTTGTACTCATATTTGACTACAAGCCCCCCCCCCCCCTCTAAATAGAATAGTGGAAAATTGTTAATCGCGTGCACGTCAGTCACCTGAACCTGTTGTCTTGCATCTAGCAGACTTCTGTATGCCAGCAGAATACAATTTCAAAATGATGTTACTTAGCTTTTGGAGATATGAACAGTGTTGATACACTAAGCTTACAATATCTTTCTTTCCATCCTTATCAGCCATATATGTAACTCTGTCACCTCTGCTGTTCTACAGATCAAACCATGAGTCTCAACTGCAGTTTCTTTTATATAGAGAGATTATACAGCCGAGTAGTTGTGACATAATATCCTAAGTTCATGCTGCTTCTTTTGGTGGGTGTCTGCAGATGACTGATTGTCAGCCTTAGCATAAGCACAATTCCACTAGTACAATTGACTAATAGGAACAAAACAAAGTAAAACTTTCATGTTTAGTTCACAGTTGAAGAAGATAAAGAAGGAGAGGAAGAACAACGGGAGCTGGCTGACATTGTCAGGTCCAAAGGAAGCTGAGTGGTGCTACATAAGGCCCTGCCTGACGTCGGCCTGTTGCAGTCCTCACCACTAAAGGCCTCGGTCCATTCACTCAGTTCTACTGAAACATTCAAAGCTGTGCTTCCAAAGGGCCAAACTTTTGTTCCTTCACAAAAGGCGTGACCAGAGGTTCCCCCATAGATCGGAGCCCCGTTCAAAATCAGATTATTTCCAGTGAAATCCTCCTTTCTCCACCTGCCAGTTAACTATGTCAGTGCCATTGTGTCTTTCCTGAAAAAGCTCTCCATTTTGGCATAATGGAAGCTGGATGTGTATTATTGCTTTTACTGCCATTTATTCTTGGAGGAAAGAGGCACACCCCACCCCCACACTCCTTCCTCTCCTTATTTTTTTTTAAAGAAAAATCTGGGACACATGCCCCATAGGAACACAAAGTGCTTTAATTCATTCGCACCTTTTCTCTCTGGCTGCCATCTCCAAGGCTTCTCTTTATGCCCAGAAGTGATTTGTTCAGGCTGGACCATCAAAGCAATTATGGTAGTGGCCCGCTTCCCTATTATGAGGAGAGATGACTGACAACAGAGGGATGGTGTGGGGGTGGAAGGGCACTTGGCTTCAATTTATTTGATCTGAAAACATTTTTTCCATTCATTGGCATCCACTCATGTAACAAAACATAAGCGAACTGGTCAGATTATCTCCTTGACATTTTTTGACTAAAACATCTTATCCAATTCTCTAAATAACATTTTTCAATTACCTTTCTCACCTTCCTGGGCAAAGCGATCGTGGGCTAGAGATAGTTGATGCAGGGCACGGAATGCCAGCAATGTAACAGAATACTGACGAGCATGGCAGGCAGGGATGTGTAACAATTAATGTAATGGACATGAGAGGGAGCGCAATCCTTGGACTAATGAGAATGTCTTATATTACAGTGTAAATGCACGGGGTCGCCAAGACTCCTATCATTACTGGGCTATAGGAAGATGGTTCACCACAAAAGGGGATACTCCATAAATGGATAATGCAGAGAGAGCAAAGTACGGCGCCACTGAGCCAATGTTCCCTCCAAGAGTAATAATTCTGCCTGGAGTAACACAGGGTCACTGGGATGGATGGAGACAGGATGTGAGTAAAAATAAAGCATTTAAAGAAAACACGGCACAAGGTTGAAGTGAGGAATGGGGCAAAGTGAGGTTGATAAGGAAGAAAGTGCACTAATACAAGAGTAAAGAGGTAGAGGTCGGAGTGAAGCAGAGGGAGGAGAAGCGGCAAGTAAGGGGGATAACTGAGTAAGAGAAGGGATAAGAGGAAGAGCGCGGAAAACAAGATGAGAGAGCGTAGTTTAGATAAAGCAATATGACACATTGGCTAATCAGTCTGTTGTCTTTTTCTTTCACAAGCTGTCATCTTGGCCATCAAGCCATCAAGACCTTGTGCATCTCCCCCTCTCATTGACTGATTCCCCTGATCAATTATTCAAGGTTTATAAGCAGGAACCATCCATTCAGCTAGCAGCGGATCCTGTAAAATAATGGGAGGGTTGCTTCTTCAGCTATATTGACGGTCATAAAACTTTTACAATTGGGGAAAGAAAAATCTATTTCTCAGACAGACTGTTGCCACCACTGTAAACATATTAATGGTGGTATTAGGAGTGAAGAAAGAGCCCTACCATGTAGGGGACTTTAATAATGCAGACCATAAATTATTTGACATGCTCTCTCACTAATCATAATGTATGGTGACTTGAACATTTACAATGATTTAGCCATAAATATTTAGACATATGTATGTTGCACATGTAAGTATACATGCATTTTCAGCAATGCTTCTGCTGGAGTCTGCACGGAATACAATTTAAGCGACACATCTGTGGCTTTTCTTTTCACGCTGACCTCACCTCCTTTCCTTAAAAAGCAAAACTGTGTGAGTCACGCTGTGACACAGAAATCAGGTCAACTACTGGCCTGCCAAGGAATGCTGAGCTTCAGTTAACATTCCCACAAATAAACAGCATACAAAATCACAAAAACAAAAAAAGACACACAAAAAAGAAAAGAAAAAATCAAACGGATGGACACACACCGAGACACACACTGTCTCACTTGTGGGAAATCTGAACATCACAGCTCCCATCTGCCATAATCCGCCCCAGAGCAACAGTGACCTGAGCCACTGGAAGAAACTCATATAGAGTCGAAGAGGGTAAAAATAAAAAATAAATAGTTGAGGTAATGCAGTGTGCAGCCTCATCCTTTACTTAGCTGGCAATGCCTTCAGGGCATGTTGTTGAGATGTTACAAACTCAGCAACCTTCACTGGCTTTCCACTAATGCATGACCCCATACTACTTCTCAGACCCTCATCCTGCTGCCATAACTTCAGGTTATGAACTTAACATGGAAACCCAGGGTGCTTTACATACAACTTCACACATAGCCATGTAAACACACACATATACAATATATACAGTGTACACACATAAATCACACACAAATGTATCTTTGCATGTATGCAAGCAAACGGGCAAGTAAAACATAATTATGCTTGCACTCCACACACTTATATCAATACACAAACCAAATCACATATCTCTACCCTTTGCCATCTATCTGCTTAATCGTCATCCACCAGAGGCAGAGGGTGTGAACTATGGCAAACTGTCTATTTTTAAACTTGACATATTAGTCATCTCTTAGGGGAGTAACATTGTAATTTATGGAATTCATGAATATCAAGCTGTTGTGTTCCCTTCTTGTTTATTTCCCCCCTCCTTCTCTGCACAGTTTAAGTGTTTTGGATGAATTCAAATAAACTCACAGATGCAGTTGGGTAGGATCCCTGTCTCCGTAAGAGCACAGATGCCAATCAGCTCTTGCTGAAGTAGGAACTTGCACCATTTTGGGCACATGGTAATGTTAAAATGGGTAAAGAGTTGGAACTGATTCCTTTCCTCTTCAGCCTCAATAGAGATACAATTGCTCTCTAATCTCTCAGTCTCAAATAAGATCTGTTGAGTTCCGCATAACCTACCTTTATTATGCCACTTTTCCATTACCAGATCAACTCGCCTAGACTCTTCTCAACTTGGTTTGGCCAGGTTCCGTTTTCCATTGCAGATAGTACACAACTGCCGCAACGTAATGTTCAATGCAATCCACACAGCTTTCTCTTTTTTAAGTTAAAGAGTTTCAACATTCCTCAGAATGTAAATACAGATAAGCGGTATGAAAGCCTTCCACGGTGGGGGCAGAGGGCTCTGTGAGAGGGCGGCTGGCCGGCGGGTTGCCGCAGGCTTCCCCTGCCGCCAGTTTCGGAGCTCCTCAACTCCGAAAACTTTCAAGCACATTTTTGTTCCGCCATCACTTTTCGTAAAACTGTCAATATTCGAAATCTACACAGTTGATTTCTCACCTCAAAACTTCTCAGAAGTGGATTTAGTGATGAAATTATATCCGAAAACTGTAAACTATAAAACTTTCTGCTGCTGGCCTCTGTCTCATGCGCGCAATGATGACACAGTGAATAGTGAACATTCTCTCTGACCAATCAGTAGTCTGCTGTGTTTTCACGTCACATTTTAGTATTGCCTCAGCTCGCTTGGAACCTTGGCGAAGGTCATATGAAAAAAAGTACCTGGAAGCAGGTACAGGTACAACTTTCTGCAATGGAAAACCAGACAAAGGCGAGTCGAGCTGGTACCCTGCAGTGGAAAAAGGGCTTTAGTCATTAACTTTTTTAGATCAGCTTAAAAATCTCCCTTTATGTTTTGTCACAGTTGACCTAATATTTAAACTTGAATACCTTACGTTAAGGCAGTGCTTTCTAGAAATTCTATGAGGATCATGTTGAAAGGAAACTAAAGTTTAGGATGTTGAAACACTAATCCTTCAGCTGTTTTCAACTTGGCATTTTTTGTATCACTACACAAATGAACCAAAGGTCCTCTGGCAGACCTCTGGACAGAGATATTGGCTTCTAAAGCTAATGATCTCAAATTGTACACTTGTGGGTAATTAAGCATCACTTTTCCCTCAGTAGCTTACAACAGCAAATATGTCATTGTGAGAATAAACAACAATTATACTTACACTCATTAAGCTGTAATTGCATCATCCTATGTAATAATCACAAGCTTGGGGACATCTTATTAAAAGCTACAAAAGAATATGTAAAGTCATAACAAAATAGAAGACCATATCCCAAAAAACTTGAAAAGTCGATTTAAAAATATGAGGCTATGTGGGCACTGGGCATTAAATAGAGCATAAATTTAAAACCCTTATGGGTATTTGATGGTCAACTACAACAGCAGTGTGCTGCGTGCACTTAATGTGGGTGAGAGTACTGCTAAAGCTTGGGAAAACCCATACAGGTAATTTGACCCCACTCAAATTCTTCCATCAGACACTAACCAAATAGAAGTCAAAAGAACGAATGAAGAAAGACAGAGATAAAAGGAAAGAAAAAATAGAGAAGCGGCTAAACCACTGGGATTAGTGCTAAGTAACTAAATGGGCCATATCACTTTTCCATTACTAAAGAGGAATGGCTATTTCAGCTGCTGGAATCTAAATAAAAAAGGTGAACTCTGTCCTCCCTCCGTTTTTTGTTCATTCACGTGTAAATGTTGCACTCGCTTATAGCCTTCCGTTTCTACTTCCCTATATGAGCAAATGGAGACTTGCCATCATATCCTTGAGGCCCATCAATAAATAAACTTGACGCAAATAAACAGATAAATAAATAAATGTGAAGAGCCTAGCAAATAGGCATCAGTCAGCATTAGCGATGGAACCATGTCAAGCACAATCATGCTTGACTGGAGGAGGAGTGCCTGAGTGTAGGGAGCATTCTTGCTGATTGCATGCCTGGTGTGTGTGTGTGTGTGTGTGTGTGTGTGTGTGTACATGAATGTGTGTCTGTGTGTGGAGGGTGTTCTGCTTTTTACCTTCATTTAACCCTCTCAGTCTCTCCGGCCCTTTTTAATTCTTTATCATTATTGATTTTGATACATCTGACCGTCATTCCACAACACACCCACTCCCTCCATTTCATTGAATTTCATACCCCTCTCTTCTACCTTCTCCTTAGCCAAGCCAAATAGATGGTTTAAATTCACATTAAATATACAAAAGACCTTGGTTATGAAAGTGTTCACATCCTACTAATGGTGTGGGAAGCTTACAGTTATGTTAAATTGCAAAAAATATAATTAAATATAATAATATATAGTTATTAAATGTTGTGCATACTTATGCAATTAAAGTTTTCTAACAATGTTAGTAGTTTTACTGTTTACATTGATTTTGTTGATTTGATCTCCAAATTAGGCAGAACAAAAGTTAGCCAAGCTTTAAAGGAGCTATATGTAATAATTTAGGTTTAAAACATTAAAAAATGTACTAAATGATCAGCAGAATGTGGGGGAAAAACAAAACACAGTTATGATGCTGTGTCAATGCAGAGTCACTGAAGTTATCATGCTAATCAGCTAGCCTTGGTCTGTCCTGTCTCATAATACCACATTGTACCTTAAGATGCAATAGTGAATAACTATAGTGTCCAGTCTGCCCTCTGTCCAACAACATTGAGGTGGTTTTCATGCATGGTTTGGCAGGCTGACCCCGCCATAATCCCCGCTCAGGACCTTCCTCCCACCTAACACTGCTGTAAATCACCTTGGTACTGTATTCCCTGTCGTCAAATTGGGGTCCGTTGGTGTCAGATTCTGTGTTTGGCCCCGGTCCGGCCTTGTTCACTGGGGGGCTACTAAGCCTGGCTCCCTGGTCCTCCAAACTCCCCAGTACAAGCAGAGTCAGCGAGCAGTAGGACCGCTAGCTGCATGGCTAACTGAGCTAATAGGAGCGTTCGAGATGATGGTGGCTGACTTTCGCCGACTTGTTAGTCTAATGAGAGCTGCAGGTGACTGCAGGGGCGGGGTATAAAAACGGCGCTGTCAAGTCGGACACATTCTACCTGCAGCAGCTTACTGTGAGCTGAGATCAAAAGTCAAACGCACCTAATGACAGTTACAGTTAATGCTTACTCTGGTGATATGCTGCCCCCTATTTGTTTGGAGCTTGAATTTGACAGGTGGCCAATTCTTTCACATTTTACCTCTTTAAAGCAACAACAACAATGAAGAAAAACTTAAAAAACGTAAGCCGTAAGAAAGTAAGTTGTAGATTTTTTATATTTTATATATCAACTGTCATTACAGCAATACTTTGCAAAGTTATGCTATCATAGTAATGTATTGCTTTTGCTGTAACATAGTACATGGTTCTATAATGCATTAATAATAAAATGTCAGTAATATTATACCCATAACAATAATTTACAGCATTACAACACATTTTAAGACCGGAATTAAGTGTTGTTTTGTTTATTTAATAATTCACCAACACCGTGAAACATTTCAGCACCAGGAAAAAAAATCTGTTAGTTAATCGTCAGGAATTTGATGATTGAGATTGTAGTCACGGTGCAAACTACAGGGGAGCCAGAAGGAGCCTTTCTCTTCTTAAGACAGTGCCTACCCTGAAAACATGATTTGCAAATTTTTGAGGAGTCTCTAAAATATTGACAAAATCCATGCATTTATTTTTCTGTATCTTTATCATCATGGATCATGTGTAAATCAAATTCTTTGTTTTCTTTAACAATTTACTGTTATGATTAGAGAGGCTGCTGTTAGTGCATCCGGACCGATCCTGTTGAAGTATTGTGAGATTTACATAATGAATTCAGTTATGCTGCTGTACCTTGTGTGTAAATGCGCACAGTCTTTCTTAATGGGGAGACTATTTATCCTATTTCACTATATGCAATCCACTCGCTATTAATCAGAATGTTAATTTTTATGACAAAGACCAGCCTGATCCGAGGATTTAACTGCGGACTGCACATCACTAGAACCCACCTATGCAGCACATCTTACTATCTGAATAATGCTCCCATTAAATAGCAGTGAAAGTAACTCAAAAATAACGCAGAAGTAGTGTAAAGCATTACAATTCAGAGACAGTAATATTGTAATATAACTAATTACTTTAAAATGACAGTAACTAGTAATCTATAATGTATTATATTTTGGACCCAACATTGTTTCATTTTGATCTAAATTGTTCTTGCACTTCAGAAAAGGAAGGTGTGACATAATTAACACCACTGGAAATTATGCTCCATACTTGTATAGCGCCTTTCTAGTCTTTTGACTAGACATCTGCATTCACCATTCACACACTGAGCCTAAGTGCTCAACAGAAACTAACATTCATACACCGGAGGGGCAATTCGGGGTTCAGTATCTTGCCCAAGGACACTTCGACATGCAGCCTGGGGGAGCTGGGATTGAACCACCGACCTTCCGATTAATGGCCAACCCACTCTACTTCCTGAGCCACAGCCCAGAATTCGCCTTACTTACTGTCAGTTTACATTGTTGCATACATAGTTATTTCTTTAATATCCCTGTTACAAGCATCACCTTTACTAATATGTCTTATTGAATGGAGCATTTACCATTCTTTGACACATTCTCTCTTTATCTGTATTAATGGGAATCACCATTATTATTCATCGCCTAGTCTGCCATTCCTTTCATGCACCTCATTATTACAGACATCAGGCCCACCTAATGGGAAAGTAAAATATTAATTCCACCTCATTGCAGCTGACAGATTGTAGATAGTGGCTAACACCACAAATGCAAACATCAGCCCAAACATTATATCTTATACCTTAATAATAGCCACATCATATTATGGAGGTTGAAGAAAAAAAAAAAAAAAAAAAAAAAACCCTTAGTATGACAGCAGAGGAAGAATCATTTGATTCTGGCAGAGCATCTTATTGTCAGCGGAGCACATAACCATACAGGATGGCATCCTATTCCACTGCACATTATTTGTTCTCTAGCTGATCATCAGTTGGCCCTGCTGGATGCCTAATGAGCGATAAATAAGGTTTAATTCAACCGACACAAGTTGCCCATCCTTCAACACTAAGCATGATGACTTGGTTGAGATTCCATTGGAATTATATGAGGGCAATTTTTCAGATGGTGGGATGGTCCGACTGCCTCCCCTATATTTGGCTTTCACAGGCATTCCTTTGGATTTAAGCTCTGCAAGTTTATAGGTCTATTAGGAATTCATCAAACAATGAACGATATCAATCTTATTGTGTGAATGTGGCCTGGGTAAAAAATAAGATGAAATCTTCTATTATGGGGCCTCCAAAGCATATTTGCTCTCCAAAATTGATCCAGTATTGACAATTTACACTTAGGGTGACCTTTCATAACTGCCCACATACTTGAAAGCCAATATTGTTTGGAGAGTGAGCAAGAAAAAAAATGCAGCCCACTGCAAGTGCTCTAGGATATTATTGAATATGATAAGTTAGTAGACATTTTTGCTCTGCAGTTGTTCATAGATAGTCCACTAGAAGGGAGGGCTGAGTACTTTTTACATGAATGAGGACCTCTGCCAATAAAGAAAGACAGCAATGGACATAGGTGTTGAGAGCTTGAAGTCTATTATGACACCAGGCCATTGACTTCATTCCAAATACAGAAAAAAGAAAAAAGGACAGAAAAAGTAAGTGTTAACATACGGAGCTAGGCTCTACATGATAAGCCTTCTCAGATAGAGAGTTGCAAAGGGGCATGATGGCATTAAAAGGGCATGCATACAGCCTCCTGTTGATACCCTGTACTCAAGAAGATAACTTTAGTGTAATTTAAACAGCAAAGGGTTTAGGGGGTACTTAACAGCAGGGGCAGGAGCGAGAGACCCCTGGTGTCCACTGAAAGAGTCTACCTTTTATTAAGATTTGATTTATCCTCTCAAAATGGCTCCATGTCACACTTCACTTACTTTACGTCCTCTCTTGGCAGAGTCAAGCAACGAATCAGTTATGCGCCAAGGGTACTCAAATGGTACATAAAATCTTCATCTATATTTCCATGATGGGGTTTCTGCTGTGGATGAAAAATGATCAGAGCCAGAGAAAGGCTCTATGGGTCAATGGGAGGGACAATGGCTTTGTCTATGCCATACGAAGTCACATCTTAAATGGAGTGGTTATCCATGCCTCTGTTCCTTCCCATCTGCCTTTCCCTTTGGCTGCTGATAAATATCCTTATCTATGAAAAGCAGGTGATAGATTTCAAGCAGCACAAATCTACAGAGGTCTGCTATCATCTACTCTATTGATATCTCACATCTACTAAGCCATTTGAGCTATAGCAAGAGGCATCGCCACCCTCTGGGTCTCTTCGCCCCAAATCATGTTAGCGCCACTT
The DNA here is from genome assembly GCF_014851395.1 of Micropterus salmoides. NCBI lineage: Eukaryota > Metazoa > Chordata > Actinopteri > Centrarchiformes > Centrarchidae > Micropterus > Micropterus salmoides. The sequence goes on from NW_024044237.1 coordinate 24,311,577, forward strand.
CCTGTAGGATCGCCTCTAGGGCCGCCTCAACAACATCTATCAACACCCTGAAGTGGAAGCCAGGAGCTTGTGGAGGCAAAGGGTTTTAGCCCTCGACTCAGAGACACCCTACAGCAACAGTGCCTATCTGATATGTGACACAAGCTTGCACATGTGTGAGTGTGTGTGCTGGAAACAGTATAAGGGGAACAACTGCTAGAGAGGTTGAGATACAACAAGAGAAAGATAAACCGATGGGTAACATGCGTGTGAGCAAATTAATTGTTAAGGGAATTGCGATCACTATCACTTCCTGTGATGTAATTTAAGAAACAAATGGGTGATTTTCCCCCAGATCAGGGGGGGAGATGAGAAAATAGCTGCCCAGTTGAGCATATTCTGGCTGTCTACATCAGGTTGATATGGATAACAAACACAGACATAATACATATAAGTATTAAAAGATCATTTATGTCACAAATTAAATTGGGGAATATAAGAGAACAAGAGGGAATGCTTAATCTTTGCCAGCATCTCCTTCCTAAAGACACTTCCCTTTGGTCTTTTCATTTGCCTTTTAGCAGATCAATCCCTTTTCTTCCTTTAAATTTTCATGAGAGAAAAATAGGTAATTTAATCTTCATTAAACATACAGGGGATCCACTCTCTGGCCTGACCAGCAGAATTACCTGCTAGGCTTCAGGGGATTAGACAGTTGGACTGAAATTCCCTAACCCTGACAAGCATTATATCATTGCATCTCTATTTTTTAATGGGCATGCGATGATCCCTCCTTGTTCAATGTCAAATAAGTCCTTAAGAGGCTCACTATATAGAACACAGGAGGGAACTTTTGATGGGCTGACCTGTGAAGGTGAAGCAGTAGAGTGGGGCAGAGAAAGCAAAGGAGAGAGGCCCTGTTTGGGATTGTAATGATGTTGAAAAGGCAGTAAATAAATAAGATTGCCTTGGTTCCCTTTGAAATCTGATTGATGTGTCTTTTGGGATGCCCCCTAGTATGAAAGACCCACTGAGTCTGTGGCTTTCATCCCTGACCGAAAATCGATGAGCCAGGATGTATGAGAGGCTCCTGCTCTCTACCCACCAATCTCCTGCAAGATACCCAGGTAACTGTCTCACCAGGAAGGGAATACAAGACAGAAAAGGAGTAGGCCAACACATCTTTTTTATCCTTATTCAAGTAAAACTTGCTTTTAAAGTACACATTCTATAAAAAAAAAAAAAAAAAAACATACTAGGTTTATGTATGTATTATCTTCCCGAAATGAGACTGAACCCACAACAGAAATGTGGCTTTTCTGGTCGCCATCAATCCGTCTAGTTTCTGTGTGTTGAATTAGGACTGGCTGATGTAATTGCATAACACATGAGTATGGCCTCCCGGGTTAGGTTTTCCATCTTACACAAAGTGGAGACAAGGAAATAGGAAATGCTTCTGAAATTAGATGTAATTGTGACTGGCGGTGCCTAGAATTGTGTTGAGCCTGACACTTGAGGTAGTCTGATGGGGTATAGTTTAGCCTGAAGGACCACCAAAAAAAAAACATGCTGGGTTTAATGAACTCCTTTTGACGTAAGCAAAGATTCTTGTGCGACTCTCTCAGAGAGGCTCTCTCTGGTACACGCTGCTCGTTTGAGGATGACAGGAGGTTAATCAAGCTTTAAAGCATAAGATTACAACAGACATGACAAGCAAGAGTGAATAGATTTAGCACACTGTCTGATACAAATGCTCAGAGATCATTCTCTACCAGTAAATTCTGAGACTGAAATGCTGTCAGTGAGTCAGAAAGAAAGCAAACAAAAGTACAGAAACATTAATGCTGCTATACTGACCCAAAAATTACACCATCATACTTTAAAGGGGCTATTTGTAAGTTTTTGCCTCTCTCTGACTACAGTGACAGCACGGCAGCTAACGACATGCACTCTACTAACACCATAAAACAACCGGCTCACAGCAAAACACAGGCTCCACGTAAGGATACAAAACAACAATAAAGGTTTATGTGCTGAAGCCCATCAGATCAAACAGGTTCAGATGATGTCGAGTAAGAACAAAGTGAGCATTAGTAAAGCTGGAGAAACACAGAGAAAGTCACGTTAGCTCGCCGCCGCAGTTGCTAATGTTATCCAGTGAAAAGTGTAGCAGACCTAAATTTATTAGTTATGCATTTTAATAAATTTATGAGAATTGATACCCAATTATGAATTAAAATTCATAAAATCAAAATTTCCTTGTTAAGGGCACCACCGGAGTTGTTATAATCCTAGAGTCTCCGGACCTCTAGGTAGTTTGAATAATTATACAATTATTACTAGTGATCAGTTAGTTAATAATCGCTCAATTATCTTAAATCAGTCAGTCAGTCTGTCTCATATCTAAAGGGTCAATTCTCTTGGCAGGAACTAGAAATAGGCAACACACACAGCTCTTGTATTACAGTGAATTTATTCTCTAACTAAGGTGATAAAAAGATGGTTGGATACAGGGAACATAAACATTTGCTGAACAATGAGCCTGGAGGTTCAGTTGTGGGAAGCATTTGACTCATATGGCATAGAAGAGCTACTGAAAGTAAACTAATGCTATATTTTAGGAGTTAAAATGGACATCTGATCACAGAATGTGTGTTAAGTCTTACTGCTTGTCGACAGTCTGCTTTTGGCCTGTTGCACGGGTCCCACGCTAGCTGCCGATCCTGGCTTTTTGCTAGGGATTCTCCAGGGTTTTCTGTGTCTGATTGAAAACGCCTCCTCCGTCTGGCAATTCGGCTGTTTGCAGGTTTCCTTCGCTGTAGCTGGTGAGACCACGTGGCTTGGTCTGACCTCGGTGAAGTTGGCTCGACGAAAAGGCTTAAAATGGAACTTGGTCGTTCCTGAATTAGTCCAGTGTAACTTAACGGACTCATAACTTTAACAAAACAAAAGAAATAAAGAAAATAAAACAAACTGAAGGCAGATCGATGTCGCGGCACTTCAGGTGTGTAGCTTCAGGCGAACAAAAGGGCCTGTTTGTTTCGCTGGCCGAGTCTGGGCGTTGCCTGGCGAGGCACGCTGCGCATGCCGAAGCGTCAAGAGGGCCGAGCAGGGTGGAAGAGCCAACAGCGAACAGAAGAGCGCGAAGCGAGGTCGCGTGTCGCTCTTTTGTTGCCTGGGGCGTGGTTCCCCAGGGGGCATCTCAGGTCCCAAGGGACTGCCTTTCTAAACTTAATGTCTAAAGAAAAGAAATCTATTTGCACGTATTATAATCAAATATTTTCCACAATCGAACCTCAATGGTCGAACGGTTGTACTGTTCTAGCATTTGGTAACAGGAAACAATTGTCACATTATTGGTCAGGATATTTATACATTTAACGGCATTTCCGATGAGGGCATGTAATACTTATTTCGTCCACTTGGGGGAGCTCAGGTTACATGAGGAAAGCTTGGATTAAATCAAAGATCGTCTCTCCTTAGGAACCGGGAATTTGTTGATTCATCCTTAAATTCAAGCTGGCGATTAAGAGTATAGTAAAAATTCTTTGTCATCATTTCTAAAGAAATTTTGTAGGAAAGTATTATCAACAAGCATTGATTACATTAGATGGAGTGTCTTGCTGAAAATAAAAACACTGCACAAGTAACTTCTTTTCAGCACTAATATCAACAACAGATAGCAACAACAGTTAACATAACTACTCAAATAGAAGCAAACGTATTCAGGTAACTAAAGATTTAATTAAATGCTTTGAGTCTTTGGAGACTGCAGTCCGTTTTACATTGAAAGTTCAGTGTCTGGACCATGTCACACTTGGGTGAGACAAGGAGTGTCCCTTTGATGTGGTAATAAAACAAAGAATAAGGTCAGTTGCCACGGAAACGTGTGTGGTGGGGCCAGTTTTGATAGGCTGTTCAGGGAGATGCCAATGGCTGGTTTGTGTCCCTTTGTCAGTTTAACAGTCAGGCCCCGCGTTATCAGCTTCGGTGCCAGTTTTATGGTCGGGATAGCACTTAGAGAAAGCAACTTTGACCCCTCCCCTTCTTCTCTGGGGAGGAGAAAGGAATTTAGAGTAGCTCCAAATTTATTCAATATAAAATGCACAAATCCACACCGTTGTTCACTACAAAAGTTATATCGCTTTCCACATTACTTCACCAACTAACACAACCCAGGTTACTTTCCTGTGTACCACTGTTGACTTAGCCTGCAAGAAAAGATGTAACGGTAAAAAGCAAATGTGAAGCGATTTGTTTACTAACGTTAGCCTATAGTGATGCAGCCAGAGCAGCCAGCTAACGCTACATTAGCTCGGACCTGCCGCTGTTTGCTTCGTAACGTTGGATTTAGATTTTTTTGCCATTTACCGATACTCAGGTACATAGCTTCTCCACCTCTCAGTCGCTGTAAATAACGTGACCCACATAATATACAACACAGAGGAAGAGCCATCCACTAACACTAGTTACAGTAAAGTTACTTACTGCTGTTAAACTGTTATAAAGTGTGACACAATGTCGTTATAATATTCAGTCCAGCTCACTAACCGTTTCATTATCATCTAATACTTTTAGCTGTGCTGACATTGCTGAGCCTCCAGTGAAAGATACATGGATAGTAAAGTTACTTAGTCACTGTACCATTATCATGTAACGAGCATGGAGTAGTTCAACATCAAGCTGATAAAAACATTACTGTAATGTTGCAGTGGGAGTTTACCTGAGTTTCCACCATGTTGTGTGAAGCAGTCTCCCTGCCTGTCTATAGCCACTGTCACTCTACCTTTTTTCAGGAGTACTGTCCCAATATGCCGGTGTCTCGCTGCGCTGAATGAAAGGTACAGCGCCAGTGTTGATCTGCTTGTGAGACGGGAACATTGAAGTAACAGAGCCTGAACATGCCTGTGTGAAAAACCACAGTTTGCATGCTGGTGTTTCTTCGTTTATTGCAGGATTTCTGTATGAAAGCGGTTGTGTTTCAGATTATGCTCGCTCATGAGTTCAAGCGAGCACGCATGCGAGCACACGCCTGGTTGTAATCTTAAAACCGCACTGCTAGTGGCCGCTGGAAACTCCATAATGCCCCTTTAAATACAGACTAAAATGCTGACACTTCCCACCATGCACCAAGACAGATCTCAGTCAGTCTGTGATGCCACCTTAGGTCACTGGGGAACTTAACTGTTTATCTTTACAGAGACTATTATTAAAATGTTTCCATCAAAACTGTGCTTAAATATTTCAGTTTGCCCCCCTTCAGGGGATGAGCCAAAATTCCCCCTATGCTCTATAGCAGATGAACCCACTTCCAGATTCCATTTCGAAAAAAAATTATGGAGCTGGCATGTCAAAAGGATTTTCCCCTCTCATCACCTCAGAGTAGAGAATACATGCAGCTGTTTCTCAAACCACAGCCTGGGTTCCATATCAATAAATGGGGAACAGTCAATGCATAATACGTTCTGGTAGCATAGCAGTGGTGTGCACTAAAGAAAAGGAAGAAAAAAGTGCTCAGAAGGGTCACAATGCCATGCAGGGGCGAACCATCATATGGACCACAGTAATTTTGGATGTCTAAAGCATATTCATACAGAAAGAAAGACAAGTCTTTATTTTAAAATGATCCCAAGACACATCGTGTGCATAGGTGGAACAGAACAGTACCAAATGAGTAAATGTATGTAAGGCAACACAAACATCCTTCTACCCAGCTACATGCTCCAGGCAGGGTATATATACCACCAGCGTGTTCCTGGTCTAGCTGTCCCCCAGTTTGACATGTCAAGAATACGACAGCAGATGTATCCTGATCAGATGCCCAGACCACCTCAACCACGAAACAGCTGTGCTTCTCCTGAGGGCTCTTTCGCTCAGGAAAGACCCAGACACCCAGCAAAAGACACCTACCATTCCTACCCATGATTTAATTTTTTCAGTTAATGACAATAAGTGAGGGATGAAACTTAAACTAATAGAAGCTTTATTCTCAGGTTCAGCTCCATCTATACAAAGACAGCGCAGTACAACGCTCGCTTCCAACACTGAAACACTAAAGCTATGACAACCGGTCTGTCAATCTCATGCTCCATCTTACCCTCTGTTATGAACAAGATACACTTAAACAATTTCACTTGGGACCACCACTTGCTCCCACCAAAGGGGTTGGCTGGAAACTGAGAGGTCAAGGCCCGATGAAGCAAACAGCATTAAGCTGCGTTCACACCGAAAGAGAATTTAATATTCACCTCGCTTTACTCGCGCAAGTTTGACCGCTGGGCATTTTGAGTGTTCACACACACGCGTTTTACTACAGCTATATGAACCCATAGTAAATCCTTGGCTGCGATTTAATTGCAATAAACGGATCATACTGATGCCGAAAAAACTACAATATGATAGCGTTTTGTTAGACATATGAATTCATACTTTGTCAGATCTGTCAGCAAGACAGCAGGACGACAACTTTCAAAATACGTGTTTTCTGAATGGAGTTCGGATCGATCAGGGCTATGCTATGCTAACCTGTTCACAGTAAAGTACAATGACAGCTGGAATAAAGTTACAGACACACATGTTCTAAATTCACCAGGTAGTTCAACTTCCTCGCTTTTTCTCCAAGTAATGTCTAGCTTTGTCCGGTTTTTATATAAAAATGAAGTAGTAGTCCAGCAGAACTCTGGTGCCATCCGACGCCAACAACAACAGTGGAACCGGATGTGCACGGAAGCTAGCTGCCGACAAGCGCGAGTGAAGATAAATCAAGTTGTAATTCCAAAAACTAAAGTAAAAAGCTAATTTAATAAAACCAATTAACTCTGACCTCCTCCCGCTGGTAAACGGCGTAGTTGTCAGAGCAGAATCCAGACTACTACGGGTGTTTATTTGTCCGAAAGCTGCAGCGCTACTCCCCGTCCACTTTCCCATTCTTTAGCAGCTCCCCGTCAGCCAGTGGATTGTCATTACACCACTCACCCGGTCCTCTCCAAACAGCGCTCCGAAGCCGCCGGTGACATTTGGACAATCTCACCGCTGATAGGATTTCGCAACATCGCGTCAAGTGAATTTCTCGCCCAAGTTGAAAAATTTGAACGCATGAACCAGCAAATTACGCGACAAATGACTCATTCGCGCTGCCTGGAGCGAATTTGCAGGAATTCGCGTCTTTGCATTGACTGTATGCAATCAAGCCGCCCAAAACGCTCGATTCGCTTTCGGAGGGAACGCACTTTTAGAAGGGATGGGATGAATTCACCAAAGTGGACAGTCTCCACTTTTGTCCTGCCCTTAGGATCCCATTCAGAAAACAACCATCAGAGGCTTTCTGGAACCTAATGTTCATTCAAATAATGATAGCATCGCAGTGCTAATCTGGGGTTTCATTAGTATCCACTCTGGATAGCTGTGGAAAAGCTTTCCAGCTCCTGCCCAGGAGTTTGGTTCTAGAGCTGGCATTGTGCATAGAAGAGAACCTCAGTAAATTTAATTGATACTACCACACCTCGCATACTAGCAACAGCTTCTTCCGACCAAGAAGGTAATATTCCAAAGCCATTCCATAGCCAAGTGTGAGCTAACCAAGGCCCTGTCCTTGGTCTCCTTAAAATTACTTTAAAAGCTTTCTGTGTATATATAATATATAAATGTTTGTTGTTGTTATATGTATATGTTATAAATTTATTTTTTTCTTATTTCTAACTGTACTTAGTACTTGAATAGAACAGTAAAATGACTGACAAATACATCCCCATGACATACACTCTCATACATGAACTCACCAGCACAATGTCAGGTACTTTGACATGCAACCAAAACTAGATTAAACCTCACAGTAGATCTGCACATAGCATAAAAGGAAAGAATCATTCAGAAAAAAAGGGATATCGGGGATACTGTTGCACATCACTTTACCAAACACAGGGATAAAAAAAAAAAAGGCAATACACAAAATCATTGTGAGTTACCAAAGCATTGGGGCTCTACAGACCTCTGCACCTCTCCTAAACATTGCCACAAGACAAGAACTGATATCATGCTGTGACGGAATAGGCTAACAGGAAGAACAAGACGATTGGATGACAACTGGAGCTACTTTACATGACAGAAATTATGCTGAGTGAAACAAAAACCATTTCCTCCTAGCTATTAGGATTGTATTAGTGTTACAAAATAAAAAACTTTACTAATACTAATTTTAAAGGTATTCAATGTAAGATTTACATCATGTCACTGAGTAGTACAAATATTTTTTCTTTACTGCTCACCATTTTAAGGTGATCCTATGCCCAAAAGTAATTATTAAATAATGAAATATGTTGCAATATTTAAGTTCTTATCCATTAATATATTTTCTACCGTAGGTATGCTTTTGTAAATACTTCAAACACCTACAACTGACATGCATTTGATGTGGCCCTTGACAGGTATTGACATATACTTCACTTCCCACAATTGGCTATGGAGTAGTTTCAATTGCTCTTATTCTAATAAACACAGGATATAATTATTGTATCATTTGATTCCAGATATTCTGGGGTAATGCTACCTTATGTTACACCTCTGTAGTGGCAATGACTTAATATACCATATTGTTTTCGTTATATTGTGTGCTGTAAATATATGTGCAAAGAGAAGTGTTACCTAACACAGGACACTATCAAGTACAAGCTGTACTTATACAGATTCTAATCTGGTCTTTGTTAAAGCCTTGCTAATGCACATCAGCGATTAGTCAGTTATTTTGATGTGTCATTGTAAAATACAGGTTCAAGTGAAACCAACAGCGATCTTCAGTAATGGTGTGTTTGATTTTCATCCATGTGTTTCTAATGACAGTGCTGTAGAAAACATGATTGGCTATGAATCAGTACTGCAAGTCAAATTATTATATGAATTATACATTTCTCATAATTAGTGTTGGATCATTTTGAAACTGCAGTTGCTTTTCTGTGAGGAGCTGTGTATGTTAATAGGAAGCAAGTTCTGTCTTTGTCTAAATTCATCATCCACCAAAATCTTTCCTGGTTGCTTTTCATTTAACATACAATAAATCTTACATAGTATACCTTAAACATTACATTTTTTGCTACGTCAATTGCAATAACTCAGCACAGGACTCTGCATGTTGTAAACCAGCTCAGCTTGAGTGTTCTGACAGGAAGGACGTGTGAGTTACGCAGCCAGAGCATGTGCAGCAGGAGGCAGGGTGGTGCTGGGTCTGGGTTATAAAAAGGTAGTTAAATACACACACCTAGGGTTCTGTTACCATAGTTAGCACCTGGCCACCGAGAAGCTGGACTGGAAGGACTTTGATCACCTGTAACAATATTGGTGATAAGAAAAAAAAAAAGAATAGACAAAATAAAGGAAGGGGAGGATGGAGGAAAAGGAAAAGAGAAAAGGCATCAGAGGTGACACATGGCAGGAATTAACCACTCCCAGGCAAAACCCTTCAGGTTTGCTAAGATACCTACAGTAGACACACATTTGGACACAGACACAAGCTCACATTAAACCCACACACAGAAATATAGAACAAACAAGGTGCAGGTGAAGAATGGAGCAGTTTATGTCCACTGATGAGCATCACTATATGTGTTGAAACAAAGTAAACTATGTGTGTTTACTGTTTAGTTTATAACAAGAAATATTTTTTTTATTGAAAACACTACATACAATTAGAGGAAAAATATCATTTACATGATTTAAATGATTAATAATATATTGTAATTATTTTGTATTTGATTAACTAAGAACATTAAAATAATAATTATCTTCTACTGCTTTCCATAGAGAGACACACTCACACACACACCAATTTTGTCACTAAAAATGACTGGTGAGAATCAGAGTCGCAGGGTCACACATACAATGTCGCACTGCATACTAGCAGATACACAGTACATGTTAATTTGTGAGTACAGCAAAAGGAGATTTTTTTAAAAACCTACTTATTTTTATTTTGAGCAAAAAATAGGTAGAGCGTAAGAGGAAGTGACCCAGGCAGAGCTGGGAATGGCCTGACCAATATGTCCAGGCCACCAAGCAGGTACTTTTTCACTGCCAAATGCAATTTAAGCAGCCACACACGACCTGACTTGCTGATCTGTCACTATTAATCTTCTCTGTGTCTATTTAAATGTGCCATATACTGTACACCAACATGAAATGTAACAATTCTGCTACTATTAACAAAAGATAATAAATGACTTGAACCACTGAAGTAACTTAACATTTTAACTTCAATGGAATTATAGCAATTTGCATTAAATAGGCAATGACTAATTAATAGTCTTTTTGCTGAAAATTAACAATAATTATTATAACTCAATATATCTAAATGTACATATTCAGCAAAAATCTAAAAATATGATTTAGGCATAAAATTTACTTCCTCTGTTTTAAAAATGTATGTTAATATTTACTTCTTGCTTTGCAGTGTACAGCAGACTCGTCCAATCCAGCCATTTGTCTGATCCTCCCAACCCCTGTATTTTTGTTGTTTTTTTTTTGTACCATGATTGCCAGCATGGGGATGGCAGCACCTGTAGCTCTTCTGCAGAACTCTGACTTGCATATCAATTGACCCTGGCACCCCTACTACGTGGTACTCCCCTGGGTACTGACCATTCATCATGGCAGAACGGAAATGTGTTAACACCAGGATTACACTAAATCTGCCGCAGTCCAACTGCAGCCATCATGGCAACAGTATAATAAGTGTTTTATGAATGGTTAAGGGACAATAAAACACTACTGACCTGTACTAGGCCACAGGTGCTTGTTTCTGTGACAACTGCCTGTATATACACGTCATACATGTGTATATGTTTTATATTTATGGATACTTTTAAGAAGCCAAAAGTACACAAGCACAGGAATAACACACTAATTATATACAAGCTGGAGATCTTCTTTTATATGACAGATCGGTGAGACTAACACGAATAAAAATAATTATGAATTGGGGCATACAGACTTAAAAGTTTTTTGTCTTACCATTGCGCGGTGTCCGTTTTCGCCGATCGCGGAAAGCTGCTCCGGACTGTAGGGCTTCCATTAGGCTATCCATCACACCAGTTTCATCTCCCTCTGTAAGAGAACGGATAATAGAGACAAAGATGTTACAATACTTACAATAACGCAGCAGGATGAAATACATAAGATGACATTCACATGAGTCTGTACACATACACATACACAAACACACACATACACACACACACACACACACACACACTTGTGCATGACTGCTTCAAGGTATAATTCTTCGTATTCTGGTATGGAAGCAATGGATGCCCTCTCTACAGGTGCGTGAATAATCACCTTATATCACACTAACAGAGAGCCATGATTCTAAGTGAGATATAAACAAGCCTTTTATAGAGCGTATGAGTGTTGAGACAGAGGCCTGTCACTCCGGCCTGTCCTTTTTTTTTCAGTAAACAGCTGAGGAGGAGGAAAAATACACTTAGCAACTAATACAGGCAGAGGAGCCTCAGGATGAAAGCATCCACTGATGGCCATTGACAGATATTCTTTCTGTGGCTAACGCAGGGGAGCTAAGTGCTCTTTACAAAGATTTAGTGTGGAGCCGCTCAATACCCGGGCGCTCTATCATTGTTCAGTCAATGACACCGGGACCGGCCTTCGAAAAACATTCCCCCTGCCCACCGTTGCAGCTGTCAGAGGCATCCATGAAACTAGAGAACTGGAGGCAGTCGGCATGACTGAAGAGACAGGTAGGAGACACTCAAAGTGCTATGAAGCCAACAGCATGACACGTTGCGCCCACACTGTGCACATGCAACATATCGCTCAATGGAAACAGGGTTCAAAAATAAGCTTGGGTTCTATATCTGGGTCATCTATCTTTGTGCCCCGATACTAATGAGTCAGAGGGATGCTCTTTTTATCATTCTGGTCTAGAACAGACATTATTTTAAACTAGGATCATTAAAGTGACTTATTGTACAGCTAGAGACTTGGCCATCAATTATTTTGCATACACGAGTGAACTAGCTCTTCCCCAATGTTTACCATTAGGGTCCAGGCATCTTGTTTCTCTACTGTGCTTACAGCTATAGCTGAAGGGAAACATTCGAAAATAAGTGGAGGCAACCGCTACTTTCAGCACACAGCACTTTTGTGGACACTAGGGTGATCAATCTTTTGTTACTCGCATGTGCTCAAAGAGACAAGACAGTCAGGCGAATTGAATTTATGAACAAAACATATTGACAATGAATGCTACACAATTAATTTCAGGAAATGGCGGATATTTTGCCATTACCAGAGAAAGTCAGGGCTGCACATTTTTCTCTTCTCCTCCAGCAATAAACCACCCAACCTGCAATCATTCATGCAAGTAAAAGAAGGCAGTACAACCGAGAATAGAAATATGTCTTGTGCAAATTTTAAAAAAGCAACTCTTCACCCGTACTCACACAAATTTTGCTCTCTGTCTCTTTCCTTCTCTTTCTTCAAGTCCTTCCCAAGGGCTACTTTGAAATCCAAGTATCTGTTCAGGCTGTGCGGTGTGCTTAAAAGCAATCCCGATTAAATCAAGCTTAATTAGACCAGCTTTATCAGAACAAAACCAAAGTCGAGCCAAGTAGTGCTTATCTCAAATTGCAGCACTACACCTCAGATAGCAAGCTCATTGGTTTAAAAGGGGGAGCATAGTTTTTGTATGCTGTGGACCTTAAGAACAATGTGGTGAACAACTTGCAGCTACTATAAGTGTATCAACTCCCAAGATCTTCAGTTACCCCTTCTTCTTATGTAGGCTAGCAAGGACACATTGTGAGTCTGACAGAAGGCAGAAAGTGTTAAGTGGCAGGTAAACATTTATCTACAACCACCTTGGCACAAGAAACTTTCTGACAGCTCCTTCTTCACTGCCTTCTTCATGGAGACCTAGACATCACAGGGGGCACCTGACACTTTGATCAATTTGTCCTACTTCTAGCTTAACTGTAGCGCAATTCATCATTTGTAATGGCCAGGACTTGGAGCTGTAGTAGACTGGGGTTCAGGGGGAGGACTGCAGACACAAAGAACCAAAATGACTAAAATGGGAAACATACTCCCCAGTCAACCTATAGTGCTCAATTAACTATGGCCTATTGGGCCACAGCTTAAACTTGTGCAGGCCTTATGCTCAAGACTCAGACTATACACTTATTAACATACATATGGATTTTTTTGTATATATATTCAACAAATCTGCAAAGACAAAGTAAGTCTTTAGTTGAAAACAATCAAATAAAACAGAATAATATTTGACTACTCTTATTCCAGTAATCCTCAGAGCAAACTTTCTTCATTAGTTATTATAACAATGGCCACTTTAGCATACATTTCTTCCTTGTTCCTGCAATTCACTCTTGTCTTATTTTGAGCTGTTAAACCTAGGGCAAATATTCATCTGCTTCTCATTAGCAGCAGTGGTAGATTGCATGCTGGGGAATTACAGAAAAACTAACCTTTTATGCCCAAAGATCTTTCTCAAGAGGAAAGATCCCCTCTGCTCACAGGAAATTGCTTTCTAAATGGGTTAAGATGGGCTAAGACCCAAGACATTGACAAACCCTTCCAGTGATGAAACACCTTGGTGGGCACCTCAACAGACAGCCCTGGGGTCCTTTAATGATCTTATTAAAGCTTGTGGAAGTGTGGAACATGGTTGCGGCTTTTGCACTTTTAGGTACTTTCTTAAACAGTTAAACCTTTAAGAGTAGAAATAAAGCTCTACCACCCAGAGAGAGATGGTGTACCTGCTCCTTCTGTTGTATCTTTCTCTTTGATCCCCCCCCCCCACACACACACACACACCTGATTATCAAGTGGTCCTGAACCCAAAAGCTGTGCCAAATGTAACAGTGAGCCATGGGGATTGGCTCAGTCTGCAATATATTTACAAGCAGCACTATCACATTTTCTAATTAGGAGGGATAACAAGAGCAATGTGCTCTCAGCAGGATTGGCATAAAAACTTCACACACCAGATTAGTTTTTCTCTATGAAAAAAACAAAACAAAAAAAACACCCAAAGTAATGTACTATTTACCAATCCCAGGAGTAGAACAAAAAGTTGAGTGTCAACAGTTGCAAGGGACGAAAGGGAAGGGTGGGAAAAGAATAAGCTCAGATTCTGTTAAGTGCCACTGTTAGGAGGGAAGGGAGATGTAATGGAGGGAGAATACAGGGAGGAAGTGGAGAGAAAGAGTGAAGATGGTTTCTGTGGGCATGTGTGGTGGAGTGGGTTATTGAGAGAGACTAGTGGAGCGAGGCAAGACACAAGGTCATAAAACATCTTCCTGGCTACTTGATGGCCTCAGTCCTGTGACATTGAAACATACACTGCAGTATGCATGCACAGGCACACAGACCCTCAGCTACACTTAAAAACCTGCCCACACATTTTTAGTGATACAAAGTTGTATATTTGCATAGTATTAGCTCCACTTAACTAATCTAAATTTATGGGGCAGATTTCTCTGCAGACAAATGAGTGTAACTTTGACAAACTAAGACAGTGAAGGATGGATAGACACTTAGAGGGAGGCAAATAGAGACTGTACTCAAACTAATGTCAGCAGGATGACCTATACTCATGGCTGCTCCTGGCAAGATCAGTTAGAGGAGACACAGACATCTAGCCAAGTCTTTCACAAAACCAATGTATCATCGAAGCCTCCATACAAACTTTTAATCCTCAGTCACGGACCAATTAGGAATCAAGCAAATATGCTTACGTTATGCAAAACATGACATATCATTTTTTTTATTTCTGCCAATTAAAATCAGTCATCTACAACATTGAAAATATGGATATACTTGCAAAGTAAAAGAATAACTGTCGCCTCGAAAACGTAACATAGCTTTTCACACAATCACCCAAGCAGAAAACCATGCATGTGTTTCAATGAAATGCCGGGCTTTCTTTATAAACACCAAAGGCATGACATTCCTATAATTATGCAGCAGTGTCAACAAAGACTGTTCATGAATTCAATTTGCTGTTTGTCATCTCCTGCATGTGGTGCTGGGGAGGAAACAAAAACAAAAAAACACGGCGGATCGATTGAGAACTCAATTTCTGATGGCTCACATGCAGCCTTCATGATTCATGGGAGAAAGAGGGACAAACAATTATTAGAATTGTAAAAAGCTTCTGTCTGGTACGTGTGGGTTTCTAATATGAAAGACAATTATGGCATCCTATATGCCACAAGTGAAATTGGTAGCAGCAGGGGCATGCTAATTGAAAACACACATAGCATCCTAAGCATACAAAATAATGGCATTTATCATAGTTACATATTTGAATCATCACAGCTTACATATCCTCTGAATTTATATAAGCATAGCACTCTCCCCCCTAACCAAATTAAAGTGTTTGACATGAGAAACATCGGACATAAGAGATGTCTATTATCCACTACTATCCACTATCCTTCCAGTAGCCAATCCCTGAGTCTAATTTGCACTGTAATGAGATCTAATGAGAGCTTACAGGCCCTGTGCTTGATGAATTGAAATCACTGCAAGAGAGGAACACAGTGAGAGTTTAACCTCACCCCAGTCGCCCTCCATGACTCCAGTATAGAAGATGAGGAATAAAAATAATGAAGAGGAGAAGAAGAGAAGAACAAGTTGTTCCTAGATTTTTTTCACTTACTGCGGATTGTTTTTGAACACATTTGAGCCCATCTGTTCCCCCATAGAGAGTCACCTGTGCAATTAACCTGGACCATTAGCCGTGAAACAAAGGCCTCAGTAGAGGGAAGGGGGATGCTGCTTTATGGCCAGGTGGAGAGGAAAAACCACACTTTCTTTCTCATCTCCCTCTCTCTACTCTCACTTGTATGCACCTGGTTCTGTTTTACCTTCACATTTGAATTCAGGCTCAGGCACCTAGACATACACAACCACCTGCATTAGTCGACAACCCCCCTCCTCTTACTATTCTGCTGTCTACTCTCTTACGGTCTGGCTTTGAGCGGAGTCACCCCCTCCCATCGCCCCTCCTTCCCTGCAGTCCCAGCAGCTCCTAAGACCCGGGCAGAAAGAGACCATTACTGCCACAGAGAGAACAGAGAACACAAGTGACCGAAGGACAGCAGCCATGCACCTGTTAGATGTCTTTCCTTTGTTTTTCACTCTCTCCCCTCTTTCTCCATCTCCCTGCAGTCCAACCACCCAACCCTGACAAAAGCATTGACACAATGGCCTGAGAAACTTTTCAGACAAGCCACAATCTTTAATTTGTAGGAGTGTGTGTGTGTGTATGTTTACTTGACTACTTCAGTTCACTTCAGAGGAGAAAGGGGAACGGAAGGGTAAGATGGCTAATAAAAAAGACAGATTTGCCTGCTGATTAATCTGGATTGTTTTACTGTAACAACTTGATGAGCAAACCCACTCATGTCTTTCCTAACTCAATTAGGGATGCTCCCACAACCCTCCATTCCAGGGGGAATGGCAGTGTAGCTACTACTTTTCTCTTACTATGAGCTCCTGTGTGGCGCCAAGGTCAGGGGAGGAAACGCAAGGGGAATGTGGAGAGAGGGCAGGGTGTCTTGAAGATTGGAAAGGTGGGTGGGAGGTCAGATGTGTATTGTGTTTGACATGCATGAAGTAGAAACAAGTGTTGGGGCTAGTCTGGCCTGGTCACTGAAGGCCTGATCCCATACACTGGAAGAAAAAGAGATGTCCTGACTGCGAGAGACTGGTGGAAACGTGGAGAGAAGCTGGATGTCGACAAGGGAGAGATGAAAGTGGATTAGCCGCCGTGGCGATTTGCATTCTGTGGTGGAACGAAAGCCCCTGCGATGCCCCGAATAGATGGATGCATGAATAAGTAAACAAACAAAAACAAAAATAAACCCTCCATCTGGATGGATGCTGCCAGGCCCCATGTGAGAAACAGTAGGGAGGGGAGGTTGGGAGATGGGAAGGAGGGGGGTGGGGGGTGCATGCAACGTAGCAGTCACCATACTCTGCTTCCTCTGCTATAATTTACTTCTTTTGCCTGCAGGGCCCCCAAGTTAACATATTGCTATCACCATCTATCCACTGCTTTTGGCTAGTGTACCCAGTAACACCACTGATACACAAGGGAGAGCTCCAACCCAACACTGACAGATGTTAAGTTGACACACTTTCTCTGAGCCGCATGGGGTCAACATGTCAGGGTGCCAACAGGGCCACAGGAGCCTGTCCTCACAGCAGACCACTACTAATGCTATTCTATTGGCTGGGTACTGCAAATGCTAGGTGCAATATGGTAGACCCTGAGCCATATGTATTTTCACTGTGACCTCACAGCAGGGGATAAGCACTGGTGGTGTCGGGTCTTAACTGTGCTGCCACTGAAACTTGCAAAAATGTGTGGTCTTGCAGGTGACCAGACAGAAAGCACAATTTTTTATAAGGCTCACTCTGCTCAACTTCCAGTAGTATTGTAGCACCTATGTAATGTGAGAGTCGCTCTGCTTTGGAGTTTAGTTTCCGTCATGTATTTCTCTTTTATTCCCTTCTATATACTGTATAATACAGTGTCATTTTTTTCCTGATCTGTTCTTTGCCATGATATCAGCATGATTGTGAAATCTGCTACTGTAAAAAGCCCCAAATGTGCTATATTTTGGGTGTTTATAGCAGTTTTGAAATCCTTCTGTTGGCATAAAATCCATTTTTGTTTGTAGAAAAATAAGAAAAGAAAGATAACCCCAGTGAAAATTGGTGTAGTCTGTGTACTTTCATTCTAGTGTCATCTTGCTGGATCCTTAAGGCCCATTTATACTCCTGCGTAGGGTCTACGTAGACAATCCTTTATACTTGTGCGTAGGTGTGTCCGTCATTCTGCAATTACACCCCCAAACGCTAGTCGGCAGTAGCGCTACAGCGTCCACTGTGTTGACTTTTGCCGGCCGAGCAGAAGAGGAGTGTTGCTTCTGTGTGCATTGCTATCTATCACCGTTTCTTTTTTATACTAGCACTGTGCTTTGTCTAAAGTGCTAAAGTCATAAATGTCCAACTTCTACAAAGGGGCTTCATTGCGTTCTAACATATTCTGCTTCTAATTCACATTCCAAAGTGATGCCGCATTCACACCAAACGCAAATTTTCTCCTCGCGACGCTTTCCTCGCATGAGTACATTCGCTGCAAGTGTTCACACCGTTCACACACAACGCCAGAAGGCGATTTTACCGCGATAACGAGAATAAACACAACTTGCCATTTCTACAACTGTATGAACCCAAAGTAAACATTTTGCTGTGTATAGCAATAAATAGCAATAAACGGATCAAAATGATGCCGAAATAACGACAATATGATGCAGTTTTGTTAAACATATGAATTCATGCTTTGTCAGGTCAGCAAGACAGCGGGACAACTTATAAAATGTTTGTTTTCTGAATGGAGTTCAGATCGATCAGGGCTAAGCTATGCTAACTTGGTCCCAGTATAGTACAACGATAGCTGGAATAAAGTTACATACACATGTTTTCTGAACTCACCAGGTAGTTCAACCTCCTCGCTTTCTTTTCTCCCAGCAATGTCCAGTTTTGTCCGGTTTTAATGTAAATATGAAGTAGTGCCAAACGACGCTAACAACACTGGAACCGGATGTGCACGGAATCTAGCTGCTGAGAAGCTCGACTGAAGATAAATCAACGTTGTAATCCTAAAAACTAAAGTAAAAAGCTAATTTAATAAAAGCAGTTTACTCCAAGCTCCTCCCGCGAGCAAACGGCGTAGTTGTCAGAGCAAAGTCTAGTCCGACTACGGGTGTTTATTAGTCCGAAAGCTGGAGCGCTGCTCCCTGCTCCTCCAGGCCAAGTTTAGCAGCTCTCAGCCGGCCTGCAGATTTTCAATCGCCCGCTCTGCCTGGCCCTCTCCACACAACGCTCTGAAGCTGTCGGTGACGTACGGACAATCTCAACATTGATAGGCTATCGTGACTCAGCGTCACGTCATTTCTCGCTTGAGTTGAAAATATTCAACTCACGCGAATTCATTCGCCTTGCCTTTGCTTCGCCGGCACCGCCCCCTTCGCGTCGCTTCGCGCCGCCCGACAGGAAATCGCTACTCTAAGTGTCTTTTTATTGACTTTGTATTTAAGCTTACGCTCTGAACGCTCGCTTCGCTTTTGCTCTGAAAGCATCATAAAGTGCAATTTATACTTCTGCGTCAAATTGACGGCGTAGGCTACGAGGCTACGCAGAGGCTACACCTGCCTGACGTGCACCTCCTCAAAAATGTAACCAGTGGCGAGTTCAGCGCAGACAAAACGTAGCAAAACGTTTACAACGGAAACGGTGGTCCCCTGACCACCCTGTTGTGTACGCAAGCGCACTGCATTTTCCTGCCTTTTTAACGCTGTTGTGTTTACAAACTTGTTGCAGCTGATTGGGTAACACCTGAGACACGCCCACCGAACAGGAGCAAACATTCTTCGAAGCCCGTTGCAGAACGTTGTGCAACGTTGCAAGGAAACATGTCGTTCAATCAGAAAATGTTGCAAACTGGTGCAAAACGTTTTGAGATTGAACTCGCCCTACACGTCGAGTCGACAGGGACCGTAAGCTCTGATTGGTCGGCTGGGTAGTCCCGCAATGCCTCTGAGCCGACCAGAAGTACCCCGCACTTTGAGGTAACATTTACTAGCAGCCAAAATGGCGGCTGTAACACAGTGAATCAATATATTTGACCGTCGCAATCCGAGCGAAATGACTCGTTTAGCTATCAGAATGTGATCCATTCGGTCGGTAACATTTGAAAAGGCTACACGACCCACACGTTTACAATTTTACCCCATTTACGTTAGCAGAGCTCTAAACCGGAAGCTAGCCTGCTCGGCTGAAAAAAAAGTCAACACAGTGGACGCTGTAGTTTGTTTGGGGGTGTAATTGCAGAATGATGGACACACCTACGCACAAGTATAAATGCATGGCTACGCGCAGGAGTATAAATGGAAAGGCCCATTTATACTCCTGCGTAGGGTCTACGTGCTTCAAAGCGGCGTGTTACTTAAAAGCGCTTCACGTTGCACAACATTCTGCAACGGGCTTCAAGGTATGTTTGCTCCCGTTTGGTGGGCGTGTCTCAGGTGTTACCCAATCAGCTGCAACAAGTTTGTAAACACAACGGCGTTAAAAAGGCAGGAAAAAAATGTTCTGCTACGTTTTGTCTGCGCTGAACTCGCCTGTAGTTACATTTTTGAGGAGGTGCACAGCAGGCGATGGCGTAGCCTCTGCGTAGCCTCGTAGCCTACACCGTCACCTACGCTGTCGATTTGACGCAGAAATATAAATTACACTTAAGAAGGCCTCTATTATGAAGCAGCAACAGAAAGTGCAGACTCAATCCTCAGGGTTAGTGATGGACTGTTGACTGGTCTACTTCCAAGGACAATTTCAGTGTCAGCGGATTGGTTTTAAATATTGCAGGGGAGGTATTGTCAAAGGGGATGCAGGCACAGTGAACTGGGTTGATGAAGAAGGACAGGCTTATTGTAGATTGGGTTAACCTCAAACCCCCGACACATTAACAAGCCAACGACACCTTTTACTGTGCGGTTCTGGTGTATGAACAAGAACGGCCCTGATCTATTATTGCTATGCCAGCATAGTTGCTTTTGTATATGGCAAGGCATTGTACAAACATTTAGCACATATGGTTGTTCATACCAAGGCCACTATAATAAATCGGGTTATTCGAAAAAAGGGATGTCAAAGAGGCTTTGGCATGCGGAAGTATATTAAGATGCCATAAACATTCTGGATTTCATCCATCCAGGGCAGTGTAGAATACCCATTCTACATGGCTGGCACATTTGGATAGCAATTGCACAGTTTTGGAATCCAGATCAAGATAACATCTGAACCAAACCACACATGGGCTGTTTGCATCACTGAAAGGCGTTGCTGTCTGGGGAAGCTAAATGGATTTGACAATGGGATTTGATGGTCTTTGTAGTGAGGGTAATTAGGTTTGATTGACTGTAAAGTGACTGGCGAGGTCCAGATCTGGGAGGGGAAATGATCAGACACTTGAACCACCCACAAATTAATGAGAGTCAACTGTGCTGCGCTGATTTCACTAAGAAGAGGAACAGTTATGAAAGCAATGGGATAGAGAAAAGGACCTGGTGGGATGAGTATATAGTGTGTGTGTGAAGAAGTGAGGGAGAGACATGGAAATAGAGACACAGACTCAGAGGAAATAGGAGAGAGAAAACAGGAAATACGTGTACCTGATGCATGTCTCACTTCCTTTATTGTGACCTTAACCAAATTAATTAATTAAATTAAGATAAAAGATTAAAGTAAGCATCAAGGTGCAATCTAAATGTGTTCTTTGTCTTTCTCTCAATACAAAATAAGGTGCCACAAATAAAAAAAGACAAACAAAAAACATCTTTAGCTTGGCAATTTAATGCAAGGCCGACACACAAAATGTGGGATAGACTATTCCCTGGTGTTGTCTTACTTGCTAATGAACTATGGTATTTATCATAGAATATTAAAGGGCTTCCTGTGAAGCCAGTCTCGTTTTCCTCATGCTGACATTTATTTATGGAAATGCATTTGGAAATATTATAATTTGGTATGATGTTTATTGTTATGAGATCACCTTCACTTACAAAATGCAATTTTGCAGTCAATCTGATGCATTTGATCATTGCATGTGCTTTGTTTATGGATAACTCTCTTTTTCTCCATGTTTTGTATTCATGCTGCTTGCTCTTATAGGCCTTAGCTCAGAAGCAGTCAGCCATATTCTGTGTGCGATCATCGCCTTGAGGCAGATTCCGATTTCGACTGGAGATACAGCGCAATCTAATATGCTGTTATTTATTAGAATGGGTCTATGACAGCAGATAATCCTGGTGCCTTTGTTCCCATCTTTCAAGGTAATGATGGAATTCACCAATCCATACTCGGGAGTTTCAGAGCACGGCTTGCACTTCCTGCACTCTGGGTCGGCACAGCTCAAATGCAAGGACAAAGAAAAAAGCAAGTTTGGCATTATACTGCTGTGACATTAACTTGTAGATGTAGTGAAAGAGCCTTCATTTTTATAACGCATCAGAAACTACAAATATATAACCAGACATGGAAGCCATCATTGGCATGACAAAGAAATGAAACGTGAGGAGATAAATAGGCAGCAAATTCAGAAGGATTGTGCCATATATCATCATTATATTCTGGAAAGGTCTGTCCTTGTTCTTTATGTTCTATAGCGAGCTAATACTGGCTACCCAAACTAAGCTGAGAAATTGTGAGAATCTCAGAAACATTTGTTTTATCTACTTGAGTTTGTGACCTCCACATCTCTACAAGCTATCTCCCCTGGTAATATTGTTTGTCATGGCGCTTGTGCTGTGGAGACACTATGCAAACTTCGAGAGCTAACCTGTCCACCTCACCTCCACCTGTCAATGCTTGTCTATGATCACCTAGCTGGCATGGCTGCGGCACAGGTATGCACTGCCCTACCGGCAGCTGTCAGTGTCACACAAAGCCATCAATCCACATCTCTGCCACTGTCATTCCTGACAGGACTCCGCCAGCCACAACCAGTCAGACAGCTGCACAGAAATATGTCAATTTAGTTTAGCATGCCACACTAATAGACTTGAATTTTCACTTTGCACAAACAGCACACACAACAGGGAAAAGAGAACACTTTCTGATGACAACATGTTAGCTTTAGAGAATCAATACAAGTGATCTTAATAAACTATCAGCCTCTAAGAATAGCTGGATCTTAATTTGTCAGAATCGTAAATGTGTATTTTCCGACAAATATTACATTACATTATATTTTAAAGCCATCATGTATTAGCATGTAGACTGAAGCATATGAATAATACTTAAATGTACAAAACATGTACAGAAATGCAGTCACCAACCTTTTATTTGGTAAATTTAATGCTTTTTTCAAGAGGGACCTGCTTTTATGTATGTAAACGTACACTAGTTCATCCCCAAAGTGTGAAAGGTTGACAAGGAGGATGCATAAATAGAAGTTACAGGCCCATCCTTGTCAATATGCCAACTTCTCTCTGCAGAGAATAATAGAGACATGGAGACCTCATTCTAGCAGGCTTTGCTTAACGGGAAAAATGCCTTGATCTCCAATACCCAAAAAAACGGCTTTATGGGCATTTTGTTGTGTCTTTGAGAAGTTGAACATAATAAGACCTGTATTTTCCATTAATGGGCTGGTTTTTAAACACAGTGATATATGTATATACAAGCTGTTCCAGCTGTTGTGTGAACAATGATAACTACATTTAAGATGATGATAATATGTATTCAATAGTTAAATGAACACACCTTTAGCATAACACCACAAAACCTATTTTCCCACTATAATATTCCCACTGAGCAACTCAATGTATGGGTCTGCAATCTGCTGGTGTCTGCAAGCTGTTGCAAAAATGGATTGAAGCGGATGGGTGGGATCTAATTCGTACAGTAAAAAAAAAAAATCACTTTGCAGGTAAAACTTAATTATAAAAACAGCATCTGTGAAGCCTCTACATGTGTTTTTTGGGGTTTAATAATTTATAATAATACTGTCTAGGACAATGTTAATACAAAAAGTTTGTTTTCCACTCAAAACATTTTATTTTGACACCTAAGATTAGCTAAGAAAAGGATTTCATCTAATACTGCACACGTCCAGGTGGATTACATTTAATGTGTGTAGTCGAGTAAGATGGCAGACAGTTGGTACACTCATAAAAGTTGTTGTAAAACTCACTGGCTACAACCAATATGCTTCTAAACTTGATATTCCTCAGGTTGGCAATAAACATGTTTTTCAGAGGTTCATATGGGGAAGGGGGCTGGTACACAAGCTATTGCAACTCTTCACATACTGAAAACCATACTGTGTAAAGTAGGTCTGAGAAAAGTTGACAGAAAACATGTTAAACACAACGTTCTCCACTCTTTCTTTGTGGTACCTCGGAGAAATGCTTGGACTAAATAAAAATGTTCAAAAAACTTGTCGTTTGTTTATTCCTATGTGCCTTATACCAAGCTGCATTGTGCTCAAAGCAGCATGTGCACTCTGTTCTGCTCTGTTCAAAGCTTAGTGGATCTGACTGGGGAACACAGTTGACATGTGGGTGCAGACACTTGCCCCAGACGGGGGCACTGACCCTGGTGATACCAGCCGAGTAGGTGGCCTGAGGGACCTGTTACTCCTCACAAATGCCTTACAGAAACAAAGTCCAGATGCTCTACCACGCTGCAGCTCTTGACACACTCAGCATGCTGCTTGTGACATTGTTTCATATGCCGCAATAAAAAATATCCTGGTGTGATGAACCATCTTCCTCTATTTTAGAAAGAGGCATTATTTTCGGTTTATTCTACAGTGTTCAACAGTTATTTCCAGTGAAGTAAAGCGATTTAGTAGATGTTGAACATCTGGTCAGTTCTAGAGAATATGGAAATCCACTTAGAGCAAATTAAAACAAATGGGGTGACCGGGTAATGATTTCATAAGCAATTTCCTACATTGGGATTTGTAATACTTCACAAGGAAAACACGTTTAGCTCTGCACTTGTCTCATCTATCAATCATGCTTGTTGAAGAAGTGTACACGTCAGTGCACTCGCAGAGGGTATAATCTCAAGTTTTATCAACTGGGAAATGTGAGAATTTTTTATTTATTTTTAATCAGTTTTCTAAAAGCATTTGTCTGTTTCCCCTCCCCCACCCTGGTGCCATCCTGGCAAAAGCTAAATGAATTAAATTCTCATTAAATATGCATTTCATTGTTAATCATTTGCAAGCGAAGAGGATTAGGTCGCAATTTGTGAAATGACATAAAAATCTATCCCTTCTCAAAAATAGCCTCTTGAAATTGCATTAAACACAATAGTATGATCCATCAATCTTTTTAAGCAATAAAATTAGTAAATCAGTAAATCCATAAAACAGATACAATACTGACCTGTACATAATTCTCATAATACAATGGCCATATGTTTACTCCATCTGCTCGAGCTAATGGATTTGTAAACATAAAAATGTATTATCTATATACCCCCCCCCCCCCCCACTCCCTCCCTCCATGATTCAAATAGGGAAAACAAGAATGTGTATATTAAACTAGAGATGTATTGCACCACTTCAATTAGCCTTTCAACATTTTAATCGTAAAATGAATGCAGAAAATGTTTGGACATGATTAATTGATGGTAAAAGGAATTTTTAAAAGCCTCTTTGTGCATCTATCTTATTTTCATCAACCTTCACAGAAAACACGGGTGATGCTCAGCATGAAATATTGATGTGAAAAGTCTTCTCAAACAACTTAAGTCCTCAAAATATCCGAAGCACACACTGAATGTTGAATTGAACAGAATGGGAGAGAAGAGCCAAGACTCTCAAGCCAAGGCTGTCAACTAGAGAGTGGAGGCACAGAAAAGAAAGATGTGCAACAAGAAAACACTGAATATCCTGCTATGTGGGTTCCAACCTAACAGCTTAAAGAGAAACACAAAAGCAGAACACCAAGCTGCTGTAACCTCCAACCTGCTTCTGGCTCAAATTCATTTCCATTCACAGGATCCGTTTGAAGTGCTCAGCATTTGATGGTCCTTTCTCTGATTACATTTCACAAAGAGACAAGTTAGTACACAAAACGGAACTATTCAAGGTTTAATGAAAATGCGTAGTCAATGCAGGTAAGAACCTTGACAGGGGAAAAGCAGCCTGGGTTTAGCACATCTTGAATTTAAAAGTGTGTGTTTCATTACTGCCAAGGTCATTGTGATCGCGACAGTCCAACGAGCTAGGTGTTGGTGTCGAGGACAATCCCCACTATCTCCAAGGCTGCAGGCAACGTTGCCCATGTCATCCCTAATGTTTTATTCATACAAGTCATATTATGGCATTCAGAAACCGAGATCAAAATCTGCTCTGGCTGAAATTATTTAATATCATACCTACTTCTCTGCCCTTCTCCATCTGGTTAGCCAGAATGAGAGAGAGGGGTAGACAGCCTCTTTCAGCTCAGCCATGTTGGATTATTAAAAGTGAAGCTTTCAAAGAGGTCACTGCTCAGGGAAAAAAAAAAATAGGGAGGGAAAAACTGTAGCATGCATCAATTATCTTGGAGAGTTTGTGGCATACTGAAGACTGTCTTGTCATATTTCCCAATGTGGCTGAGCTACAGAGAGGTCCTTGGCTGGCGCTGACATTTAGAAGCTGGTGAATTGTAGAAATCCCAGTCTGTTTGTCAAAAAAATGGACAAAAGACCACAGTGACTGCTTGCAAAGCCCCTTCAGGCTTGAAATTCCTTCACAATGTCATTGGCATAACTAGACACATGCATCCAGCTCTGTCACTTTAACTTTTCATGTCTGAACAACTGCAACTTATACTAATCAATATGTGGTTTACTGCCATTGCTGGAGGACAACATACTAATTCCAATGATTCACAACAATAAATATAGCAAGCTGCCCTGCAAATAGCCTGGATGAATAACAATTTGCTCTTGTACATGACCAGTGATAAACCAGCAGCAACAGCTTGGCGTGTTAGAAGCCTAATCTACAAAGCAACTTTCAAACTCTTTTATAAGTTGACCCCAGCTTCCTATCTTTACATGTGACCTAAATCCTGCAAGCCTCTGTCAGTTCTATGAGGGCTCAACAAAGTCTTTGTGTTTATTAATGACCACACTCCAATTACTCTTGCAACTGTGAAATTATAACACTTATATACATTGAATGTGTTAAATGTTTAGAAATGTTTAGAAATGTATGTGCATATTACTACAGGAGAGAATGTTTCTGTCTATGTGAGCAAATGTACCATGGAAAAAAAGCAAGCTAAAAGTAGCATAATCTGTCTGTTGTTTGGGAGCATTGTATCGGCTGTGGGAGTAAGTATAAGATTCCTTCATAGCTGAAAAAAGATGACTCCCCCCACTCCTACACATTATCCTGTTCCTTCAGAGTTCAAATCTATGTGAAGCTCCCCCCAGCCCCCCCTTTCCATCCTCCCTGTTCTCCTCCTCATAACTCCCCACCTGCCTCTCCGTCTCTGTCTCTGTGGTGGTGCAGGGAGAAGTGGCATACCTTTGTTCATGTCAATCAGCTGCTTCTTCTTCTGCTGGCGCTCCTGCTTCTCGCGCTCTGCCTTCTCCTTCGCCAGCTTGGCTCTCTTGATCTTCTCCTCCATCTCCCTCTTCTTGTGGTTCTCCTTCACTGCTTCCTGATGAGGCGCACGCACGCACGCACACACACACACACACACAGATAAAATCACAATATGGCTACTGTCACCACCACTCTGTTAGTGTCTTCACTACTGTATAGTGTTCACAAGCAGTAGCATGCCATCAGCAAATTCTTATTCAGAGATTCGTTTGATAGTTAGAGATAAGCTGGAATAAACAATATATCATGCCTTGTGTAGACCTTTTTTAATACAAGCATATTTGTCAGTAAGGTTTCTGCATATTTTCATTAACACAAAAAGCTGATTTGTTGTCAATAATACAACAACATGGCACATGTATAAAAAAGGCTAGATGATCATCACATGTTTTTACCATGCCAGTATATTTCCATATTTTACTATGAGGGGCCCTAGCATGAGAAGTGTAGCAGCAGTGTGCCAGTCTCTGAGGAGGGAGAAAGAGATACTATCCTCCTCCTCCTCCCCCTCCTTTGTGACAGGCTGAAATGTCAGGAAGGAGTCCGAGAAAAAGAGATAATCAACGGTACGGATTCAGCTTTTACAAATGTGTCAGTTTGTTCTTGTGCCAACAAAGAGTAAGATGCAACTGTGTGACCTTTGGAGACAACAAAATGTGCTCTCATCTTAGGCCTGTGGCACAGCGCTTGGCAGGATCCATCATAGGTGTATTTGTGTGAGAGGTCACACTGTATGTGTATACATGCATATGAGCCGGTGTCCATGGGTATCTTTGTGCTTGTGCTCATCCATGGTATCCCCCCCTTATGTATGCGTGTGTGTGTGTCAGTAAGTGAAGGCATGGCGTTGTCTGTGCACTGATATAATAAGTGGCGACAGTTGCCCCCCACCATCTAATGCCCCTGTGGTCCTTGTGTGTGTGTGTGTGTGTCATGTTGGCAGCTAAAAGAGAGGGATTACAGAGATTGTGGGTAAGGAACAAGGAAAGAGCAGCTCATCATGCCAGTCAATAGTAGAGATTTGCTCCGTGTCCAAGGACACAAGCCCTCATTGTCACTGTCTCATTGTGGGATGACAAGGGCAATGGGGGGGGTGGGGGGGTGGGGGGGTGGAGTGAGTTTTGTATTGTGTGCATTACACAAACATAAGAAGGGATGTTTTGCTTTGTCATCTGCTTAAAGTTGGTGACCACTTAAAAATCAACCTACTTTTATCACTGCATCAAGGTTATTGTAAATGATACAGCTACACTCTGTAAGGGATATTGACTGTGTGCACTTTGCTGCAGAGTGTGTAAGAGCTGTGCTGTATAGTCGGTAATGGAACTGCTAACTTGCACATTTTGTTTAAGTGATGGGCAGCACTGGCAGCACAAATCAAATGAATTTCTGTCCTCATTCACTGACAGGACTCAATTCATTTTGGAAGTAATATCACTGCATTGCTCAACATCTACAGCATAACTTCGTAGATAATTTATGTGTATTACAAATAAAATCCTGCAGGCAAAACTTATTTTAAACAAACAACTAATTCTGGATGTAAACATGATTATGCAACGTAATTATGTTGCCCTAATCACACAGCACCACTAATTACCATAGCAACAAATATGTTTTCAGTGGTCTCTTATTTTTCTCTTTACCATTCTCTTTACCTAGTTTGCCTTTGGCAACAACTGATTGTATCAGGTCTCATTTTCTTGCCAACTTTCAATATTGTAGGAAGACATACAAGAGATAAACAAGCCTCATGAGATGCATTTTCAAAAATAATCTTCAGTGCAGGGAACCAGATTTAAACATCATTGGAACATGAGACAAAAGATCTAGTTGCTCTCAAATCTGCTCAAATGTTTGTATGAATTCAAACAATGTTGAAAAATATTTTTGAATGCATCATCGTTTTCTCTCGAGCTCATATATCCAAGATCAAAGCACACTATTTACAATCTGATTTCAGGTGAGCACTAAAACAAGTTACTTTTATCCTTCACACAGTCAGCTGTCCATCAGTGAAGGTTGTCACTAACATTTTAGTGGCACCCAATGAAAGCATAAATATTATATTCAAATGAAAACAATCTACAATAACTCTGATCTTCTAATTGATGTATACAATGTATACATGTATAATAAATATTTAATCCCACTGGCAGGGGCATCTGGGTCCAGCAGGAGTAGTTTTTACAGTATTAACTTCTGTGGCACCACAAACCAATTAATTAAGAATTACAAATCTAATTAATTTCATGGCAAATATTTAATATTGAAATATACAGTTTGATTAGTTTGAGTATGGCGGTTCATTCATTAAACTATTTTCTAGATATGTTGACCATATCTCATTGCCTTTCTGAGTGAATGAAACTTGCTCAAGTGTCCTAGGTACATAACTTCAGTCTGGCGATAACAGGTAGTTATATTATTGATTTTAGTTTCTGAGGCTGATATTTTTGCTTAAAGTCTAAGAAATGTTGGGAATAAGAAAGAAAAAAATGAGACCCAGTTTATTTTTTTTACTAATGGCTACCAATTACTGTAATACAGAAATGCACTATAGGGAGGATTTTCTTTGCAAACTAAATCATCCAATTACAAAGGTTTAGAAAATGGATAACAATAAAATAGAGAATGGGGAATTGAATAAGAGATACAACAAAAAGACTACAGTCAGAAATGTAGTGCGGCACTTCAAACTAACCCACCCCCCACATGATATTATCTCCCATGGTAGACAGTGTCCTTTGTGGCCCTCATTCTACATAATAACTACTTAAATACAACTCTGAAATCCTGCAGTCCAGAGGCCATGTTTATGACAGGCTCTGTGCCCTGATCCCCTCTGGTGTAAAGTAGGAAAATCCAGTGCAAATACTGTGTACATATTGCACAGGGGGTATGTAAATTTAGAGGAATTGGAATCATCTCAAAAAGACATAACTAAATGCATGGTTTTGCATAATAACACCTTAATGCCGGGTGTTGTCAGCAACACTATTGATGCAGCACATTCTTGCTTTTCAGGCTCACAGAGAGTATGTCACACTTATGGCCTCCAGCCTGTCTAAGAGGGAGATTATAAGTACTCCTCTATCTATACCTGGCTGGAAAAGTGAATGCTGTGCAACCCCCAGGTCCAATCCACCAACAAGGGCAAGGCAGCATTTTTCCCCTTCCAGGTCTGTTCTTTCAATAATTCATGAAGTGTGTTTGCTGTTCTTCCTTGACCCTGCACAACGCAATACATCTCCCAGAGCATGGCTCCCCTCCCATGCATACAAGTTTGCCAGTCCAATGAGGGAGCAATGAGTATTTCCAACTGCTCAGTTGCACCAGTGATCTCACACAGAGAGTGGCACTGCTATATCTCATTTGAATTTTACAAACACTACAGCGCCTGGGCTATAAGCAGGAAATGTGTTTATTAGCCATCTGTTACACTGTTTGCCAGTAGGTGGGGAGAAATGGCTTCACAAAGTTATAGGTTACAGATTGTGAGACTTCTGTTCTGTGGTATAGACATATTCCCATACTGATAGGTGACCTCCAAAATCTGGTGCAATGGTTTTTATGACTGTCACGCTAGTGTAAGTAAAAATACAGAGGAAACATGAAAGTGATTCAGCAAGAAGGTGGGGAGAGTGGCACTGTCAGAGCATCATCTTGAGCATTATCAGCATGATTATGATAATTTGTCATATCGTGAAGGAATTAGCAAGCTTTAGAAAAATCAAATGGGCTCAAAAGTGGATGGCTGCACCCACACACACAGGCACACTCACAAATCATCATTCTAATCTCATAGATGCTCTATCTTGCTACTTTGTGAACCCGGTCTGGGTCTTTTGGTCTTATTAGAAAGTCACTCAATTAACAAGGAAGACTGTTAGCTCATCCCAGCCCATCTGTTGTGCTTTGATAACTCATTAATGGAAAAACCCTCATCCCCCATGCTCCTGGTCAGGATTACACATACAGACCCTGCGATTGCATTTCACTCATACTCTATTTCAGAATATGGCAGTCGCATTAAATTAACAAATTGTTGGACTCTTCGAATACTGACTCCATGTGCTGAAATCAAATAATATTTCATTGGCCACAGAAAGAAAAAAGAGAATGGGACGGGAGTGAGGGAGAGAAAGAGAATGAAACAGAAGGAAAATAGAGTTAATGGATTCTCTTATCAGTTACATTCAGTTCTGTGAGGACTGTCTGTCAATGCGTTTACTCAAATGCCTCATGTCGGTCGGGTGCATTAAGCCCTTGCTTTTTAGTAAAAGCAATTTAGGGTGACTGTATTGCAATGGAATTCTTTAATACTGCGGGTGCTTTGTGCTGTGAATGCATTACACAGGGCAATGCGACATAGAAGTTAGCGAAGATGTTTTGTCTGAGTCAAACAACTCAATGTCTCAATATTGAAATAAAGGGAGGCATTGCAGGCATATCAAGCAGTTAAATTCAGGGGTCTTTTTTTTTTAATTATTAGCTGCCAAGAAGTCATGGTGTTCATTAGATTTGCCATTTGGAACAAATCAGTAATGGTTGATGTAGGTCGACTTTGTCAGAGATAAATGACTAGCAGACATTTCCCTAAAATTCCTTCACTGACAAGAAAAGCTGAGGATGCTGCTGCAAAGGAGCTAGCTCAGTTGTTTTCACAGGGTAAGAAAAAAACTCAACAACATTCAAGTAGAAACAACCATTGAATCCTTGTGCTCTGCAAGCAGATGGGATTAGCCTTTCTGTCAG
Organism: Micropterus salmoides; assembly: GCF_014851395.1. Classification (NCBI taxonomy): domain Eukaryota; kingdom Metazoa; phylum Chordata; class Actinopteri; order Centrarchiformes; family Centrarchidae; genus Micropterus; species Micropterus salmoides. The sequence goes on from NW_024044237.1 coordinate 24,343,528, forward strand.
CAGAGCTGAGGAGCCAAAAACTATAAATAATATCTGAAGAATATGGTGATTAAAGGATTGTTTTTATATGAATACATTAACTTATAACCACCACCACCCCCACCCCTCCCAAACCCCACCACAACACTTTATCCCACTCACTTCCCTCCCCTTATCCATAGCAGGAAAGTTTAAATCAGTAATAAAATATTCATATGTAGCTATTTGCTTGAGAGAATAATTTATTTTCTTGGGTGGATGCCTCTTTTAGAGATATGCAACTTTAGAATCCTTGAGGGAGTGTTGTGTTGTGTGCTGGTGTACTTTGATCAGTGGGAATGAAAAGTTGGTTTCAGATGGGGATCAGAGTAAAGAGAGGAAAAGGATTCAGACAAGGGGACCTTGGCATTTACATTAATGGATTGTGAAGACTGAGAGCATGCCTTCTGGACACCATGTCATCATCCTGACACCGGGAAGTTTTGGGGCAGTGCCAGGAGGGTTGGATAGACTGTAGAAGGTGGGAAAGCAAAGACACTTGAATCAATGTTTAACAGACTTGTGTACTCCGGAAAAAAAGGAACTCTCAGTTTGTTCTGTGATGATGTGGCGTTTACCTTGTCATTATTGTTATCTCTTTAAAAACAAATCTTCTTTTCCCCATGTGCTCTATTTACTGCTCTCATTAACCACATTTCCTGTAACAATGGCAAGCAGCAGGACATTTTTGTTTCACTTTTATCCAGTACTTTTACCTCAGTAGTCATTATTTTTCATTTGTTTTATACTTTTATTGTAGTCATTTAGACAAAAATACTGTAAATTGTGTAGACATTATAGGGAATACATACATACTATTTTTGTGTTCCATAATTGTAATTTTAGTAGATGGAAATATTACACATTTCACAAAAATCTTGTCTCAGCCATACACAAAATAATTTTAAAGTCTCAGGAGGATAGTGAAATGCAATTTCATCTACTTTAGGACTTGGGAATATTAACCTCTTCTCTAGATTCATTAGCACTAACAAAATCCAGCAAGATCTGCAATGCGCCATAGTGACAGCACATGCACACACATACACACAGGCAGAACAGCTTAAGAAACTTGCCCAAGCCTCTTTTATCAGTAAGACACTGACATTATACCTTCTTTACTTCTCAGCATTTCTACTTTAAAATAATATATTCTAATCTGTTTTATAACTTTGTTCTTTCCTCACAGGTCCCAGGTCAGCACTAGATGTTCCTTAATCAGTACTAGTAGGAAGAAAAAGTTCATAAGTGTCTACTCTACTCTTTAAAAACAAAAGCCAAGTTATGTTAGGCAGATTTAAACATCTGACTCTCTATATACTCAAGTAAATGCCATTATACTTGTATCCACTCCCCCTCCCCGCAAGTGGCTAATCCTTTCTTGCCAGGCCGTAAATAATAAAGTTGTTAAATAAAGGTTTAATAATAAAGAATAAAAATAATTAAGCATTTTTGTTTCCCATTTGGATGTAGCATATACTATATAACATTATGTACTGTGCAAATTCATTTCAAATACACTACACACTAATACAGTAAAGTACCATAAATAAAATATAGTTTACTTCAAATTATAGCCTAAACAGTATTGTGCGGTTTACAAATACAGCAAAGTGCAAATAGGCTACTGAGCCAAGCTTCAGGTTTCAGTGCATTTCTACATTTTTAATGGGCCTGAAAGAACACTGTCAAGCTATCGTCTAACTGCTAGAATTCATAAAACATTCAGATTTTTTTTCACCCACATGTTGTCATGTATGAGAAGACCCATAATGAACCCCCTGCACAAGGACTACATGATTATTATAAGTGAATTACTTAATTCACTGATTCTGTCCCAAACTTTTTGTTGCATATATGCAGTATTTGTTAGCAATAATAACTTACCCTATGAATTTTGTTATATTATTACAACTGTGTTTTACTATATTATCATTCACTATGCAGTTCTTGAGAAATACATCAAGAAGTTACAATAACAATTTGTTATAAACTATTTATCACATGTTTATTTTCTGATTATAAACACTTTGGGAGTATTGTTATCAAGAAGAAACCTCTATTTATAACCTTTCAGACTAAGATGGCATTGAAGAAAATGAAAAAGAAAAACGTCAGTGACAAAAAAGAGGTTATGTCAGAAAAGATCTTTGGCAGACACAGTGGCATTATGACCTACTAAAAGATGACATATGGAAGGAAATCACACAGCAGGTGAGTGCAGTTACATTCTTGTGGAGAAGAACTTAAAAGAAGTACTGAAAAGCATGTCAGGGCCAACCAAGGGAATATAAAGATCAAAATAGGTGACCAGAAAATAAACAAGCTGAGGAAAGAATGTGAAATCACCCCAACAACTGAAACTGATTGGCTCAAAAGCACACATTGTGAGGTAAAATCAGATGACTGGGAGGTAAATGTTTGTACCCTCGTTGCTCACGTCCAGTTTACAGTTGTATAATGACTCCTGTAGATCTACAAAAAGAGCTGTACAGTGACATTGTTGGAGTTACCTCAGCTTGAAAGCATGGGGGGACATTATAACAGAAAGCCAACTTTGGAGTCGGGGTTTGGAAGATGTAGGTAGGCATTTCTATCAGGCAGGAAGGGTTCTGTAAAAAGCTGTGAATATGTTTTATTATGGGGAGTGAAGGTTCAAGTGTTTTTAGAGCTTGACTGGCACTAAGGACTAAAATCTCAACCACTGCTGCTTCAATTCTGACATTTCTTGGCCATGCAATACCAAATCACTTAAGTACCCTTTTAACATCCAGTTTTGCCAGTTTGGTATCTTGGTGACTCGCTATGCACCACAGTGGGAGAAGGCGCGGCACAGTCTGTAGCAATGCCAATCTAGCAGCGCCCTGCCATCATGGTGCCAAAAATTAAAATGTCTTGTGTGGTCCGCTGCACACCTTCTCAGAGCAGCACAGCATACTGTTTTATTGTTATTATGCTATGGAACCAAAAATGTGAGCTGCCGGGGCTGAGTCGCTCTTTTTCAGGGCTTGTCTGGTTTGGCAACGCCGGTTAGCATCATCTAGGCTTTAGTTATCTGGAATGCTACAGCCAATTAGAGGAATAGTGGTGAGTCTTCTGGCAAAGGATACTGAGTAGGTGTAGTAGATCAAAATCAGAATCAGTCTACTCTCTCCTGTAAATCGCATGTTGCTGTTTTCAGTGAATGTTACTAATTCAATTTGACTGTTGTATTTGAATTTTTTGAAATAAATCTGAGCAACCTGAATTTATTGTTTATTTATTTTTTTATTCTTAAACTTAAAGTTTTGGATTTAAAATTGTGAACATTGACTATATATACGATATTCAAATTGAGCTTTAGGAACTGCAAATAAAGAAATTACATATTTTAATTTCAAATAGGTGAATTCAGAACAAATACATTCAGATACATTATTTCCAAAGTAAAATATTTCAATTCTATGTATTGAGCGGTGTTTAAATTCCAATATTTGGTATTCGGTGGCTTTTAAAATTTGAATATGTATGCCCTTTATTTGCTTCCATAGTAAATAAGACAAATGTAATTTGATTGAACTTTAAAAAATAATTTTAGAAAACATGCAAATAGCTAGAGCACATATTAAATTCATTCATCTTATTTTCATCTTATTTATGGCAATGCGGCGGTAGTTAACTGCAGGCTGTTACTGTATAGATCTCTGCAATGACAAATATAATGTCCCACTATTATGCATTGAAAACATGGTGACCACAAAAATGAATTCAACTAAAAAGAGGTACCACATACTCTTGCAAGTATATTTGAGCTACTGTATTCATTGAAACTCTGAACGTCACAGATAACAATGAGTTTCCTCTCTGCAGGTGTGAATCATGACAGGGAGAGCCCTGTGGTTACAGGGGATGAAAGTAGTGAATGTGATTGGCTATGATTGTCACAGCCTCTAACGCACCTACCTATAATGTATGGTAATGTATTCTTTCTGATCTTACCCGTGCCCAAGTGTGCCACAGGTACGCTAATGGAGCCTGGCCACGAAAATTACCAAGAGCATGCTTGGCACGCTTCCAACACACTAAGCGGGGCGCACTTGGCTGTGAGTTCCCTCTGCTGAAAATATGTCCCCGCACACGAGTTTCATCCATAGAAGTATAACACTGTAATGTTCATACATTTTCACCATCAGTCAGTTTCAGGGAAATGTGTGCATGTTCAACACAAATTCTGTTCTCATTTCAATGACATCTAATGTGTATAAGCAAGAGAAAGTGTATGCAAAAGAATGCATGTGTGGGTGGTGGCTTCTATTAGTCTGTGTGTACTTTGAAAGAACAGTAAAGATGACATATATAAAATATATACTCACCATGAAGAGGATGCGGAAGTTGGCCAGTTCTCCGAAGAAATCCTCCACACTGACTGAGTGGGGGTCAAAGGCAAAATAGCTGCCAATGCTCTCGTAGAGCTTTTGCATGTTCTTGTGCATCGTGGACAGTTTTTCATACTGCTCGCGGGCATGCTTGCAGAAGCCGTGAGGACAGAGTCAAGGGAAAAGGAGATAAACATGTCTCAAATACAGACAAAACACACTTAAAGTCTACTGCAATCAGCAATATGACACCTCACAAATATGTTCAATTGTGAAAACACAAGCCATTTTGAGAAATGATCACTTCGCAGGCTTTATAGTATTCAAAAAGCCCACCTATGTCAAGGTCAGAAAAACAAAACCCTGGATAAAGAAGGGTCAGAGACAATCTAATGTGCCATTACAATAACCTCTCCAACTCACTTTGGAGTCAATGCCATGGTGAGCTAATAGCTGCAGCCCTGGAGTAATGGAAAGGTGTTTTGTAGTCAGCAGCATGACACAGATGGTTGCTGGAAAAGCTGATTGCAGTCATTGTTCTATTGTTTCTCCAAACAACAGTGGGGTCAGGTTGTTTTGAACCTCACAGCTCACGTCGCACTGTGTAATTTACTGAACAGGCAGAGCACTTTTCTGCTGGTGAATGGCTATTGACAGGCGGCATCAGTTAAGCATTATCACAGCAGCCACTGACCTCATGGAGACTGTGCTTGAACACTTGGGCTCACACACCCTGCGTGGGATGAGGATGATACAACTTCACACAACACACACATACTGCATACACCAACATGTACATGCATGCATGTACCGCAAACACAGAAAAAAACAAAAAACCCACCACACTGTATCAATTCCACCAGTACTGGTTTCAATGCATCAGCAATGGTATCCAACACCTGCAGTGTCTTTAATCATTTTCATCTTTCTTATTTTTAAACAAATCTGAAAACAAATCTGTTTGTATTTTTATAGCCCTGGCTGTCAGTTATTGTTTATGATAGCGCTGTACAGTACTTCCAAGTAGTTAGTGAGATTTCATGGCAACAGAGCAACAAACATGGGCAGTCAGGTGATCAAAAAGGTAAAAAACAAGCAAGAGGTTTTGCCTCATTACCACTACCACTTTATTTTAGGTAAAACAAAAGGGAGCATCCCAGTAATGTTTCTAATAAGTCTTTATTGTACAGAAAAAACGTGAGTGTGCATATATATGTGCCATTGGCCCTTGTTTTCTCTTACAAAGAAGTTTGACTAACCTATGGGTTTGTCATTGCTATACTATGTTTCGAGATTTGATCAAGTGATTTGGTGAGTACAATGCTATCATTGCAGATAAAACTGATGGCCAGAGCAAACAAATTAAATAAATAAATAAAACCCAAAATGTACTAAAACATAGTTTTCATAAGGTTTTTGTGTCACTATCTGTGTTTTGGACAGCCTGCCACCACAAATCAGTTTTTTTGGTATATCCAGATTGATTTCAGAAAGTCTGGACAGCAAAAGAAAAAAACACATGGAATGCAAATCGATTTTTGCAAATCCAGACCCCTGGCTGCTCAAATCGGATTTCAAAGTGTCTTTTGAGTCACTGACACTTTGACTGGAGGCTTCTGTAAAGGCAAACCTAGAAGTTGGAAAGTTGTGTCACCAGCATACATACATAGTTACTGATTCCTACATTGTTACAGCAGCAGCCCAACCAGATAGGTTGGTAATGTCTGGAAACACACATCCGATCTGATCACTTTCAAATAAAAGTACACACAGTCTGTCTTGAGAAATATATCTTAATTTATCATAAATATATTGACACAGTTACTGTCAAGCAATGAAGAGAAGCAAGGCAGCCACTTCTGTGTCACGGGTACAGTTATAGGCAATTAGTGCTCATATGCAGGCGCCTTGGCAACATACACAGGCTGGCGGTACAGCATGTGGCCTGTGATTGTCAGGGCTCAACAGTTATCAAGATATTGTTCTTTCTGAGCAATCTGTCACTATGATGTGAAAGCCACTATTTTTCTACAATGCCATTTATCTGTTTGTTTGTTCTGTCATCTTGGAAGACATCCATGTTGAGGTCCATGGATTGTTCTGTGTCCCCAGGCAAGTTATTAACTCACACTTTTTGGGATATAAATAAAACATTCACATGTGACTGTATGTGTGTGATGTGTTTGTGCTCACACAGTACATGTTTTCACATGTAAGCATGCATGTGTGGAAATGCCTTTGTGTAGCTCAGAGAGAATAAAAGCACTGACAGGGTAGGCTGGTAGGATTACCTCCTTGCAAGCTAGTTTTTACCGAAACAGCGATGGTACAGTCCAGGTTAGCAGCAAGTCCACATGGGCCTGGTGGATGGACTCATCTTTCTGTCTTTCCTCTTCCCTGTCTCTATCTCCTTGTCTGCCTGGACCTGATTTATCCCCCCTTGCTTCTGCCAGACTGCCTTTATCTCTTCTTTTGTCCACCTCCCCCTCACTCCACTTGTGTGTGAAAACTCAGGGGCCTGACGGGTAAATGTAAAAGTAAAACTTTGCCAAAGAAAGATATCTTTTCAAAATCCATCTGACATAGTTGTACTGTATTGGAGTTGTATTTATTCGGTAAAGTCTTAAAACAATCCTTGTAAAGAAAAATCCCTTTCTAAGGAAAAATCTAACATGAATAACGCCATATGGTGCACATTTAATAGTGAAACTGAACCTCAATGCTTCACTCAAAAATACTACTGCAGTCAGTTTCAAGTGCTACACTGAGCTTTATTTTAAATGTCTCAACAATGCCTAATTGGTCAAAATGAAAAATTGACTCCAAAGGATGAAATGATAATTGTAAAAAAAAAACAAAAAAAAAAAACATGGAAAGCATGAATATTTATAATGCTAAACTGAAAACAAGGATCAGCAACAGGTTCATGCCAAAAGGCAAGTCAAATATTAATGTGTCAATTTAGCAGCAATGGACATGCTGGTAGTAGTCTGGCATGGAAATGGTTATTAACAGTATTTAGATAAAATATTCATTCCACTCTACAGCACTAGAGTCCACAGTGCTTTTAGCTCAGGAAATGTTCAGGCCACCATTGTTGCCTCCCTTGTCGAATGGTAGTTAAAAATCATTGAGGCAGTGGTTACTTTTGGTGCTTGTTGTGGCTTGTGGCTCTCTGCATTTCGTTTTCTCTCCTTCTCCTCTCTCTCTCTCTCTCTCTCTCACACTCACACACACACACACACACACACACACACACACACACACACACACACACGTATGCACATGCACAGTGGTAGATGTATCCCGACGGGGACTGGACTGAGGCTGGCTGGGCTTTTGCTCCTTGTATTTCCACATCAAAGACATGTCATATTGATGGAGCCTGACGCACACTATCCTGCAGCCGCACAACCGGTATGGTAGAGGCTTCATCAAACACACATACTGACACAGAATGAACAGGCATGCACGCACGCATACACACACGTGCACACACACACACAACCATTTTTTTGTCTCTGTCAGTTTGTCCATTACTCTTTTCTTTCCCTTGGTTTCTCACAGTCATTGTAGCCTTCATTGTCTCTCCTTCTCCAAAGATAAAGCTTTTTCTATTTCTTCCTGTCTACCACTGTCTCTTTCAAACACATTCCCTTTATAATTCTCTTTCTACATTTCCCCCTTGATATTCTCTCCATTAAAATCTCTCACTCAAAGAAGAACTCCCTTCTTTCTCTCCTACTCAGAGTGAACTTTCAGAAGTGTGCTGTCTGAGCCGTGTCTGCTGTTCACGTCACTTGGGCTTGAAGTAGAGAAGGGAGCAGAGGCGATGGGTCTCAAGGTAAAGCATCATGCAGCCTTTGGTTGCCCCATCTCTGTTTGTCAGTCTCTGCTCTCCTCTCCTAGCAGTCCTCAGAGAAATGCTACCGCCTGCACTTCCTGTGCACTGAACCTCACCAACGCAGAGTAAGACAATTGCTCCAGGGCTGGAGGGCTCAATGTTGCAAATGTGGACGCTAACAAAATATCTGTGGAGTGCTTACTGGATTTTATTCTAATGGTCAAATTAGAACATTTCATTTTGCAAATACAGGCATCTCTGTGCCTTGTCTTTGTTGGATTTCTTCATAGCCTTGGAATTACTGTTTTTAACGACTGAAAACTGAAGCCAGCTCCACTGGACAATAAACAAGTATAGTTCAAAAAGGGCTTGCAAAAGAGCAGAAAGTCACTAAATATATCACACTAAGGTTAGGCGTACACAACATCAGTTTCTGACACAGTCATATCTGACAGTGTTGATTTACAAAGACAATGTCAGATGTCAAATGAGATGTCAATGGCAGTGCTCTGCTAGTTTATGTTTTTATAATTCTCTCCCTCAAATCTCCTGTTGTTGCCACCCTGTCCTTGTGAAAATACAGATTTAGTTCTTTGTCCGGCCAGTGTCCTCATAACTGTGTTTAATCAGTCACTTTTTATCTGTGTGTTTGATGTGCCAGAAAGGGTACATTTAACATCAGTAAGCTGTGATTAAGGGCGCCCATTATTAACACCACAAAGTGACATCAAAATCATATCCAAGTCAGACTTATCCTAGATCCTAGAAAAAAAAAAAAAAGACTCCATTAAATTTTAGATAAATCACAATAAAGGAGAGGAGAAAATCCATTTATGAGCCAAAAGAAAGTTAAAACAGTTTTCACAATGGCCACCACATGAGGAAGACAATAAATTACCTGGTTTGTTTACCTGTGTGCATGAGAGAGTTATTAAAGTGCTGCATAAAACCCTACAGCAGGGGCCCAAAAAGCCTCCCTTATAAATCTCCTGTAACCTAGTTGCATTAATGTTTATTTAATGCTTTTTCTATGTGCTTGCTGGCCCCTCCATCCAAGGCCCCACACTAAGCCTGCTTTCCTCCAAGCCCCACCATCCCTGCTCCCTTTATCCCCACACCTACTGCCAACAGCCCCTGTGGGCCAAATTACACCAAAGCTGCCCACTGACTGGACACAACCCATCATGTTGAGAGTGAGAGCGGGATGAGAGAGGGATGAAGGAATGTAGTGCACTGGTAGGGCAGAAGGGGGGAGGGAGAGGCAGAGTGAGCGAGAACACAGAATACTAAATGTAAAAAGTAATTCTAGCTACTCAAATTTATGTATGAATGCAATAACTCTTGTGTTTTTTTATTATAAATCTAAAATTCTTTGTGTTTGCTGCCTGATTCTTTTATTTAAAAAGTTTATACTTCTGATAGCATCGCTCTGCTCAACTTTATACAGAAAGAGTGAAAAAGGAGAATAAGTGAGAGAAAGACGAAAGCTTCATTAATACTGTGTTGTTAACTCTGCAATGCAATTTTCCCCCTCCCTTTATCCAAGAACTGACATTATAGTATTCCTCCCCACACTATATGCCAGGCTTCTAAGGCTTCTAAGTGCAGGACCATGGATCGTTCTGTTAGTGTGTGTTGATACAAGCAGAGGGATGTCTGCAGGGCGAGCAGGCCAGAGGCTGACAGTGTCCTGAGTTAGGCCACGGCACAGACGCTGGGGCTTTCTAAAGGGAATTAGCAGAGCAGCCAGTTCCGGGAAATTGGGATGTGACCTGGTGCTGAGGGAGGTGTGTGAGAGGTTAGTGAAGAGAGGGAGGCAGGGAGGAGGAGGTTGCCAAAATTTTAAGTACTAGGCAGTAAGTATACTGTATGTTTAAAGGGATAGATTACAGTCACATATCTGAATGTACTTAATGTACTGTAGAATCTATGTGCTCTGATTTCATTTCAGAGAAGAAGAAGAAGAGGAAATGTACAGATACATATCTTTAAATGTAAATGCTCTGTATTTGTATAGTACTTTTCGACCACTCAAAGCGCTTTTACACTACATCTGCATTTACCATTCACACACATTCATACACTGAGCCTAAGTGCTCAAACAGAAACTAACATTCACACACTGGTGGAACAGCCACCAGAGGCAATTTGGGGTTCAGTATCTTGCCCAAGGACAGTTCGACATGTAGCCTGGAGGAGCCAGGGATTGAACTGCCGACCTTCCGATTAACGGGCAACCCACGCTACCTCCTAAACCACAGTTAAACAACACAGTATGTCCAGATGTACTGATATTGTATTTTATGCACAACCACAGTAACTCAGCCCAATGGAATTTTGTATATTATTAATAATAGTTCTGATCTGAGTGAAATAGAAGTCTACAACCATGCAAGCAGTTATAACTCACCAACAAGTGCTTTAGCAAGCCAACATGCTTACAGTGAAAATGTTAATAAGCTGATGTTTAGCACATGCTATTTATAAGAATGCTCACTATCTTTGACATTACAAAATATCAAGGCAGTTCACCCAATAGTCACTCCAACTCCAAATTGTCAACCTTACAGTGGAGCTCAAGGAAAAGTCAGGGAATCACCAAAAGTCATTACAATGCACCATCTGGGAACCATGGATGTTTGAACCAAATGCTATTTCCATCCTTCCAATATTTGCTGAGACATTTCACTCTAGATCGAAGTGGTGGACAGACTTACTGACCGACAGACTGGCCAGCATTGTCATTCCAAGAGTCCTGCTGCGACCGTTGCTAATAAAAACACTGCAGGGTTGCCCCTTACAGCAGCAAAAGCTGTCTAGTGTCTTTGAGCAAGACAGCTAACATGCAATTTGCTAACTGTTTGTACGACACTCAAATGACCTAACACTTCTATAAAAAAATCCAAAAATAAATAAAAAGAACAAGGTTGTGTTTTAGGACCCTACAATCTCAGCTCATGTGGAATGGGAGTTTGTTGTGCACAAGAACAAAGAAGTCAGGCTCATTTCACATGGTGAAAATAATTAAATCTGCACCAAACTGAATGCCTTAGTGAAACAATACCCTCTGATAATTGCTGGACATTGTCCAAAGTAATCAAAACAACACCTTGGATGAAAATCAACGGTGTGCCATTGAGAAACTCTATCCTGTTGATCCGTCTTTGCCACTGCACACATGCAGATAGACCCCCCCCCACACACACACACACACACACGCACACTGTACCCTCTTCTCTCTGTTGGATTACAGAACGTGCCAACAGGGTGGTGATTATCCACCGCCATCTCCCTCCCCTTTACAAAATGTAATTAATGTAATACTTCAGTGTGCTGCTACACTGATCAGACTCTACCTTAACCTCTTAACCTTCAGTGTTCTCATTGTCTCCCCAAAAACCTAAAATGCTTCTTTAAGTAAATTTGCTGTCAAAATATTTAAGAATTCTTTCCAATGTGTAACTACATATGTGCATATTATTTATCTATCTTGTTGTGCAAATATATTTGCATGATTACTATATAAAGTGTACAGTATTTCAATGGAAAACATATATAACACATATATCTACATTTAATAACTGTGGGGGATGTATTTTTCACACATCAGAGGTTCAGTGAATTATATTACCATTTTGACACAAGGGTCATAACCTCTCCTCTCTCTACACTCCTCTCCCATCATCTCCCCTACAGCTCCTACCTCCTTTTTCTCTTGAAATTAAAAGCCGGATTTGATGTCAATTTTACTGTCAATTTATTCTGCCTGTCTATGCCTAAAATATTTATACCTGTAGAGAGGAAGGTTGCTTCTGCTTAAACATTCAAAGCTCTTCACTACAGCACCCAGCTGGTGGAACAACTCAATGAGGGGGGATACTGGTGGATGTAATGACTACATCTGATAAAGGAAAAGAGAGTATATAAATTAGATATGAGGGGATTAGGTCCATGGGAATGACCTGTTGAATCATAGATAGGCTATTAAAAAAGGGGAGAGAGCGCAGGAAAAAAATAATTTGTTGTCCACTATAATGGTGCCGGTGTGTGAGTGTATGTGAACACTATTATGTTTATTGACAAACACACACGCAGGCACACACAATTTTTTATCTTTGATAACCTTTTATGGCTGTTGTCATCCTTTCATCCTCATCCAAAGCAATCTCATGTCACATCGATGCCCGGGGCCTGTGTGTAATTTTCACAGAGTGGAAACATGACAATGCAAATCCGCTGTGTTTACAATGTTCATACTTGTCAAATTGTAAAAGGTCAAGTCCCTCGCTTTCCCTGACTCTGATTTAATCGGTAAACATCAATCCCTACCTCTACATTACAATGGCTCATGAGATGCCCCTTGAAGAGACAAGTATGTGCAAGAGCACGGGTGTCGCACATGTCATTTACACAAGTAAGCCTGTAAACAATATTACACAGCTTAGCGTCGACAGAAAACCCAATTGGACAGTTTTTATTCAGTGTAAAATGTAGATAAGTGCATGTTTCAATATGTATTATTCAGAAAAACACCCACGAGTAATCTTTGAGATGCCAGTGATACCCAGTGTTGCACATTCATTGATTTGGTCGTGAATTAATCCAACCACCACCTTCTTTCCCTCGGGGAAAACAGAGCTGGTTGAATCTGGTAGGTAAATGATCTATTCCTCACAATTACACATGCTTTCAGGTTAGATGCAATAACTGTACACCTTTGAATACTGAAATAGCATACGATGTTGCTTTATCAACACAGCACGCTATAGCGGCAAACGCAGTCGCTGCCATTGATGCTGCACTGTGTCTCATTTACATTGGCCCAGTTTCTGACCCAGCTCGCCTTATTCACTATGCTCCTAGCTTCCTACTGGGGAGGAAAGCCAGCTATTTCCTTGTAGTATGATCAATGTCTGGCTTTGCTACAGAGGGCGTACAAAGAATGTGTGAGACACACGTTATAGACTTGTTTCTCTGCACATGCCATGTCTACGTAGTTCTATGCCACAATGACAGTGATGAATCACAATTGCTGGTCTGCACTTTTTGTTTCGTGCTCTGTCTCTGTCTCTGTCTCTTTATCTGCTTCTAACAAGCCTTTTGCAAATTCACTCTCAAACAGGAGACACCCACTCATTGTCCAGCCTGTTTTCATCATAGCATAACTACTGTTGAGCATTATCTGCAGATTTGGTGTTCATCATCAATCTGGAGATATTATCTGTGTCAATTTGAGTTTTTATCATTTGTCAGATCAGACTACATAGTTTCAGTTCAGGCCAAGTCTTATGGAGCGCAGGGCATAGACAGCATGGGGGCCCTTTCAATGTATAAAACACACAGAAACATGGCATCAACCTGCTGCTGTGTTTGTAAAGGCAGAAATCATCTGGAGCTGCTGTGTCTCCATTGACTCACGAATATGCAGCTACTCCCACTTATATTCACTAGTCATTAAAATGTAGTGAAAAGAGAAGCACTACACATCAAATCTTAAAATAACACTTGCAAGAACAGTTTTCCATTGCCTGTCTCTGAATTTGGTTTGGTTTGAAGAGAAGCAACACAATGCGCATGACAGCTTAAACTGCAAATTATCACACAAAATACTTGTTTGTGACTGACAAATCACAATTGCCTTAATTACCGTGATGTGGTAAAATCATTCTATACAATCTTCTACTCCCAGCACCCTTTTAACAAATGTCGTGGAGTATTTGAAAAGTGCTGTCTGACCCAGGTGTGCTTACAGCACCTCCAGATAACATCTCCGTGTGATCACGGTGCATAAAGCTGAAAATGGGACCTCTTAGGTGGCCACTTAATGCATGCTTTCTGAATAGACCGGTAATCAAGCCGGGCAGTGTAGTTTGCAAATGGACATCATGTTGGGTTGCCTTTCATGTATGCCTCCAGACTGCTGGGAGATCTTTTAAATGTCAGTGGAATCTCCTGATTTCTTGCTGGACTGTTTCAATCTTCTGCACTGCACAATAAAGAGAACGTGGACTACAGTTGAATTCTTGATCTTATGTAAATTATATTGATGTACTGTAAATAACTCAATAAAATCAAGCATTGTTCTGTTCTAATATGGGTAAGAGAGTAAGGGTTGGCTCCTGGATATGGAGAATTATTTCCTCTAGCCACAACAATGACTCATTTATTTAAATCATTTGGATATGTGAGTGTATGTGTGTGAAAAAGCTAGAAATCTCAACCCAGCGAGGTCCATCAGTTTGTGCACATATTAAAAATGTTCAAATAAAATGAAAATCAATGTCTTAATTATTCCACTTATTTATTCAAAATATGATAATCTACCTTTCCATCAAAGGTGAGGCCGTTTGGGGCAACAGCTCATATTTATTGATATTGATAGCTTTCAATTGCTTACTAAACACAGGAGCAAAGAAGATGGTTGCTTTTTTAGTTTTTTAATCATGCTTCAGTGCCAAAAGGTTGAGAGTGGAATAAATTTCAGAGTGCAACTAGTCAACACTTGGTCAAATTTGTTTGCAGATAAAGAAAGAAGGGTGGCGAGAGTGATAAAAGACGGGTTAGGAAAGAAAGACTGAGAGAGAGATACAGAGAAAGAGAAAGAGAGGCTGTATATTGATCAGATTCCTTCAGTAAGACCACTGGTCCAGCAGCTAGCGTGACAGAGTACAGCTCCATTCAATAGCCTTATCATTACCACAGCACAAACCCATTCAGCAGGTCAGCCTATTTGGCCCCTGGTTCTGTGTGTGTGTGTGTGTGTGTGTGTGTGTGTGTGTGTGTGTGTGTGTGTGTGTGTGTTGATGAGTGCATGGTGAGGAAAAATAAATAGGGGTAAATTTCGATTCTTTAAGCCAATGAATCCCATTATAAGACCACTTACAGCACATTTCTTTGTTCAGAACACTTTCCGCCTAATGAAGTGTCCTAAGAGTAGAGTTAGAAGTAAAAAGAAGACGCTATCCACAAAAGAGTGTTGTAAAGTGCAGGTGAAGTTACTGGTGAACAAAACCACTTTCAAAGTCAGAAGATGGTGGATGTTGCTGAACAAAGTTTGCTTTGTAATCCTAAACCTGAGGCCTCGAAAGAACTTTGCATATTGTACTATAATCATAACTATAATTTCCTATAGCTGTACCAAAGTACTCTGTGATTGCAACCAACTTCCACAACTGGCAGACAAACACAGCATGGAGAAATTAAGCCTAATGCTGAATGAAGCAATTAGGTTTAAATTGTGTTGCTTTAAATACAAAAGGGCAACCTTCTTTATTACAGTACAGTCAGACATGAGTGGCAGAAGTAACTGTCAAAGACAGGGCGCAAGAGAATCAGAGATGCAGACTGAGGAGAAAGGAATAATGGAGCTGTCTCCACTGGCAACGCAGAGGCACAGACTATTTTTAGCAAATTAATTTAAGGCTCTAAATAATTAACTGATAATTATCTGGCAATCAAGAGTAAGATAAAATGATCTCCCCAAGAGTTTTTTTGTCATGTGGCTCAGCAGGCAGATTGAGGAGCTTTGTGTGACTCGCCACTCAAAAAAACTGCTGGGTGTCATGTTGCAGAAAAAGAGAGCGGGGGGGGGGGGGGGGGGGGAATACAGTAAGATGTACTTGTTAGACGGCAAGGGGATTTGCCAATAATTACTGCCTAATGAATGACAGAAAACTGGCACGTACAATCCATTTGTTTGTGGACTTGCAGATGTATGTAGCAGCTGTCTTCCATGTTTGTCACACATGTTTATGTGCACACACATGCATGAAGCTGTACATATAAAGTCATGGGAGGTACAATCTCCACACCTGACCCTGACAGGATTCCCTTTAAAGAGAGAAGACGAAGGGGGAGAGAGCACTGACAAGCATTTGATGAACTGCCTCTGGCTATGTGTGTGTGCGTGTGTGTCCGTCCTCCAACTTGTAAAAATAAAAGTACCTCCATTGCCAGTTCATCTCCTCTCTTACAAAGTCTTTCCTCTCCCTTCTTGTCTTCATCTCTCTGACCCTCTAATGTTTCACTTCTGCACTCCCCATCCCTTTACTTCCTCAGTCCTCCAAGAACTGACCAGCGTCCAATGTCAAATTTATTATGCAAAATCTGTCAATCCAGCTTTTTTTCTTGGTCACCTGTATTTTTTTGGCAGCTTCCTAAACTCTTACTTTCATGGTGCGTATGTAATTGCAAATCACAGGACCTGTTGAGTGGTGTTGCGAGGAGACAAATGGGAAAAAATGCATGTAACTGGGCATTGCCCACCTAAAAAAACAAAATGTTTGTGTGTATTCATTTGCTGGAAGAAAATTGAATTTTTTGTGTGACGAGTATAGTCATGTTTATAATGGAGGATATGAGGACATATGTTTGCATACTGTGTCCTTTTTGGGGTTTTGGTATTATGGAGAGGGCACAATTAGCTTGACGGTGTGACGTGCTTTGAGAGCTAAGGCTGACAGGCCTACCTAGCCTCCCCACTGCGCAACCTTTTATAAAATCAATGCCACCATTAAACACAACTCTCCCCTGTGGAGCTGGGCCCTGTTACAGCCTCCTTCTCCTTCTAGTGTGGGGAGGAAAACACAGACAAACAGATAAATTAGAGCCTCCAGCCTGTCTACTATTGTGAAGTGACAACAGTACTGTCAGTAATAAAAAAAAAAAGCAATTGTTGTTGAAACAAGAACCCCTGCATTTAAACTTCACTTTTTTAGCCAATTATATTTTCTTTTCTCTACTGAACCATAGCTCTATCTGTGAAAATCACTGTTATTGGCTTGATTGGTTGTCGATGGGTGACATAGCAGAAAGGTTTTGGAGGCTTTGCACACATCCAAGAACAGGATGTTAACAGTGAGTGGACCACTAAAGAAAACATTTGCTCACATTATCTCTGCTCAGATGCACAAATTGTACGCCCTGGAAAATACTGCAAGAAATAAATATTGTGCAAATATGTACGGGAAAAAAAAAAGAATGTGAGGAAGCACTATAGAAATGAGAAGAAAAGCATGTAGTTAGTAGAGTAAATAAACTTGTCTTGTCTTTTTTCTTGCACCTAAAGGGAGGAGCTTTCAGAGATGGTCCTAGAGAGGCACTGGCTTTGGGTAGTTGCAAACAGTTGACAGTGATAGTGATAGTGTTAGTGAAAAAGCCAAGCATCAATGCCTGAACTCATTTTCACAGAATCTGTATGAAGACAGGTATAGGAAACACACTACAGCACTACAGTTATGTTGCTTGGCTGTGTTACCTGCTACAACTGCTCCATATCATCATCATCACTGCACTCATTTGGCAGTCTGTTGCTCTAATTTGCATCAGATTACATGCCTACAGAGGCAAACTCTCCTTAATGGGTAGCATCGTACTCTGCAGGTGGCAGGGGGAGAAAACGTGAGTTGGGGACACAAAAATTATCTGCCTCCTCAAATACTCATTTGTCATTGGCAGACTGCTGCTCTGATGACATCCATTTGTGCTCTGAGATATCATTTCCAACCGCTCAATCTCTCCTCATTAACATTAACTGCACCATTCCACAATGTGGACACATTAACCCAGTTTTTTTTTCTTAATTATCAAATGCAGACTTTTTTTATTCTTGGCAGGCCGTCACCTGAAACACTGGAGAGTTGATAGGTCACTATGCTACCTCTTCAATATAATGCAATCTTCTGTAGTCATGCATACTATATCTGCATTGTAGTTGTCACTTACAGTATTGTGTGTGAGTTATGATGTGTGTTTGGTAGGTGTTTTTAACTGACTAAATGGCAGTCCACCTCTTATTGATGCGGGCAGGGGTGGGTTGTGGGTTTATGGTGGTATAGAGCAGGAGAACAATCTATATCAGTCATTAAAATGCAAATGAGTTTACCAAGTCTAGCTTTGATGCTGCACTAACAACAAGCACTGGGGAACAATCATGAATCAAACTTGTGTAGCGACCTATTGAATGCACGCCGACGCTATGTAATGAAACAAGAGCTGAAATAAGAGCAGTTTCGACAGTCAATACAAAATCCTGTCATTATCTGGGAACGTGCAACAGAGAATTAAGCAGCAAGAGATCATGCTGGCACAATTCCAAAGCTGCATTTCAAAGGAAACCTAGATTCCATGCCCTAAATTAAAAACTATTACAAGTGAGACAGATAGGAAATGCTAGTGCACCGTAAATAAACATGGCTGAAAGCACAGCACCTGTTTATGCATTGTAATCCAGTGGTGTGTCTAACTGTTTTGGCTTGTGTGAAAAATTAAACAGAGTCTACTTGTGACCCCTCATCACAGGTTACATTTGTATACGAGCTGCTCACAGCTCATCTAAAGAGTAAGTTTAGCTTCTCGGATTGTTTGACTTGCTAATTTATGAAAAACAAAAAAGGTGAAACTATCTAGCATTTCTGAGGAAAACAAAAGTGCAGCACAAATATGCTTGTGTCCAGTATCAAATTGAAACATCTCATGATCGCTCGGATTTATCTTGCAACCAACTGTGAGGTCCTGATCCCTTAGGGAACCACTGCTAGCTAGTTTTGAATACCAGAATATACATTTAGTTTGTAAATGAAAATGCATTAGCAACCTCAATAAACCAAATCTGTTTCATCATAACTTAAAAAAGACACGCCAATCTACTTTTGCTCATCATCTCTCAGTGCTACAGCAAAACTCTGAAGGGCATCAAGTGTATCTACTATAAAATGCCATTAAGATGGACAGAAAAAAAAGTCTGACAAAAAATACCTTAATTCATCTCTCATTAAGCACCTAATTGACTGTGACGTCTGACTTCCCTTATTGGCTGGTGATCAGTGAACATGTGGATAACTGTCGAGCAACACACAAATAAAATCCAGATCAGCACATAAAAGTAAAGGAAGGTTTGGTTCCTCCCTCTACAAGGGGTCAATTTGAGTGTTTAGATGAGACAGCAGTCACATCAGCAGAAAATAAGGAATAAAAGTCATAACAAATATTCTAAAGTGTTGAATGGAGTAGAGGCATTGTATACTTTTTGGTAGAGGATGGTTAAGTACTTTAGCCAATAAGTTAATCTGTAAGCCTGCCTGCCTGCCCTTCTGCAACTATGTGCTCATGCTTTTAGTTTGGCATTTATTTACTTTTTAGTCCAGACGCATAACATCTTATAGTCACTTTTTAATAACAACCCTAAATATCAGATGGCACAAGGGAAGCACCATAAAACATAAGCATAGCAATGTTAACCTCTAAGAATTCATGTGGGAATGTGGGAAAGAAATGAAGGACTCCAAAAATCTAATGGAAGCCCTGAGAGTCTGCGTGGCAACACAAAGCCATTGGGGCTCTGTTCAGAATATCCACTCACTCATACAATCTCTTCCTCTTGGAATCCTGAAAAGAGTTAGCAACCTACTTTCGAGCTTAGCCAATCTGAGAGGAAAGGATAAAGAGAAGAAAGGATGTGGGTAACACAAGAGAGTGAGGACAAGGATGTAATAGATGGGTGAGGGACACAGAGGAAGTAAGTGAGGGAGAGAATGGGGGGGGGGCTCATCTTTTGCAAATCGTATCATCTCTGTGAAAGGGGACAGAAAGATAGAGTTGAGCATTATTACTAATCCCCAATCCACACCTTGAAAAGAAGTCTAACTTTCATTTGCCTCTTACAAGCTCCCTCTTGTTATCTCCAGGGATAACAAAAGCACTCAATGAACAGATTACATAGTGTATTTACTGTCCTACAGTATGTAGTAAATCTCCAGTACAGAATCTACTTCCTTGATGGTACTGAACTCAATTTCAGTTATTTCATTAATGTTGTAACAGCTTTGAAAAAAACAACAACTTACATTATTTCATATAAAGTCACGGCAATCAGTAAACTGTGAAATTAAAACTAATCTCAGAAAGGATTATTATCTCTGATCAGCCTTGCATCAGGGAGAATACTTGATACTGCTCTGTTTCAGATCAAATCTAATAAGCTTAAAGGTAAGTCTAGGGCTTAGTATTCATTTGTGGATAGAGAAGCCCATTTTGTACATAGTTCACTTGTAATATGATAAGGAGATATTGCTGGGGGATTAGGTTATCTCCCAGGAGATCTATTAGTGGATAAATCCTACTGGCTGTCTTATGAATCATTACTTGCTGGTTACAATCTGATGTGCACATGCTCTCCCTCAACTACCATCACACTGACCAAACACACATGCACCCACACGTACATGCGCTATTATTTAAAGTATTACGCCTGACAGCAGTTGGATGCATCTCCAAGACATAACTTAACAATGGAAACCCAACATACAGTGCCAAAGTCAGCCACTGAAGGACTCTGTAGGGTGTCATTCAGCTTCAGTGAAAAGAGCAGAGATGGGAATCAGTGGATTGCCAACCTGTGTCCAAAGCACAGCAGGGCATATCGATAGTCCTGTGTGGGAAGGTAGGGGACAGACTCTGCACCGGCTGTAAATCCTGCGATACTGGCTAAAGTGACATTAAATAACACGAGGACTAATCTTCTTCATGGGGAATACAGTTTCAGTTAAACTGGCTCCAGCAGAGTGCTTTTTGGCTATTAGCACAATAACCAAAATGGAGGGCTTTTAACATGATGGAAATGGAGAAGCAATCAGTGGAATAATTCTGTGAAGAATGCCACAAAGTCTAAAGCCATTATTAACACATTGGTATCACAAGGCAGGCCCTATCATTACACATTCAGGTCAGGCAACATCCTGTATTACAGTCACGACTGTGGTATTTAGCAGGGAGGGAAAAAAAGACAACAAACTGAACAGTGTTCCTCGACAGGGCCTAAGGGTTGGACGGGTGAAATTCAATCCCCCTTTTTCTACCTGTTAGAAATCTATTAGAGGCCAATAAGGATGTTGAAGGGAGAAGGTTTGAGATATTTCAGGTCAGCCTTGGAGGTTAATTGTTGAGTCGTCTGTCTGGTCAGTGAGGGGATCACTGTGTGAAACCAATCCTGAAGGCAGGGGATGAACAGTGAGTGTGGATGGCGTTCAGGAGATTAGAGCAGTTGATGGGAAAGGCAGAGAGAGTGAAAGAGAGAGAAAGAGGAGGGAATCATGAACTCATACACCTCAAATCAACACTTTCACATGTCTGCCAATGCTAAGTGGGTTTGGACATACACTTAATGTGCTTGAGAGGGGTTATGTGTAGCCAACAAGGCCGCTGAGACTAGCTTTACTTACATTTATAGTACAGAGTGTGGTTTAACCTTTGTGTCAAGCATATCATATCACCTACTGCTAGAAAAAAACAAAAAACAAAACAAAAAAAAAACAAAACAAAACATGCACACACACAAAACAACCTGCTCGCTCCCCTCACTGATGTAATTAAAGAGAATCTGCTGAACAGAGGAGACAAACTGATTACAGTCCAGCTTAATCACATCTACAGAACCTCAAGGAACTTCCATTCCGACTATTGCTACTCCTGTTTATTTAGGTTACCGTTTCAGAAAAATAACTAAACAAAAACAGACATAAAAAAAAAAGACAGGCACTGAGGTTGGCAATGAGGAATTGTTTACTTGGTTCTGATGAAGGTCAAATTAAACTGTAGAATGTAGGCTGTGGTGGGGTGATGATAAATATTTGGCTGTCTGTTCAGATGTACGGTGAAAAGACATGGCCCTCCTGTGGGCATCGCTCCACATCTCTCAGGCTGCCTCCATGCCAGTCCCATTTCACAACTTGTTCTACATCTGTGACACACACACACACACACACACATACACACACTCACATATACATGAATGTACCGAGACACTTTTCTCTCAGACACTCACACACACAGAGACTGTCCCTCATCACCTTGCTAAGAGATGAATGAGTTTGCCACTGTCCTCAATCATTTTAATCACTTCAATGGAAAATGCCCCATTCACGGCTGCCTTGCAGCTATCCCATGTATACACATCCCTACGCTCCCTTAAACACCCCCCGCACATACAGACAAACACAATCATAGTACAAATGCCTGTGATACTCACGTTCCGGCATAGACACACAAACCAAAACTTAAACAATAATGAACAATACCCTAAACTTGTGTTTCTCAAACTTTTTCTGACACACACACACAATTAAATGGATTAATTTGTTATCAATCATTAACAATATTTGGGGATCAACAAATAAAAAAGGAGCCAAGTTGAATTTGATTGAAATAGAAGAAATGATTCAGGTCAGCATGATAACAGCAAAGTTTTTTTTTTAATTTTATTTTATTTTCCTACATAAATCATGTTCATTAAAATTACTTCCACTCCATATTTCCCCCTCGCAGTGGATCTATGCCCCCCCAGGGGGCCACGCCCCCCCAGTTTGAGAACCACTGCCCTAAACACTCAGTCCTTTAATTAATATTAATGATGTTAATGTTGCTGTGAGGCTTTAACTAAGGTTGAGCTTCAGCTACATTGCCATGGCAATGCTAAAATTAGAATATTAATTTTAAATTCTTGTTTTATGTTTTTAAAAGGTACTCTCTAGTCTCTATGGCAAAATGTTATTGTTACATACATACATTATATGTAAAAAAATATTTATTTTTGTTACTTTAAGAGCAGTGACAGAGCCTTCTGAGTAGTATGCTGCTCTGCTGTCTAGATTTTGGCATGCGAGTGTGTACGCAGCTACAGGAGACAAACACAATGATGATTAATGTACTTAAGTGTGACGCATATTGTTTGTGGGTTATTTGTGAATTTCATTACTGTCACAGATGAGGTAAATGTCACTTTCATAGGACAAACATCTTTTGGTTCTTAAAATGCAAAAGTGAACCAGGCAACGAGACAACTAAAGATCATTAATTTCAAAATATCATTATAACAATATTTTCAGATTGTCCTTAATATGGTTACTTGGACCAAATGCTGTAAGAACAGCTTCAAAGGTTCAAAGGCTAAAAAATGTTGTGGCAATAAAAAACATTAAAATAATATTAAAATGAATAAATAATTAAATTAAATAAAAAGACAATGAGCTTAAAGGGGCTAAAAGCTGTGTAGAGGAAATATGTCTCAGTGAATTTGGCCCCTCATGATACCTGTCCACGTTACACAGAGTCATTTGATTTATCATTCTCCAAAATATCCTTAATGCATGTATTATGCAAATTCCCATAATGTGAATTAATAAGAGCCTTGCTTTCTATTAACAAACATAGTGGGGAAAGAAAAACAATTATACTAGAGGTTGAAAATGTGATGGAGATGGTGAATCAGGTAGTTCAAAGGTTGTGACTACAGACTTTTTTTCAAGCAGCCAGCAGCATCATAATTTCATGCTTGATGATACACTGACGTGACTCTTTTTTTTTTTGAAAATGACAAAAAGCTGTGAGGCAGGTGCTACAGAAAAATATCTACACTGTCACACACAAACTGTCACTATTGGCATTAAAGGTACAGATAGTGTAAACATGAACAATCACAACATACTGGAAATTTCCTTTTCACTCGTCTTTAGCAATAAGATTTCCTACATGGAAACTGTAGGAGTAGGGCAATGGAGCACATGCAAATAGAATTATATTTCAGATGGAGCACCATGACCTTGCTCATAGAGGTTTAAGAATATGACCACTGGATCAAACAAGCCTGAGGCATCATAACCCCTGATGTACTATCCATCACAAACATGCCTCAAGAGCACATTCAGCCCACAGAGCGCACAAAAACTCATTCAGTCAGTCATTTAAAGTGCTCCATTTATTCTTTATTTTACTTTCCAAACAGTTTTTAATCACAATAATCGGTGCCATGATCTGCTTCACTGTGCTGGAGATCATGTTTGACTGAAGTTTTACAAAAAAATATGCATATCTCCAGTAGGTTGGTGCTTTGATGATGCCAACCCATAGAGAGTTGCCGTGCAAAAACACCCCATCGCCACTGAGCTGTAGCAGCACCAAACTGACGTGTCCCTTCAGTTAACGCCTGTACGTACATACACCTCTGGATGTGTGTTTTCACACCTGTGCCTGCTTTGTGACGACATAGACACAGTTGGACAGAAATGTGCTTGAGTGTGCATTACAGTTGGCACTGTTGTCAGTGTGTTAAAACCAAACATACCTGCACTGTGGGCTTGTAAGGAAGGGAGTGCGGACGAAATAGAATAGGAAAAAAATATACAAAAAAAACCATACATATTTTGACAAATAATCTCATTATCGTTCATGCAGGAGTGTAGAGTTGGATCCAAAAGAATGTCCTCACATTGTAAATTAGCATTTCAAAGATTTCTTTACACAGAAACCTCAATATTCTTCATTATACTGAGTGCAGTAGCAGAATGGGAGTCTACAAGACAAGACTATAGGTTTTTGTTATGGCCAACTGCTATCCATATTCCAACGTAATTTATGGGAAGTCATGTTTTTCCCATCAGTTTGGTGAGCTGGCTGTAAAGGCTACAGTACCCGTCAGCCTCAGTGGCTGTTGCCATGGAGAATATTCTAACCAGAGGTGCAAATTAGAGCTGTAGCTTATTCAGATAATTCCCTCGTTGTTGCTATTGGGAACAAAACAGTGCATCATAGTTTCTCAATCAATCTAATATTGATGCAAGTTAATTGATTTAAGCTGTATTAGCAAGTTCCTGTAAAGCTCAATCATTAGCTTAAGCACACTGTTGGTGGCACTAAGCCTACTGTACAACAGAATAGTAAACTCAGCAGCTACATATTATATCGAAGACTTGGACACAGGGTTATAGCTTTGACTTATTATTAAAGAACTGGATATTATCTAATGGTAATACTGATATTTTTACTGATGAATCAACCCGCCCATCCAAGCCTCAGGTATGTGCATGCTGCAAGTCACCAAACACTGTCTATGCATAAAGTATTTTAACTATTAGAACCCTGCACAATTTTTTTTTTCCCCCATACACAAAATGTAATGAATTTCCCATGACTTGCATGATAAGTTAAGTAATGTTGCCGTATGTTTTTGTTATATTATGCAATTTAAAATATGTGATGATCTAAGAAAAGAGAAAGAAAATATACGATAAAATGCCCTTCCTTCCACTTTAGTTGTTTTGGGCATGTTTCTCAGAGGAAAATAAAATTAAACCATTACATTACAATTATAATCATAGTTTTTTAAATAATAATACTAGCTATAAATAGTTACATTAAACATACATTTAACAGTGTTTTCCACTTCATTTCTGCCAGTGCAAAGCCAATGACAAGCCAACCCAATTGAGTAGAGGGGAGTCAATATTTTTTTGGAAAACAAATTTCTGTTTTTCAGAATTTATGCTTTCATACAGACAGCCTGTATGAAAGCATAAAAGTCACACTGGTATTTAAGAGCACTCAAGTCTGCAAAGAGTTTGGATAAAAAGGGAATTCCACTTATGTGTATTATCAAGTAATTTTGTAAGCACAATAAAATGTGCTAAAAAGGGAGTTTGTGCATTTTTGCAACAACTGTTACTATCTGCACAGGAACCCTTGAAAGTCGAGGCACAGAAAAAAAGGAGAGAAACACAGAAAGATACACGGCCTCTATGGTTCCTACCGATGTTCTTATGTTAGGATGGAAAGCTGCAAGGTATCAAGGCAAAAAGCCCAGGGATCAACCATAAGTCTTCATCACAGAAAGTCAATTCAAGGTCAGCTGCTAGTTCAGGTAGCAGATGTGTCTCACACATCCCGGTTGCTGTTAAATTACAAGGTTTAGTCCCACCAATTATACAGTCTGTATGTGTGTCTGTATATGTGTGCGCGTGTGTGACACTGAGAAATGAGCGAGGAAATAGAAAGGCAGAAGCAAGTAGATTACAAACATTTGTTACCATTCCATTTTTATTTTTATGCCACCGCTATTGAAGCTAACAGTAATGTGTTAAATGCCCCTCTTTGTCTGCAACCGCAAGTATCAGTGCACCAGCCAGAGGTCCCTCTTCACAGCAAACTGGCTCATCTCATGTAATCGTGTTCATGAATGAGCCATCATCAACACAAACACTAGCATTCCTGGAGGTCAATCTATCCATGCTGCTAATTGGAGGTTAATTGTCAATAAAAACCCACACAGGCATGACTGTTGTTTTGTTTTGAAGTATATTAGCCTTGTCTTTGAAAGCTATAGTTGTGAATATTAGCCTTACAACATGTGTTAATGTGGTATAAGATAACATTATAGCCTCTGTGCCAAGTAAGTTATGTTAGTCTGACCATATAGATCCATGAAGGAACAAAATTTGACAAAGCAGAGAAGCAATATTGACCAACAGCTTTTTCAAGTCCTGCTTTGCCTGTGATTGCCTTTACCTAGTGAGTTACTTAGAGACTAGGAACAGCCCATTGATTGGTTCAATAGAACAGTAAATTATCACCTGGGCATATTTATTGATCTATAGACAGAGATTGTATGTTAAGTATGTGTTTGGCTTGCTCAATCATCGCAGCACATTGCTCACCATGACATTGCTCACATACTATGTCAATGCTTGACTGTTTCACAACATAGATAAATAAACAAAATGTCCCTGCCAATTAAGACTTCAGAGATGGTTGTCCGTATTGGGGAAAAGAGTTTTTTTAATCCAATACAATTATCAAGGTCTCCTGAATAGAAATTCAGCATCACCACTATTTTTGTAAGTGCTTAAATGAAGAGAGGGAGTATAGAGTTATGGGCCTCTCAGCACACGTCATCAGCAAAGAATATCCTCTAAAAGCTGGAATTCAACAGTGTGTTTTGACAATTCTGTCTCAGCCTTGACTGGCAGAGAATGCCAGCCAATCCCCATTTGAGATGTGACAAGAAAAAACAAAGCCTGTCAGAACGAGTTGGAGAGATGTCTACTGAGAGCCACATGTGGTGAGAGAGAGAGAGAGAGAGAGAGAGAGAGAAGAAACTGTTCCTTCGCTACATGACTCTGTCCCTGAGACACGAGTCATGCTGCTCCCCCCACAGTGGGGGACTCTGACAGGATACTGTCTGTGCAGAATTCCCCATCTGTGTGATTGATGAGTCTCATTTTGCCAATTAATGGAGAATCCCCTGTTGACTACCATCAGATTGCCGTTTGTAACTGTTAGTGTTTCTGACTGTCACAGATTCATTTTAATTAGAGATCTCTTTCTCCTCTGACTTTTCTATTGTGCCTCAAAATTTGCAGAGCTGAGTGCACAGTGACATGTCAGGGAAACGGCCCACAGTGTCATTTGCTGTCATTGATTTATTCACAGCCTAAACAGTTGAAGGCCAACTCTTTTTTGAAGGAGTCAACCCTAATGTTGACCATATACCGTATCTTCAATCAATTAGCAAATGTGAGGCAATTAGTGCACTTTATTTGCATAATGAAGCGCCTAATTGCTGCAAAATGTGCAATTGCAGTCCATAAGTTCAGCTAATCACTCGCAGCTAGGCATATGAGCGGGCTGCAGGAGAGATGGCCCAGAGTCATGCAGACACAGTGATCCCTGGGTCCCGTCAGAGGCGAAGAAAGATAGCCATCACGGAGCAAAGTTAGAAATCAAGGGTAGCAACCGGCAGAACAACACAGTATTCCCTCGACAGCATCAGCAAGAAAAGAATAACATCACTGTGGGGACAGGAGAGGAAGTGTTTGGGCATTAGTTTGATTTACATTTTAGAGAGGCTTTCAACTGGCACACACAGCAACTTCAGCTAATGATACTCAGGCCTTTTCATCAAGGAGCTTTCCCCAGCCTTTAGGGCGCTGCCTCAGAGCACTTATTTGCAATAAGACACAAGAAATGGTGCTACTCGGTAATATACTGGTGGGCACAGGAATGAATGACAGACATTGTATAAACCCTTGCTCTGTACACAAAAACTAGCATTAAGTACATTCCATCCAACTCATTTTATAATTAACTCCTGCTGTAGCAGCTGTGGTGTTATTGTAATTAGTTATTACAGAGATTGTATGAATGGAAAACACAGGGGCCTTAAGAACATGACACCAGGTTCTTTATATGTGGGATTTTGTTTACATGCATTTTCCTGTGAGGCAACCTGTGTCATATAACTCCAGCCGTCTTCTATTGCAGATTCACATGCTGAAAAACACTGTAAACCGTCAGTGCCTCATATTTACTAGACAAATAACTCCAGTCACGTTTCCCTTCTACTTGCATTTGATAGAATAATTTGCCAACAATGGGCCTGCCATTCAACTGAGTCTCAGGGATTTCATTAAAACATCAAATGAAAGTGAAATCATGAGCCATGACGGTGGAGAGTGGGGATGGCTAAGCAGAGAAGCGTGGCTGGTGTCTACTGCAGGATTAGAGCTCAGCAACAAGTGCTCAAGGGGGGCTTTGCATCAAACCCAGGAGCCCATGACAAATGAGGGCGTCTGGGCCTCTGTCTATTACCCTGCACTAAGCTCAGGCCTTTTGGGGAAGTAATGAGGTGCAGATTGGTGCCGCCGCCACTAGGTCCTTAGCCCGACTTTTTGTAGAGCAGAAATAATCAGGGGAGGCCTGGGCCAAGAGGGCAACACTATATAGCAGCTGAGCAACACATGGGACCTTGAGGCAAAACAGATTAACAAAACAGATTAACAAAGCAAATATTTTTTTATCAGAACACTATAGCCTGTTACATACATGGACTCTTCTCCTTACTCATATACAGTTTAAGTTCTATATTCTAGTACTTAACCCTTTATACTGGATATCAACCTTACACAACAACCATAATAGTGTATCCAGTAGGTGTGTAAGAGAGCATTTTATATGGCAGGGGAGCAGCCCTGAATCCCAAAAGGACACAGTAGATCCCAAAGGACACCCTCCAAGACTGGCAGGGCATGGAGACTTTATCAGTGGACTATGACAGTGGTTCACTCAAGAGCATAGGGGTAGATCCAGTGTACATCAAGGGTTCAACTCCTGTATTCCAATGCCACACCCCATCCTGCCCCTGGGAGCTACAGCCCAGGCAGCCTGTCAGCAAGCTTACTCTACTAGTTAATGGAGCTGCCACATCAGGCCGAGTGTCACAGCCTAACAAGATACTGATTGGCGAACTTCTAGGGAATTCACTTATATGACCAGAGGGCACCGAGGTGGTCTTCTGTCTGTCAGTGAACAGGGCGGCTGTCAGACAAGGCGGTGGCGACATGGTATTTCTTTGTTGGCAGAAAGCGGTACATGTGTATTCTGTGAAATCCATCACTTGATTTTTTTTGGCTTCTTCAGAATTTCATTTGTCTGATGTGAGTCCCGTGTGGTTCAAATTTTGCTCTGAGAGGCAGAGCTGTCTGAGCCAAAGTCAAAGATATGCACAATTGTAGTTTGAATGTGTCAAGTATAGACTTATTAGGTGCTGAAACTACAATACAACATATTGTTTCTTACCCTTGCCTTTCCAGTGTCATGAGGTTAAAAAGCCATACTTAATAATACTATATAATGTACAGTATTTTCTGAGAATTCATTTAGTTGGTTCTAAATTTATCTGTATTTGTACACTCATATTTTACACAATGGATTATATAACTGAAATGATTCAATTAATCAAGTGACCACTAATTTATTAATTAGTGTTTTTTTTAAAGTGATCATTTTCAGGTTCATAATTTTGTTTAGGGGTCGTACCGGAATAGGTTCACATGGTTTAATTTTCAAAAAAACACAATTTCCTTTTTTCATACTGGACATTGCTTGGACGTCTCAAGCCGCATTTTTAAGGGCGTGCCACACTAGCCGCTAGGCAAGCATAATGACGAGTGCTACAAAGTGACGCCCATATTTTACGTAAGTAAAGGCTGAACTACAATCGAGGTGTTTTAAGGCAGTTGAGTTGCAGTGTTTTCTGTGGGAGATGGTAACTCCCTTTGGGTGGACTGGTGTTTTTCACTTTCCAAACCTATTACATGCACAAAAAAAGATATATAACACAATAAAAGAAAGGGGAAAAGCCAAAGATCATAATATGGCATTTTTAAGTCATTTATCAAACACAAATGCAAAACATTAGCCTTCTCAAATGTGCTGATTTGCTTGAACAACAAACAAAAAGCCAACAATGAAAACATTTGTTGGTGCATTACTGTAAAGACTGTAATTTAAAAAAAAAAGTGATTTGGACTGTAGACTGTACTGTATGAATCTTGGCAGAGCTGTATGAGAGTAGTACTGTATAATAACATGGTAAGATACACTGTACCTACAACAGTGGATTAGACAAAGGGTTCTGAAGAGCTATAAATACAAATTATAGTCATAGCTCTTGACTCACTCTGCAACAATGCCAGTTCAGGCCTTACCTAAGGTAATGCAAAACTATTTAAATGTTGTACATTTTATATATGTCTCAACAGTTATAAAACAGCACTGAGTAAATAATGAAAAAGAAATCCCTTGCTAAGACAGCATAACCAAACTACCTTTTTTAATTTATATTTGGGATTATTCTTTGCAATTATTATAATTACAATTTTAATTTCAGCAAATGTTTTTTCAGACACACACCTACTAAAATGTGTTAATTAAAAACTTAATATATCCTCTGACATTCAGAATTCAACATGAAAAATGACTATTTGTCCTAGTGATTGCAATTTTATGTTGCTTTATCTGGGTATATAAGTTCACATTGCGATGAGAGACACAGAACCAAAACTCAGGCAGGAAAATAGTTTTTAAGCACCTCTACTTATTTACACTGGTTTCCACTGAAGTTTGGGTAATTAAAAGGCTCTATGGTTTATCTATGCTTCAGTTAATTGGCCACACAGTTTACAGTGAATTTTATTAGCAGAGGAAAACACCCGGGTTGGGGTTGTGTGTTTGTGTGTGTGTGTGTGGTCGGGGGGTCCAAGGAAGGTGGTGATTAGAGAGAGCTTCTGTGTGTGTGTGTGTGTGTCGCAAGGGAGGTTGGTGTTTGCATTTTTCTGCTTTACAAATTATAAGTAGCTGCTGAAATTACCACCAGCATCCTTTAACCCAGTTTTCTTATATACAAACATGCAGAAATAAACATAATGATTCTGTAAATAAACTAACTTACTTCTCATTCAAACATATAAAGGTGTACTAAAGTGGGAAAACTTCTCCAAATAACACTGTGCTTTTTCAGACAAAACAGGCATTTAACAGGGGATGTTTCTGTGGTTTAAACCCAGCAGTCTGCTAAATAGAACAATTGTTTCACTAACAACCATTTATTTAACCTTAAGTGCCTGGTGCCGATACAAGAGAATGCTGTATATAGACATACAAACCTAGCCTGAAGCCAACAGAGCAAGACAGCTTGACTAACTGTTGCAGTTTGACAAAGGCCATCCATAAACACATTGTAGTGAACCTCTCCCTTTGAAGTGTGAACTAAATCAGGCTGAAGTCTCTGTGAACAACAAAAAGGCGGTACCTGTATAAATACAGTCTCCTCCAAAAGTATTGGAACGGTGAGGCAAGTTCCTTTGTTTTTGTGGTTCACTGAAGACATTTGGGTTTAAGATCAAAGATGAGTATGAGACAAGAGTTCAGAATTTCAGCTCTCACTTCCTGGTATTCACATCTAGATGTGTTAAACAACTCAGGACATATCACCGTTTGTATTAGACCACAGCATTCGTAGGTGAGCAAAAGTAATGGAACAAATAATCTTAAAGTAAATAACATTTAATATTTTGTGGCATAACCCTTGCTTGCAATAACTGCCTCAAGCCTGCGACCCATCAACATCACCAAACTGTTGCATTCTTAATTTGTGATGCTATTCCAGGCTTTTACAGCAGCTTCTTTCAGTTCTTGTTTGTTTCGGAGTCTTTCTCCCTTCAGTCTCCTCTTAAGGAGGTGAAATGCAGCTCTATTGGGTTAAGGTCAGGTGACTGACTTGGCCAGTCTAAAACCTTCCACTTTTTTCCCCTAATGAAGTCCATTGTTTTGTTGGCAGTGTGCTTTGGGTCATTGTCCTGTTGCAGGATAAACTTCCTCCCGATTAGTTTCAATGCATTTCTCCGTAAATTGGCAGACAAAATGTTTCTGTACACTCCTAAATTCATTCTGCTGCTACCATCATCAGTTACATCATCAATCAATATTAATGAGCCTGTTCCAGAAGCAGCCATGCACGCCTGAGCCATGACATTACCTCCATCATGCTTCACAGATGAGCTTGTATGCTTCGGATCATAAGCAGTTCCTTTCTTTCCCCACACTTTGGTCTTTCCATCACTTTGGTACAGATTAATCTTGGTCTCATCAGTCCATAAGATTGTGTTGCAGAACTTGTGGGTCATCTCTGTACTTCGTTGCAAATTTCAATCTGGCCTTCTGATTCTTCCTGCTGATGAATGGTTTGCATCTTGTGGTGTGGCCTCTATATTTCTGCTCTCTGAGTCTTCTTCCAACAGTGGATTGTGATACCTTCACCCCTACACTGTGGAGGTCATTTGTGATGTGACTTACTGATGTTTTGGGGGTTTTCTTCACAACTCTCACGATATTTCTATCATCTATCAACTACTGTTGTTTTCCTTGGCCGACCTGTTTGACGTCTGTTGCTCAGTACACCAGTAGTTTCTTTCTTTTTCAGGACATTCCAAATTGTTGTGCTTGCTATGCCCAATGTTTGTCCAATGGCTCTGGTCGATTGTCCTTTTCTCAGCTTGACAATGGCTTGCTTTTCTCCCATAGACAGCTCTCTGGTCTTCATGTTGCTTTATCCTCTTTAACAGGAAATGCAGTCTTTATAGGTTTGAACCAAGGATGAAAACTTAGACTAGTCATGCAGAGCTATACCTAAAAGGCAACACCTGGGCAACAAGAAACATCTGTCAGTCACATACTCCAATAATTTTGCTCACTTGAAAAATGGGTGGGTTCAAACAGAGGGTGATATGTCCTGAGTTGTTTAACACACCTAGATGTGAATACCACGAAATGAGAGCTGAAATTCTGAACTTTTGTCTCATACTCATCTTTTGATCTTAAACCCAAATGTCTTCAGTGAACAACAAAAACAAAGGAATTTGCCTTACCCTTCCAATACTTTTGGAGGAGAATGTACATCTGTCGATAGTTAGCCTGGGGGCTGGGAAAGAGCGTGTCTGGGCTGACCCTGTGTGAGCAGACAAGGTTGGAGTGAGATATTGGCACAGCTAGGTATGTGGGCTTTGTAGAATCCCCGGACTTGAGGCTTCCTATTCACCTATTTTGCGTCACCATTCTGTATCAAAGGTACAAACACAAAATGGGGAAGCAGGCAGGACAAGACAGGGGTGTGACGTTTTGATAATGTGTAATATGTATGACACACAATGCAGTAAGTAAGTGAACCTACAGCAAGCGGAAATCCAGCTGCCTGACGCGAAGGTTATACGTCACACTAGATGCAGACACTGTTGTGTTACACGTCAAGCCTCTTTTGTTTCTGGAACACCTGCATGCTATACAATATCACACACTGGGTCAGCTGGTTCTTCATGTTTTCTGTCTAAAATCTGAATTATCTCAGATTCCCCCCTTGGGTCAAAGGCTGGTTTCTCAAAGACAGATTGTATCTGTGGCTTAGATCTAACATATACACTTCAGATAGCTATCCAAGCTCATCGGTAGGACAATACTGTACAGTCCTTGACTTCTTACTATGGAAGAACATCTTAGCTATGGCGATAGCTTAAGGGTATATTGTGGCTAACCTTTAGGCTAAGTTTTCATTTTTGTCAAATCGTCTCACTTGCTTTAGACTATTCTCAGAGAAAAATGAATACTGGCAGAATTTGTTTGCCTAATTAAACATATCTTAATGAAACTGGCCCGTGAAAACAGTTCCTTGTCACTGAATGTGTGGAAGTTGGAAGAAAATTATGTGCTCTGACTCTGGCCTTCTGGGAAATAAAAGGTTAGGTTGAATATCAGTGGGTTGGATTAAGGCATTGAGTACTGTGGGTGGAAGATGTATTGGATATGTCCAGGCACCCATCAATGTTCAGTCCAGTCTCTCATCATCCCCATCGAGCCACCTCGCTTATATTAATATTCCAGTATGCAGAGTCCCGCTCTAAGCCCCCAGCTCTACTCTATCATATCCAGCAGGAACTACAAATGTGTGTGTGTGTGTGTGTGTGTGTGTGTGTGTGTGTGTGTGATAGCCATATCCTCTCTGGTGAAATAGGGCTCTCTGGGGGCTTGTGCCTCAACTCTACAGCCTTTGTGGGCTCCCATTACTTCTGACAGATAGAGATCACTAAACTGCTGAACAAACACCCCATTCAGTCATTTGCATACATTACAGTAATGGAAAAAGAAAAATGTATCAATAAAGCCAAATGAAGTGCTTCCACTAAGCTTTACTTTCTCTCTTTCTTCCTGTATTTCTTTCATTCCATACTTATTTCTTTCCTTATTTTCCTTTCTTCCCGTATTCCAAAATTGCTACCGATCTACTAGTGTGAATTTCTTCTCCTGTTATTTCATGGAATGATTTCCCCTGAAAGGTAAGCACATCGGATGACTGATAAATTTGGCAGATTCTCACAAATTGTCTGCGCCAGAAACTTATCTGACTTTTGGTAAGACCTGAAATTTCTGAAGCCTAAACAAATTGGGAACACTAATCATGCACGGTTAAAAAAAAAAACAACATAATTTATTGTTGAATGTTTAATTAAAACCATGCTGCTTTGGGCCACACATTACATTTAAAATACCTTGCAGTGACCATGTACTCCTGAAATTAATCTCAGGAAAAAAAGCTGACAAGAGCCACAGTGAAACAGAGGCATATCACATACACATGCACTGTAAATTACTATCTCCATCTCTCTCTCTTTCTCTTTTTGTAACAGACACACACACACACACACACACACACACACACACACACACACACACACACACACACACACACACACACACACACACATACACACACATAGACTGACTCATTCATCACAGTGCCCAACAGTCAAGACAACAGAGCTTCACTTAACTTTTTCAGGGTTGCTCAAGCATCAAATGCATGACTTTTAGTTGTTGTTGTTCTTCCATCTGTCATGCTTCAAGGAACCAACATCCTTTTTTTTATCCCAGGGAAAAAAAAGTTTTAAAAGGTATGTTTGCCTTGGCTCTGCTATCTTATGTGTACCAAAGGAAATGTCAACCCAAAATATACAGCACTGTATTTCATACTGTCATTGTTCCAACACTTAGCTGTGCAACACAGATTAGAGTGCAACCTAAGCTCATTGCAAACACTGGTACTAAAAACCTCAGCAAATCAAGCACAGCCTCCGCTTTCTATCTCTTTATCTCTCTGTTTACTCCATGTGTATGAGGTTTCATTTCCATCGTCATGCTCGCTGGCACAAAAACAGCCCGACATCTAATATCTCAGGAGGTTTAAAGTGGAAGAAAATATAGTCCTGGGTGACAGACTTCAGCAAAGTGGGTTAAATTAAAACAAAAACACACATGTCCTACTGCAACAAACAGCCACACAGTTACCCCAAAGGCATTGAGCAAAATACGATTACATACTTCTGGTGTCCTATTATCATGTACTATGAACATCAAGACAAAAACAACTCGGGAGAAGAAAACACCTATGTTTTCTACTACATGGGGCAAAAAAATCTACACTAAAACTTCACAACCACACAGTAGAAGTACAATTTCCCTGACACATTCTTATTCTGATTACATCAATTCAATGACATCAATTTTATCACTTTATTATACACAGAAGATGTAATGCAGATCGAACACTGCAGGGAGTTAACTAAGTGAACACACGAGCATGCACTGTTCATCGCTTGACTCCTTCCTGTGCCTCGACGTGTCTACATCCCAAAAAATTCAACAGTGAAAATTATGATTAAAAAATATGTATAACTAGAGCAATTATGCCACTTGGAAAATCAAGGAAAGCGGAATTACGACACCCCAAAATTGAACACAACCCAGATTAAATATAAGCTTGTCAGTGCTTTTCTACTGGTGGCTACTTTAAATAAGGCAGGGACAAAAATAGACCTTGTTAAATCCTGCTAAGCCTCCTTCCTGGCACCAAAACTCGATCAGGTGGGATGGGGAGAAGGGGGGAGAGGGGAGGAAATGGGGTGTTTCAGGTCATGGCCAGCCAGCTCCTATCTGCCACACTCTGGGGAGGAACTCCAGACAGTGAGGGAGAGCCATGCTGCAGTATATCTACACTTCTCCATTTCCTCTCACTCAAGCCTCTAGTTCTCGAAGGAGCCTGGGAATCAATACTGACATCGGGGGGCAGAGTAGCTTTCTTGCCTGCCTGCTCTGCCTCCGAGCCGCTGCCGCCAGGGAGGTCTCCGCTTCAGTTTTTTTTAATTACACAAATTTAAGTGCCCTTCTTTGACTGGGAGCAGATTGTTAACGTGTTAGGCAGCTATTACTCTTATACCACCCAACGTGCAAAGTCAGCCTTAATAAATCTCAGACAAAAGGAAGCAAAAACCAGGTTAAATGCTGACTTATGTGTGAGGGTCTTGCATATGGAGACACCTACACACTTGTTAAATTACTCTTGAGCAATTCTTTGTTTTCTTAATAATGCTTGAGACAAACAAAGGAGACTGCTGACTGTTTTACTGTTTGTTTGTTTTTTGTTTGTTTCTTTTTCCATGGAAAGCACCCGGGCCCTCTGGGTATTGACAACAGACTTGATTTCCACCATTGATCAAACCTATACAGTGAGGACCTTTCCACTCAGAAAGGGCATTCAAGAAAGTGCAGAGACATGGCTAATTCAATTTGGGAGCAGGGATGCTTGGATTTAAGTGAAACACTCCGTTATCGAAACAGGAGAGGTGCCATGAGAGAAGATAGTGCACGGATGGTTGTGTGTAGAGGCTCATGGCCGGTCAGGAGATGAAATCAGGGATAGGCGATAAGTTGGTGCGAGGGGCTAGAGCCCCTATTAGAGTCCCGCAGGGGACAGGCAGCGGTGGCAGAGTGCAGTAAAAATAGCTACAGGCATGATTTCACTCTTGGGACCCAGGGAGGAGTGAAGAGGGAGATCTGATCAACATCTCACAGCAAGGCAGCCAGATCCATTCCCTAAGTTCCCTTGGGTGCCACCTATCACACCAAGTGACTTAAACTGCTTACCACTGCCTGGCAGGACACAAACAGCCACTGCTGTTGACAAAATGGTACATACATTGTCCTAATATGCTAGAATACATATGTTTCTGAGGAGAAAATTTGAGTATAAATAAATAACCACAGAAAAAAGGATATGGACATCTTTTCCACAAACTTATCTTGTTTGTTATCCGTTTTGGGGAAGTTCTCGATGTCGTTCTCAAGCCTTTGAATGTGACGTTCCATGGTGGTCAAACTGCTTTTTAAGATCTCAGCAGACACTGTAAAAAATGAAACAAAAAGATACATAATTCATTTCTTAGCAGCCACAATTAAGACTTGTATTGGGCTCAATAACAGATTTTCAACAATGGGACCTGATGAAAACAACAGAGACCTCTGTAAACTCTGTTGAAGTTTCAGTAAAAACCAGCTATGACTGAGTTAGACGGTGTGCTGTGACATACTGACTCCTGTGTGATCCATTTGTGTGTGACCGAGAAAGTGTGTGTAAATGTGTGTGTACAACGTGAGCGTGACTCATTAATCAGTCTGTAATCACTGTTTGCAGAGTTGCTGTGGAATCCACGGCATTTAGATCAGGGCTTTCAAGTGGAGACTTCAAACAGCAAGCAATGTCTTAGGGGATCAGACAGGACTGAAGCATGGATGCAGTACCATGTTTAGGTTGTTGTTAAGGGTTTAGTCTTATTGACACGCACATGTGCGCACGAACAGGTACACACACACACACACACACACACAAGGACACATCAAAACAACTTTTCTAAGAAAAAAAAACATGAAATAAAGGTTATATGCAGAATGTCAGTCACTTAAAATTGTCCTTTGATCTCTTTCAAGATAAACCTTCATATTATGACTACTTGAATTGCAGCCATTGTATTTAATTTCTCACTCTTTGCTAATTCACTGCAATATTGAATGCATTTAGTATACAGAGTACTTGATTGAAAGCCTTTTTGTTTTTAGTATAACATGCAATTTATTTTCAATTTAAATTGCTTTTGATATTCAACAGAGGGGAGACCACAGCCAAAGCCTAGGAAACGCTGCTGTTAACCCTGATGTCCAAAGCAAACATCCCCCTGTACTGGGGAGATGAGTAGTTACATAAGAGTAAATAGAGTTTAGCCTGATGGTGATGCTAGGTGGAAAAGGAAAAGAGAAATGCCTGCACACTGACAAATATATTTAAACAGACAACATTTTGAACCCAGTCGGATCTTCGGCCTGACGAAGATAGATTAAAAGCTAGGTAAAAGGTCATCGGGTGAGTCTCGAGACTAAGTGCATCAAGAGCTACGTTAATTTGAAACTTGAAGGTTGGGTCTGTACAACAGGAAAGGTCCCCCCTCCCCTGCTGTCTCATCCTTCCTTTTTTGCGGGAATGTGAAAGGCCCTCTCTAGAGACAGCGTTTGGCTTGTCCATTCTGGGCTACTGTAAAAACAAGGTGGTGCACCATGGCAGACTCCGTGGAAGAAGACCCACTCCCTCTGTATGTTTTAAAAATGAAAACATACTTATGAATATCATATTCAATTTCATACTTTGAAGCTTTTACAACTTCCATGCAGAAGTAAAAGACAAACAAAACAATACACATGCCCTGCTATATCAATGATGCAGTCCATTGATCAATGACTTATGAGAGATCTTGTTTTGACTTGTACTTGAAATCACTGGTGTCTATTTAACTGCAAGTGACATAACACCAGACAGATGTTTGTATCATGCAACTGCTCCATCCTATTTTGCACCTAGTAATGACTAGCTATTGATAACCAAAGAAAAACACCAATGAGGACAGCTCTCTTCAACAACTTTTAATTTAACCTACATGCCCCCACACCTGCAAGGTTAGTCCATCCACTAGACTGTAACTGAAGTACTGAGGGAGTGAAGAGTGGGGTCAAACCCAGACTGGAATAATCCCTGGTGGTCTGGCAAGCTGATTGGCCTGAAGTGACAAGCCTGTGTTAAAAATGCCAAATGAAATAGGTAAACCAAAGAAAACAACACAGGGCAGCTAGAGCCCCTCAGAACTGTAGACTGTCAGCCCCACAGCCTGCTTTTAACCTGATGGCATGACATCTGTCTGTCATCACACACGATTGGTTGGTACAGACTATGGATTGGTCAAGCATGCACGTAATCTCAACCTTTAGTGGGTTAGCAGTGTGGCGAAAAATGGGCATCATAGGAAAACGAGAAAAGAAGGGAAAGAGAAAAGATAGAGCTGAGAGGGACAGCATTAAAAGGAGAAAAGCCATGGAGGAAAGTGCCACTAAATGCTGTAAAATTACAGATATCTTCACGAACAAGGGATGTGGTTGTTATTTGCTAGCAGGCCTTAGTTTGTCATCTCACAACTACTGTTCCCCAGTTGATTCTATGTTTTAAGAATAACCTAATCATGCTAGGTAGGAAAGCAGGAGATGTGTATGCAAGGAAATAATCTGGATCACGTACTATTTTCTGTCAGGTGGAAGAATCTTCGCTGCTCAGTATAAACGGGCTAGGTCAGTCCAGGCCAATCTCTTTTCCCCAGCCTGAATTATTATCCCAGTCTGCCCCTGAGCGGGGTAATAGACAAGCTGTCAAATGCGGCCTCGGTGGCATAAGGGTCAACCTTGTCCTGCTTTACATCAATTCCATAGCTTGGATTTGCTCTTTCCTCTCATTTTCAATAACACTGGATGACAAGATTCTGGATCACATGCAGTCTAGGCACACTGAAACAACCTTCCACACAAATACAGAGGTAACTAAAGTGCGCTGGAATGCCCACATGAGCAGACACATTCACAGACACACTCAAACGTCCTGATGTGATCAGTCTGGAAGCAATACAATAAGAGTAAGGGGTGAGGTCACTGTCATCATTAGACTCTGCAGCTAGCTGACTGTCTGGACGGATCCTGTGACCAGGAGTTTCACCATCCCTCCTCTTCAATTCTCACATAACTGACTCCTGGGTATGGCAGTGAGAAAACCACATAGCCTGTTTCTCCACTGACGGGGGCCTCTGAAATCCACATGCTCTTGTCACTATGATCTCAGCCTCACTAATGGTGAGAAAGGAACACGAACAGCATGGTAGGTGGGCAGATGGATGCAAGAGAAGAAACAATTACATTCACATAAATATATCGAGGCATGGGGAGGTCTTTGTCATTCACTGTGGCTTTTGATAGTCTGTTGTTGCATGACTGATAGTATTGGTTAATAATTTGGCTGTAACACATAGTAACCATGGTAGCCAAGAAACAGTGGTTTAAGCGAACCGCGACGGTGTTTCAGGGGAGCCATTTACCGGATCAGAGTGAAGCCATGGTACTACAGAGTATAGTTTTCATGGGAATTGCTTATCGTTGACACAAACTGGCACGCATTAAATGTGGCAGCTGAAGTGTATATAATGTTTTGGTCTTACAAAAAAAATAAAAAATACTTGATACTTGATTGATATATGTTTTGATTTTATGGCTAAGTGCTTTTTAGAAATGCATATACATTAATATCACTTCCTTCCACACTAATAATCAAGTGTCTACAGAATCTAGCACAGATTCTTTTGGGATATCATTAGTAAAATTATAACAAAAATAACACAGCTATTTTCAGGGTACAAAAAATTGCAACAGTGATGTCTTCTGAATACACATTTCAAGTAGATCAGAGGAAAAACAGAGGGGATACAGGGGGTTGTACATACCGTCTTTCCAGAGAGAGAGGATTTCTGAAACATGTAAAATTATTCTAATGATTGCTGTCAGCAAGGCCTGCCAGTGTCTTTCAATGGAAATATCTCTGTCTCCAGGTTTTGAGGCAAGCCCATGCACACCATTTCTTCTTGGGTAATTTGTTACGGAATAAATATAAACATGTAATTTCTTTAAGTTGTCTGCTGTATGCTTTAGTTTGGTATGTTATTGTCAAGCAAAATAAATAACTGCAGAGTATGAGTGATGCATGGGGGGCACAGAAGAGTAAAAGACAGTCACAAGCCATCTGAAAGACAAAAAGTTAACTTAAAAGAAATCATAAAAAACTCCTCTGTGGTCAACATCCTTCAGTTTTTGATATAAACTCTGTGATACTGGCCCTTGACGCATTACTCATTCCCATGAACAAAAGACAGACAAAAAGTATTTCATTAAGCTTTGCCTGTTTCCTTCAAATAAACTGCCAGGAGAAAATACTGTGTAGCTCACAACACCAAATCAACTGCTATAATGTGAAGATGTCAACTTTATATTCAGTCATTTGTAGAAGGGGGCAATTTTCATTTTGATTTATAGACAAATAATACCAATCTTTTATCCAGTGTTCTTGCAGTACCGCCAAAGGTTACAAAGGAAATTGAGATTTATTTTGAGCGTTGCTGCCAACGTAGAATAAAAGATCAAGTTTTAAATAATCTACACACTTGTGAAAACAAAGACAAATGCAACATAAAACCAAAGAAGAAGGTCGTTCATGAATTCATTCATCACCATAGCCACTCAAGTGTATGTTTGAGGGTGTGTAGAAAAATGAGATTAGGAGAGAAAGACAAACAGACACACAAAAGTGATTCATAAACACAAACAGGACCAATACACTTACTATGCATGGCTATCTGTATGCAATATTTAGTGATGGGCACCAAAATGCAGTATTAAATGGGCCCTGGGCCCGTTATCAGCAACATTAAGTGGTATTTAAAATATTCAATTATTCTCCTGTTCTGAATTCAAAGACAATCAGGCAGCTAATATGCACACTTCAATACTTGTTTACTCGTCGCAAGTCATCGTCATCACAAAACTGTCTAATGTTATCACACATTGCAGATTTTCCTCATATGGTGCTGGCCTAATAATGAAGTTAAAGGTCCAGTGTGTAATATTTCTGAGGATCTATTGACAAAAATGCAATATAAGATCCATAGCTATGGTTTCAGATCTGTATAAAGACCTTACATAATGAACCGTTGTGTTTTTATTATCTTAGAATTAGTCATTTCTATCTACATGGACATCACCGTGTGCTACAGAGCGTGTTTCGTCACTATGTTCTTCTTGTAGATTTCAAGCATTGTAGACACTTCATCATCATTTAAATTTATTGTTATGGTGTTTGGTTAGCCACCTAGACTCTTTGTGTTTACCTTGTCAATGTTTGTATAAACTTTATTATGAGGTTTATAATGGATTGTGGTGCAGAAACAGTGACAATGTTACACACTCTTGGCTTAAATTTTCCATGTTATATGTCAGTGGCAAAAAAAGTATGTCTTTGCTGAATGATTAAAGAAGACCTATTATACTGCATTTCCAGTCTCATATTGTAGTTATGTGACTCCTGTATGGCAGATTTGCATGATTCAAAGTTCAAAAAAATCTTATACTGTCCCTTCATGTAGGGCTTCATTTCAGCCTCTGTCTGAAACAAGCTGTAGATGCTCCTGTCTCTTTAAGGCCCCCTCTCTCAAAGCCCACTGTCTTCTTGGCCAAGACCTGAAGCATGTTGCCAGGCTGTTGTTGCCGCTGAGCGGAACAGACAGACTGAGCGTAGCTGTGTGGAGCAAATGACCATATATGGCTCCGTCTAGCTCTGTGTGTTGTCAAACAGAGCGGTTGGTAGAAAAAGCAGTTCAAAGCATGAGTGTTCAGAACAGGAGGAAATCTGAGTTTTGCTCATATTTGCAAATATTTAAACCTCATTATTTGAAACTTTGGCTATGTTTAACATGAAGTCATAAGATGTGGAAAAACATAATAGGTCTCTTGAATTAAGTAAATATAATGTCTTAATATATCTACCTAAACAAATCTAATTTCTTGACTGGCTACTCTCTGCTGTCTCAGAAGACGACACCTGTTGTGCTGTGTCAGCCACCGTAGCTATCTTACGCTCTTTGAACTGGTAGGGGGCAGTGGTAGACTGTAAAGTTGGTTGCAATTCGTAACCTCACCGCTAGATGCCACTAAATCTTATACACTGAACTTTTAACATACTGTAACTAAACATGGGGGTGGACCACCTACAATGTTTGTGTTCCACATTAAAGTTAAATTGAGCTTTTAAAAAGGTTGAATTGGACCTAAATTGATCACTGAAAATTGACTCCATAATGACTGGAATTATTTTCCAGTCGCATAATCAAAACATGTATATATGATTCAAAGCTGAGGCTCTTTGGGAAGTACAATGAGGACCATCAATAGCTGTTCAGTTATTTTAGTCCGGACCTAAGTGGTGGACCAACAAAACTGACCTAGTAATAAATCGACATACCATTATTACATAAATATGTTTCTACATATACATATCTTATATTTGGTCAGTTTGGCTGAGAGGGGTGTGGCCAAGTACAAATCAGCACTGGCCTTTCAAGCTATAGAGATTATAGATGTTAAAACCTAAGATAAGTAATTTAACCCTAGCTTGTTATCTATCTCCTCTCGCAGACTCTTTACATATACAACACAGGGTGTAAAGAGAGGACGACCTTGAGGGGACATACACTTGGCCAGATACACATAATGTCTGCCCAAGGGTGTATTCATCACATCAGGGTAAAACTGCCTGTTGATCAGCACGATGAAATCAAGCCAATGATAGATCTTATGTCTCAGAACATTTGAGTTATTTTAAATACCTCCAACCCCAATTTATTTATTTTTTTCTTAATAAAAATCATGTTTTGTCTTCTTTCATTCCGCTGTTGGTGGCACCTGAAAGTGAATAGGAGATGAAGTGGGAGGCAGACTAGAGTACAGCAGAGGAAAGAGACAAAAGGATAAACACAACTCTATGTGTTCCCCTTTCAGCAGGAATCAAAGCAGCTCCAGTTCGGGAGTGAAAGTGATATTGTTTCCGTGACAAAGCAGTCACATTGTTCTTTCTGATTACCTCGGATCATGTGATGTTAAAAAACAGCAGGCAGGGAGAAAGTGGCAAATGAGGAAATTTACTGGACAGCATAAATAAAGGAGATGGAAGAAACCTTGTGGCACCTTATTAACTGTAAATATTATGGTGCAGTTTCCAGTTATATGACAACAAGCAAATTTCATCAGCTTGTTTTGATTTTCAGTGCTGTGCTCTGTTAATTACTTATCTATTTGTAAATAATTAAATGCACTAGTTATGTTGCCTTGTAACTA
Organism: Micropterus salmoides; assembly: GCF_014851395.1. Classification (NCBI taxonomy): domain Eukaryota; kingdom Metazoa; phylum Chordata; class Actinopteri; order Centrarchiformes; family Centrarchidae; genus Micropterus; species Micropterus salmoides. Next base: position 24,388,030 of record NW_024044237.1, read on the forward strand.
ATTACACACATATAGAATAATTCTACCAGAAAATAGACAATGGCATTAATAGACAGAGCAATTAATTTCAGTCAGAAAGCACGGAACACAATTGGAATGCCCCATCAATGTTGCACTAATAGCGTGCACATAAAAGGGTAAATCCTTTTTACTTTTGCTCTATTTCCTCTTTTAATTTGCATTTTCCTTAAACCCTCCATTTGACAGAACTGTTATAATAATGACGGATTTGTTTTCTGATTAGAGCTGATGCCCCCTACCCCCAACCCAAGAGCAAAACCATAAGGTTTGAATATGTCATGGTTAATGTGCTGCGGGAGTATGGGGTGAGGGGGGCCCTTCTCAGGGCAATCCAATCCCTGTACATCCAAAGCGAGAGCTGTGTCCGAGTACTCGGCAGTAAGTCGGACTCTTTCCAGGTGAGGGTTGACCTTCGCCAGGGCTGCGTTTTGTCACCAATCCTGTTTGTGATATTCATTGACAGGATATTGAGGCGTAGTCGTAGCGAGGAGGGGCTGCGGTTTGATGGGCTTGGGATCTCGTCACTGCTTTTTGCGGATGATGTGGTCCGTGACCTTCAGCTCTCACTGGATCGATTCGCAGCAGAGTGCGAAGTGGTTGGGATGAGGATTAGCACCTTTAAATCTGTGGCCATGGTTTTCAGCAGGAAACCGGTGGAGTGCCAACTCCAGGTAGGGAATGTGTCCTTACCCCAAGTGAAGGAGTTCAAGTACCTCGGGGTCTTGTTCACGAGTGAGGGGAGATTGGAGCAGGAGATTGGCCAGAGAATCGGAGAATCGGAGCAGCGAGGGCGGTATTGCACTCGCTTTACCGCACTGATGAAAAGAGAGCTGAGCCGCAAGGCAAAGCACTAGATCTACCGGTCAATTTTCGTCCCTACCCTCACCTATGGTCATGAAAGCTGGGTCATGACCGAAAGAACGAGATCGCGGGTACAAGCGGCCAAAATGGGTTTCCTCAGGCGGGTGGCTGGTGTCTCTCTTAGAGATAGTGTGAGGAGCTCGGCCATCTGCGAGGAGCTCAGAGTAGAGCCGCTGCTCCTTTGCGTTGAAAGGAGCCAGTTGAGGTGGTTTGGGCATCTGGTAAGGATGCCTCCTGGACGCCTCCCTAGGGAGGTGTTCCAGGCAGGTCCAGCTGGGAGGAGGCCTCGGGGAAGACCCAGGACTAGGTGGAGAGATTATATCTCCACACTGGCCCGGGAACGCCTGGGGATCCCCCAGTCTGAGCTGGTTAATGTGGCTCGGGAAAGAGAAGTTTGGGGTCCCCTGCTGGAGCTGCTGCCCCCGCAACCCGACCCTGGATAAGCGGATGAAGATGGATGGATGGATGGATGGTTAATGTGCAAGCAAATGCCTACTGTAGCAATGGCTCCAGTCGTTTCAATAAATCAATAAATCAAGATGCAATTAATATTAGGGAGGGCATTTTTTTTTTTTAAATATGATAAAACATTTGATTGAATGTACTAGTAAACTATACAAAAGTACATACATTACTTAGTACATTAGCAGTGCTATTATATTAATTACTGTTACATTAATTATCACAGCTACTGTAAAGCACACTGCACTATAGCATATATGTGTATATAATTTACTGTATATCCCACCCAGCCAACACTGGTATCTATAAAAACTATACTGGAAAAAAAGAAAAAGAAAACCCTTGGGTCATCCAATATTCTAAAACTGCAAGATCTTTAATGCAAAGGACTGGAGCACATGAGCATTGACCCAAGAAGTTACAAGTTACACTGAAATTACAAAATTTGAATAGAAGTATGGGCAAGTGCCAGAGAGCAAAAGTAAAGCCAGACACCTAAAAAAAAGGCACTTCACTGTACCTCACACTTTGAAAGGAGGACTTGTTTACAATGGAGGTCATGTCTGTGAGACTTTATTGCTTTCGGCAGCCTTCGGAGCTACTGCCCTGTGCCAGATCTCTGGAGGGATTACAAATGGAGTCAATTACAATATATTTTGATGCATGGGAAAATTTAGACATTGACCTGGGTTGATGACAATTCCCCAGAAAGTGCTGAGGAAATCAGGGTGATGTGCTGGTGCCATGAGTTCCTGCCCTCTGCAATAAAAAGAACGAGGAACTCACAGGGGCGCAATGGCTTACCTCCTATCTGCAGACAATCAACCACCTAAATGCTTGCCAAGCAGTTACTTGAAGAAGGTAATTTCTCGTGGCCAAGACATATTTTTCTGTGATATTGTTATGATATCTTTCTGGTGTCACAAACAACACATGAGCAACTGGGTGGTTGCAGAGCCTTTTTTTTTAAGCAAGGCATTCAGTTCATGAAAGATACTGATTGGAGATGTGTGACCATAGCCTGAGGTGCCAAGTGTGTTGTCTGTTTTCATGCATGTTTGCACTTATTATTGTCAGTGATGGCTTGATTTAGCTTTCAGTAAAGTAGATGGCTAGTAGTATATTTTTTTTAGTAAAGAACTCAATTCTGTCCTCATCAAGGTAAATTAACAGATGCATGGTCTCTGGTATGTTTGTAAAAGCCATGCAAGCTATTAAAAAAACTGATTAATTACAGTTTGCTAACGACGACTCTGATAAAACTGGCTGATAAAACTGCATTTGTCTTTAATTAATTATCATCCTCAATACTAATTCCCACAGTCTTGGAGATATGAACTTTAACCAAACAAGTAAATCCAAAGAGGTATAATTTCAATTTAATAATACAGTAACTAACTGACTTGTTACGTCAAATACTCCAACCCTGACTGCATTCACAGGAACAAGGTGATTCTGGAGGCAGGATAAGACGTGACTTGTGTGAGTGTAGTAGACAGGAGAGATACTCAGCGATGGGGGTGTGGTGGTCATAATAGCCTGCAGAGGTTGACTCATGTCTCTAACCTCATTCACAACTTCAAAGTTGCACCTTATCACATAGACGAGGCTATTTCACCTGACACCTCTAAGGGAAACACTTCACTTGACATTTCTAGATTCAAGAGACCCAGAACCTTACTTGACTTATTGACTGAGATCTGTAAAATTCAACAGCCAAGTAATGGAACAATCATGGAGAACAAAGTCAGATGGTGTAAAAAACATGATTATGTCGATTTATGCGAAAGAACACTTAAAGTCATTGTATTATAACTTAAATAAATAAAAGCACAAACACAAAATCCCAGCTTTTAAGTATTTAAAATAAAGTACAACAACATCAATTAATATGCAATAGCCGCAAGCAGCCATTACCAGGGTATAAGCCCAAGGGTGCACGTGCACATCCATGCACGCAGATACCTGAGCGCTCTCACAGAGCAATTGCGCCTCACAGAAACATTGTACAACATGACCAATTTAATCTGACACACTTTGACACACTTTTCAAATATGTATATACGTATAATTGCTCTGAAATTAGATATAAACCTCTGTGCCATGCCATCATCCTCATATGTGTCAAACACTTTCTAAATTCTGTATCACAGCCAAATATGAGAGGGTTAAATATGATGTGTACTATATCTCTTGAAGGCACGATCAACTTTGTCAGCAAAACAAAAAAAAGTTTTGTGTGAAAACAAACAAATATGAAACCATATGGCAGATTCTTGTATTCAGCCACCACGCAAGTAGCTAAAGTATGGTTTGTTTAAAGTGTAGTGTTGACTGGGTCTGCTTTGCAGGAGAAACGCAAAACGAGGTGTCATTGCACATTTACAAGATTATAATTCATGACTGACAACAATGGCACACTCCTTGCTTGTGAGGCACAGTGAGTGTTATACATTTTGTGCCATAGCCTAAATTACACATTAACTAAATGTGATGTATTTAAAATTCCATTTGAAACTCGATTAACCTTGGTAAAATGTAGTTTTGCTTAAAACTATATTTACTGATTTGTTTTGCTACTTGAGGACATCAGAGAAAGCTGTAATCAGAGCATCTGACATAATATGTATTACCTTTTCCACCAAAGGCAGGTCAAATCAAGGTTGACTGGATTTGGTTAAAATACTTAAGAACTGAAGAAGCCCCTTGAATTAGAGGCGAAACATCAAAAGTATCTTCAACCAAGTCCAACTGCCTTTGATTTAACCCTTGTTTGATAACTATGACCCGGGTGACTAAGAATCTTCACAGACATTAACTACAGTTGCTGAGGCTAACTTAGTAGCAACAAATTATCATATTGCACATCAAACTTAGTATGACACAATACTTTTTGCTTTAATGTTAACTAACATATAATGTTATTAAGGTTAGTATAGCAGTACAAGCATGACAAATGATGTTAACTTTAACAAATAAAGTTAATGGCATGCTTATGCATTTTTGAATAATCTCAGTGGGACACTGATGGTTGGTTTACATTAACAGCGTCAAGGTCAAGGTTGGGTCTAAGTGAGATACAGTAGATGTCTTGATTGCACATCTTCATGCATTTTTGCTCTATTACACATCCACTTCCGAAATACCTTGCTTAGTTTTATCTTCTCTCCCTCATCCTGTATCTTAGTCACTCTTTGTTCTTTTCTTTTCTCATATTCTCTCACCCCCCTAATGTCATTTGGGTTTCTGTTATGTTCCCATTTGTAGCTCAAGAGCTCCCTCTGTGAGAAATACTGTTGCCAGACTGAGGAACCCCTTTTGATATTTACACAAATCGTACTAAAGTTCCTTTTCAATCCATTAAAAAAAATCTAGTTGGGACAGATGAGTTTGACTATTTATATACAGATACTCAATAAGCCTGCTTACCCCAAACTTGATATATTACAAATACTAAACTGCTAAACTGGATGGTTTGTTTGGCATTATTTTTACTGTGATGATATAAATGAGCAGTGCCAATGCTTAAATAAATCATGAATGTATTATAGTGGTCTGGTATAAAGAACCAAACATCTTAAGTTTAATTATGATGTTTATTATTATTTGTCACAATATTATCAGTATTTAATTTTGGAAATATAACTTCTGACTTCTGACCATGCTTGAGATCTTCAAGGAAAACAGAAGCATATATTAGGATTAGTTTTACTTTAATCTCAGGGTCAAATGCCATTGGTCTCCTATAGGCATATTCCAGAATGCAGTTAGTTATTTCATTTGCTAAAATATGTGTCTGTTCAAATTATCTCTAAGAGAGTGAGCGAGAAATTCGATTTTTATGGTGAACCGTCTGCCCATGTGTGCTTGTCCATGAGTCATGAGAAGAGTGTGAGGGTGGGTGATGACTAAATAACTGTGTTTTCCTCCCTCTCTTCCTTTGTTGATGTAGCAATGTAAAGATATTTGCTCTCCCAAACACCACATGATCCAAATAAAACCTACACACACACACACACACACACACACACACACACACACACATTATTGCTATTGCCCAGAACAAAAACATCACGTAAATTATTATTCAAGGTTTGCCATACATAAATGTAAAGAGTTACTTTCTTTTAAAAGACATTCTGGGATTCTGTAGTTATCCACATGCTATGTTAATATGACTTTCTTACTGCAGGTTTACATCAACTACATCTGATGTTGATTATGAACTGCAGTAGATTTTATTTTGAAACAAATAAATTGTTCAACCTTTTTTTGGGAAATGTGTTTACACACTTTTGAGATTTAAATGAGAAGATAAGACACGTGCTGTAGAGGTGCTGGTTGGCCTTCTTCTGGCTCCAGCTTCATATTGAATGGACAGATTTGAGAGTGATATTATTATTATTATTATTATTATCATCTAACTGTGAAAAGTGAACATGCATGTTTGGCAAAATGTCAAACTATTCCTCTAAATGTATGCCAACACTAAAAGCAAAGACGCCTGTATGATATTACAATATTACATGATAGTACAATATTTTAAAAACCAACATAAGGGGACTTCAAAGAGCAGACACCTTTTTAAATGCACGTTTAGCCCTTGCTAACATCTAAAGGAAAATTAGAATTCCTGTCCATTCTGCCGAAAGTACACCTCACGTCATGAGCCCCAAGCGACCATACTACCCAGCAGCCCGGGGATTCAACAATGAGGAATGCCGGCCCTTAATCACTCTGTTTGATTTACACCATCCATCCACGGAGACAGTAATCTTTTACATTTTCCAAGTATTGCTCTGTGAACTCTGGCAATCATACCAATTGCTGCCATTGCCATCCCTGATTATTGATGAGATTTAGATGGAAATTATGTATTCACTGGAGGAGAAAAGACAGCCAGGCTCTTCTTGATTGGCTTTAAGCTGAGCAGTCATACTGAAGAGGCATCTGTCAGATGGTAGGTCACATACCCTCAACATATTGGTTTTATCTTCCAGCGCAGATGACTGGTTATGGTGGTTCCCTAACAACAGAAGCGGGCAGGAGATGGGAATGTAACTGAATGCATTAAATAGGCTCACTGACTGGAAGATGTGGAATTGGGTACAAGGTATTTGGCAGTGGCAGGAGGAATACATTTTGAATTATTCAGTTAAAGGCAGATTCCTAAACATAAATGCAGCAAAGGCTGCTTGTTAGAACCATCATCCTAACATAAGCCTATTCATACATGTGCCTTCAAGGCAGCTAACTGACAAGAGTATTGGATAATAAACACAATGACCCTACAACAACCATAACTCTGTTTTGCGACTGAAAGAAATAATGAATGTATACTGAATGTATGTATGTATACTTTTAAATACCACAAACAATTTTTTTCTGCTCATTCATTCATTTACACTGGGAGTCTGTGTCAGTTTTTCCACTGTTATGTTATTTCTGACAAGTCAGGTGCATTTATGAGCATAAACCTTCTGGCACAGGGTGTGTGAGAATGCAACACCTGCAACCAGATTGTGTGACATTGTTAGTGTGAAACATCAAATTCTGACTAATTTTCTTTTTTTTAAGGTCTCTGTGGTAACTCGCTGCATAACAATCCCGTAAAACATTTGTACTTAGTATACAGACATTATCCAGCAGCCTCCACACCAATCAACACAAGTAAACCTGTGACCCTGTTATGCAATCTCAATTTACACGCTTTGTTGTTTGAGTGCTATCTAAATCTTGGACACACATTTAACAAGATCTGAATATTTAATGTGCACAATTTCGGTATCAATTCCTCTAACTCATTTTCAACTCATTTATCAACTCTAAAAATGTATTTTGTGATTGTTAGGTTACTAGGTACAAATGTCTCTTTTTCTTTAAATTTAGTTTTTTGTAGAAGTTACAAATTTTGTATATAAAAAGGGGGGCTTATGGTATATATGTTTAAACTGTATGCTAAAATAGATGCCATAAATGTCATAGAGCAGGCATATAGGTTACAAATACTTGTTCCACTTCTGCTTGTAGCTGTGCTGTGACCTACATGTAACAGCCTAAATTAGGATTTTGTATGTCCCTATATCACACTAATAAAGTAGATGCGGAGAGATTCATATCCCTTACAGGACGAGAAAGGTCAGATCAATTCTCCCACCAACCACATCTGTCTTCATTTAGCAGCCACCATATAAAGACTTCATAGGACATAACATCTCTTTAGAAACATATGTTTAAATAAGTGTACGATCATGAAGTATTTATGCAGGGATGTGTTCAGTATTAATTTGGCTGGAGTGCCGGCATGTCTTTTGTTTTCCATCCACATGAGACGAGGAGACTCGGTACGCACGATTGCTGAGCCATAAATGCAGCCCCTTTCCACCTCAGGCAATCCTTAAACTCATCAGCAGAGTAATGAGACTTTCGAGCTGCGAGATGAATTAACTGACTGATTTTCTTGTTTTTATACCTCCCCCCATGCCTCCCCATACCTCCCCATACATACAGAGTAGCTTAATATAACATATATATATATATATATATATATATATATTTTTTGTTGTTGTTGTTGTTGTTGTTGTTGTTGTTGTTTGTTTGTTTTTTTTTTCAATTTGTTGGGAAAATATGTTTATGTGTTGGGCTCCTCCTTCTCTCGGTCTCTCTCTTTCCTCCTATCTCGGTCTAGACCAGCTATGTTATGAGCTGGTACTATATAAATAAAATTTAACTGAATTAAATCATTCCTTCCGCATTGTCCTCTGCATTGCCAGCACATCCATCATACATCATTACGCACAAGTGTCATGCAGTATTTATGTTTACTGCAATCATACAGATTACTTCACACTGTTCCAAAATGATAGTGCCAATCAGTGGTATCCCACACCTTGGGATATCACTTGAAGATGGAAGTCTGACAGGTGAACACATTTTTTTGTATGTTGGTTTTTGTTATGCTTGTCCTGCATTAAGATTGATAATGAGGATATGGAGTATAGCCATTGTGAGAGCTGTCATTAACTTTATTTCCAGACTGCTAATTTACACAATCCATATGTGCAGGTGGTGAAGATGTGCTGGGTGAGTTGAACTGTGAAGGCAGAGTGTGTGTGTGCGTGTGTGTGTGTGTGTGTGTGTGTGTGTGTGTGTGCCACTCCTGTGTCTCCAGTGCAGCAATTTTAAACATAAATACTGAATGAAAACAGAAGCATGTACTCGTTGATATATGCACAGTGTACTAAATACAACTAACACTCTGTTCTACAATTATTTAATACCATTTGATGTAATCTTTCATCAGTTACAGTCTGGCCCTCTCCTCTGTGCCCCAAGTAGTTTGTGAGCAAATGCTAAAATAAGGTGGAGAATTAAGTAGAATGAAAATGGTGAAATAAGAAATAACCTACTAGAAATATACTACTTTAAATTGACCCTGTGATCGGTATTGGTCAATACTGCTTTCAGAGATCAGTGATCAAATATCCTGATCAGATCACCCTTATGATTCCACTAAATTGAAAGGTAGGGTTGTGGGTGGGGATCTGGAGAGGGATCATGTGCTGGGCTAGCCACTTCTATGAGTTGGTCTGGCTGTCTCTGCAGAGAGAGGTGGGATCATTACTTCCTCAAAAGACTACGGCCATAGACATATTGTACATCAAAATGATAAACAAACAAAAAAAACAAACAAAGATTAAGTGACACTAAAAACCCTTTAACAATGGATTGCATTCTTACATTGTTTACCATTAGTGTAGTTTTTTTCAGAATTGGTATACTGCCTATCATAAGTGAAGAGAGGCTATGTACACCAGTTGCAAGAGGCCAAACACAGTGTAGTACATTCTTATACAGGATAATATTGCACATATATGGGACTAGTGACAAATATAAAACACATTTCAACCTTTATACCAGGGTTTTTTACTGATGTGTTGACGGCATATCGTAATTAGCACAGTATACCAGAACAGACGCTGCAAACTTCCAGAGAGGAAGGACAGAGCTGTAAGTTTGGCTGGGCTGCAGCATTGGGGCCTGCTGCACCTTTAAAATGCTCAGCATTGTTTCCACTTGTAATGTCTTTGCACATAGGAAAAAATAATCACTAAAGAAGAGAGTTTGTACCTGTTCAATGTTTTAATATAATTTTATAATGCCAGAAGTTGTTTAAAAATTCCATGACTGAATGTTGTGCTGTACAGTGAAGAAAGCCGATGTGTTTGCTTACACCGCTAAGTTGTAAGGAATTAAAGTGGCTGTTTAGTTTAAAAGGTCAAAAGACATGTTTAAAATATGATATTAATTCATTGCATTACCTACACCTGAGAACATGACTGTCACATATACTGTTAAAGCAAATAATTTAAATTGGGAAGTAAATTAAACAAAATTAATTCTAAAAATAATAGGATGTCGAATAAAAATGTTGTGTAAAAGTGTAAGCGGGGATTACTTATAATACAAATACTTAATAATTATTTTGAAATGCTTCAAAAACAGTAGGAAGATCTACATTTGTGAAAATATTTTTCCAGGAGAATGAAACTGTTTTACAAGATATTCAGTATATCAGTATCAGTGATTATGTTCTCAGCTTCACACAGAGCTTGACCATGTCATGTGACATGCTTCAGTAAGAACAAATATTACTGGGACCACTACAGAAACTTTCAGATGAACATTTAATTTACATCAACTACACTCAAAGAATGCAAATTATAAATAAAAACAATAGCTGATATTATATTTGATTTGATTTTAAACAACTTACTGTTTGCTAATTATGTAAATGATCACATTAGCATTTATTTTGTATTTGATTTAATGTTGAAAAGGGCACCTTTATATTTTTACATGATAATTGTCTTTTTCTTCAATCATATATTTATACAAACTCAAAAAAAGGGTTTGTTGCCAGCTGAAGGCACAGTACAAATGTTAACATGTGTACATGATTGATGGTACCACCTCCGCCTCATCTTGAGACAGTAAAAACCCTATTTGTTATTTGCTTTGTGTCCAAACCAGATAATGCAAATAGAAACCTGCACAGCCACTGAACTAGCAAGGACTTCATATAGAAACTGTGTACATGCTTCGCTCAGATTCATTCAGTGATTAACATTGTGTAGTTTAGGTGAATATCCAATCCTCAGTATGCATGACAGATAATTAAAAGTTGTAAAAGGTTTCAGCTGTCCATATCCAGTCATGCAGTTCCTGAAAAAACATGGGAGCTCTTTCACCCAAAAGTTTCACTATTGGCAAAATAATCCCTGCAGTAAACATTTCTGTAAGTGATGGTGTCCCTGTGTGTTCACACAAATTACACGAATGGCACATGTTGCGATAATGTTATCTCAGCCTGCCTCACATTACAAAACTATGTATTGAAAGATAAAAAAAATTAAAAATAAAACTTTAAAAAATATAAAAATTTATTGTTTCTCCCATTACAAGAAATGGTTTAAAAAGAAAAATGAGAAAATGTCAGGAAACTCAGCTCACGGTGGACATAGAGAAGGCCTCTGATGGTGCTAGGTGCCATAGGGCTGGCAAAAACATTACGTATCTAGAACTGCAAAAGGCATACAGTACTGGGGTGTTTGTGCTGTTATCTTGTAGCCCAAGGCAGCTCCATTGTGTGTTCCCATTTAGCCATTACTTAGGGGGGTTTGTAGCTTGCAGCCAATCAGCCTATTGTAATAACCAACAGCTTTAGGCTTTGCTGAAAGCTGTCATTGCCCTGAATGTACAGTACTACTCCATGAATATAGGTCACCAAGAAAATGAAATTTTAACCTCCAAAGTATCAGGGATATGTTTGTAAAACATATTCTGTGGAGGAATCACTATCATGAAATAAATTCAGTACCTTAAATCCCTTATATACCTTATTGACATTTTTTTTTCTGATTTGGATAGTAGATAGTAGAGTCAGAGTTGAAATCCTGGTTAACATATATGTGTGAACTCTATACAGTTTGGGCAGTAATTGGATTACTTAGGGACTCACTTATATAACTGTGCTAGGATTGACTTTAAAAGGCTGTGTACGGACGAAACACAGAAAGTGATTACGCACAAAAAGGGTTTTTTTTCACAGTGTGCATCCACGCCCCACGCCGATTTTTCCCTTTATAAATCACAATGTACTTGAAAGTTAGCACAGGTGAATAAGGATCTTGTCTCATCTTTTTAACACCCATAGTGTCCCATAAATAGTCAGTGAAATGCCCCTGATTAATATTAATAAATGCTGACTCCATGATGGTAAGGATTGACAGAAATGCTAAAAAAAAGAGAGAAATTTCACCCAGTGTGACATTGAAGTTCTTGTTGGGAGGTTGAAGCAAGAGAGAAAATGTTTGGTGGGCAAAACGTGCACACAGACAGAATGTTTGTGCACCGAAGGAAAGGAGACACCAGAGCTTGACCTCCTTGATGATTAACTTGCAGGAATGTGAATCCCTCCTGAGTAGTGATGGAGATGTAGGGGAAACACAGATGTGCAAGATGCACTGGATGACCCAGGCACAGACACTCAATTAACGAGGTAACTTGTTTTATGTGACATAAGCTGTTTACTGAAAGATCTACTTACTAATCTACTACTAGTAATAGTGTTATATTTTTCCCATACTTTGTGTTTTTACAAGCTACACATCACATCCACACACTGGCATATGGCGTTTGGCTTAAATGCCTGTACATAAGGCAATGGATGTGATAACAATATATGAAACTATGCACTCGAGTCTGCTTGATTGAGGCATCAAATACAACATTAATTTAAATGTAATTCGTCCTACTGTTCACCTTATTTATGAGAATAAATTTCATAGTATGCAAGTATTAATAACAGATCAAATTAAATATGATTCCCAATTAAACTATAGGCTACAACATATTTAGAGCATTCATTAGTAAAAACAGATATCTCCGTTTGTGTTTATTATCCAAAATCATGGTTGTTTTTGTGTGTGTTGCATCACATCAAACAGGATAATATATCAAATTTTTAATAAATGAGTAATCACGTTTTGTTTTTTTGACTTTTATCTGTTTTTGCAAATGCATTCATAACATTATTATTATTAGTTTTAAGGGCTTGTGTCCACCCAAGCTTTTTTACCAGCTGAAAACGCCAACTGCTCTTCTGAAAACGCTTTGGAGTGCTTTGGAAGCACAGTATTGTTTTCAGCTGAGATGCTTTGGTTGCTATGATACATAATATCCGTGGAGGTGATGTGCTGCAAGTAGGCTACCTAATTTTACTGAATGTAAAAATGTCACCACAAGGTAGATTAGGCCTACTTGCTCTGGCCCTTGCTCTGCATGAAGAGAATTATTTACAGAAACCAACAATTTCCACCAAGAGCAAGCACTAGGCGACAGAGGCAAGGAAAAACTTCCTTTTAAGAGGCAGAAACCTCGAGTAGAACCATGGCTCAGGATGGGCGGCCATCTGCCTTGACCGGTTGGAGGTGACCACTACCTATGTGCCCCTTGCAGGTTGATGATGAAAAGAGTCTCTGTTCAGGACTGTAACCAAAAACAAAAGAAAGAAAAAAGAAAGACAGAATGAAGAAAAAAAAAATAAAAACTTAAACTCATGGTTAGTAGGCAAACCTGAAGTAGAAGCATGTGAACCAATATTTTTAACCAACATTTAAGAAAAACATGGACAGAAAGGAAAATTACACTGTTATACTGTTACACTGTTACGCCTTGAGGGCTCTCTCAGTTGTGGTCATGAATACGTGTGCATGGCTTTTTGAGTCATTGTTAACTGCAGGTGCTCAACACTCAACAGAAGGTAAAGTGGAACAAGAGGAAGCCATAAAACCTGACAGATGACAATGGGCCTGGCTGGGGACATGTGGTAATGTCCAACTAGCTTCTTATCCACACAGTCAAATTGTGACTCTAAGTAAGTAGTGACTCTCAGAAGGGAATATTCTCCTCTAAGCATTTCTGAAAGAACAGGGGGAGGTTTATCTTCAGGTACGCTTTTTCACTTAAACCAAGTGGTGGAGGTGTATGTGAGTACAGTGGTCCAGCATCTAAACATATTCTGTAGATTTATGCTGCATGCTTGGGAAGCGCTGGTGTGATCCTTTTCTGCACTTGATTAAGTCAGCTCAGAAACATAGCCCAAGGGCGAAAAGAGAGGGGATTATCATTGTCTTCCTCAAAAAAGGAAGCTTTAAATGTGCCCATAAAATTACTAGAGTCATTGCCATTTCCTGCTAATGGCCAGCCTGATTAGCTATGACACTATTGCCCCCCTTCTCTGGGGACAGGTGGGCAGTATTTAGCTGGTCATACCAGACAACGACTGGTGTAACAGAGATGGCACACTTCACTGAGTATGTGGTGGCTCATAACCTGAGGTCTTGTTAAGACAGGCTATCCCGGAACATAGATTCTCAACGCTAGACCACAAGCATGGGTAATATTCAAGGTCAAGGCAGACGAAATACACTGTATGAAGTCATGGTCGGCATATTGACAGGGAGACTTCTGTGGATGAGTAGAGGCCCACAATGGAATAAACTGTAAACAATTTAAAGACTATCACATTAAAATATTTGCCTCTTGACTAGGAACAAAAAATGGACCAAGGCAAAGCATGATAGAAAGCAGCAAATTTGAGGCAAAGGCCTCTCGAGGTGGCCTCTCGAGGTGAAAAAACAAAAAAAAACAAAAAGTGTACACGGGTAGCTGGAAACAATAATGGGCTGACATGAAACATAATCCCCTCTGTCTGCGATTTTATTGGCAGCCCCTCCAAATAATGGTGGCTATCCTATTATGACTTAACACATCAAAATCGCAGCATAGCACACACAGAAAAGGCCACCTGATGATAAACACAGCAGACAGCGTCAGAGGCTTTATCTCGTGGTTGCCTGCAGCTCGACACAGGTTCAATTTGGCCCGCAACAATCGATTCTGTCCCTCCTTACCTCTGCTTCAGTCGGTGGAATAAAAACAGACCTCTCTGTAAGGAGCAGGTCTCAGCTGGTATGTCATGTCAAGGCAAAGGAGAGAAAAACTAGGGACACCAAGAACATTTCCATCATGGTCACAGTAGTGGAACATAACCATTATCAACTTTAACATGTATAATTAAATTGAAATATGAATGAATGAATGAAACACAAATGAACAGTAGCATGTTAGGATGGCTTTAAGATGGCCAAATTAAATTCAAATTAAGCCTTCGACTTGCATGTTGAGTTTAGGTTATTAAATGGATACAAACGCATTCAAAACCAGGGAACCAGACAAATATGCGACCTCATGTTTAATTTGCTCTGGTCCACCTCCCATTCATAAAGATTTCCACCCACCCTGGAACCAGTTGGGCCAATTCCAACAGTTTATCGAATATAGGGCAAGTTTGATACAATCATTGTACAGAGGATAGCAACCATATTAGGCGTTAAGGCATTTCCGTAAACAACCAAGATGGCAAGATGTGGAACAGTTTCTGTTGAATCTGCTATCATGTCAGTATTAAACAAAACTGGGTGGTATATTTTCTCTAAAAGAAGAACAACTGCACCTAAAATGTTTGTTGATAAGAAAGATGTGTTCGCTGTACTTCAGACAGTAATTCGTAAATTTAAAATTTAAAATTCCAGCTATTCCACATCACACGCTTTGTTGCTCTTATTGGTTGTAGGTCTATCCAGTAGCATCCAGAGGCATTTCGGTCTGCACCGAAGCCCTTTGGAAATTGAAAATGAATTGACAGGTTCCATTCTGGTGATAACAAGCTAGCAAGTTGTTCCCCTATCTTTCAATAGTACCATTTAAATTTTGAGGCAGCAATTACATCTATTCATGTAGCTGACACTTTTATCCAAAGCGACTTACAATTGCTATATGTCAGAGTGTCAGTCGCACGCCTCTGGAGCAGTGAGGGCTGTAAGTGTCTTGCTCAGGGACACAACAGTGGATGGGTCACAGAGGTGGATTGAACCCGGGTCTCTCACACCAAAGGCATGTGTCTTATCCATTGCGCCATCACCACCCCATAACCCCCAATTCATTAACACAGAAAAACTTAGCAAAAAGCTAAACTTGATAGTATATTGAAAGTGCAAAGTACTTGCTTCACAACACTGGGGACAATACTTAAGCTAACATTAGCCAGCTTCCACTAACTTGTTTCTGTTGAAGATTTAAACTGCATTACCATAGTAGGGAGTTTAAAACCCCAGCAACACTGCAAAAAATTAATTTGCTAGTTACACTAGTGCCCTCTAACATACAGTAACTGCACTAAATACACTGACTCTACTAAAACTAAAATTGTTCCGTAGTGACAATTATTAAAATAGACAATTAACAATGGACTTTGTTTTCCCAAGAACAAACTACTAACCGTATGAAACAATCATATGCCTGTAGTTTCATGTTTCCCATTTCTCTTTTTGAGTAAATCTATCATTCCAAATTCACAACAGTGCTGCATAGTTTGGCTTGCAGAGCACAATGGATAGATGACATAATTCTCGGTAAAACAGCATTATTTGTTTATGTTTCATTTTTTCCCCCACTGCCTGCAAATATTATTATTATTTATTTTATTTATTTATTTTTGGTGTGTGAACAAGTCGCCATCTTGTGGGTAATTTTGTCTCTATTTGAAGAGAGTATAATCATTTCCTGAGCTGAAAGCAAAAGGGTTGAGAGTGATATCAGACTCATTACATGGGAGGAAAAAACAATCTTTTCAGGTTGGTGTGCAATATAGAACACTCCGCTCATGACCATTATTAATACTTTGTCCCATGTATTTGCAATATCAACCCTCACTCCAATGAAGGTTGTCCCTCTGATCAGTATGCAGGCGACCTGGCTTCAAATCGTCAATTTCACATGCAAATGCAGTGCACCTGATTTAAATAATATTTGAATATGGATCACACAGTGTGACTCCATATCACAGGGATGGAAAAAAGAAGGTGGAAAATGCAAATCATCAACTTGCAAAAGAAAGGTCATAGTCAGGACCTGGTATATTTATTTTGGAAATAAGGGGCTGGCTTCTAAATTAAAGTCATCCTATAAACCCTGAGGAGATCATCATGATTTACATCATAAAGGCAAACAAACACAATATGGTGCTACACAAAGAAAGTAGTTTCTGATGTGAAGATGGGTTTGGCTAGTGTATACTAACTAAACAACAGCACATGTTTTCATCCTACATTCCAAAATAAACCAAGGTAAGCAAAACAGGTGCAGTATCAAAAGCTTTGGTTACACTGACTCTTTGCCTCAGTCTCACTAACCTCCCCGAGAACACTGTGCCACATCACTGTAAACACTTGAGAGAGACAGCATGACACTAGTTAACAACAAAATAGCTGTGATTACTTTGAAATTCATCAGTGCATAATGTTCATCTATTGGCAAGAAAAAGAAACAAGCATGGAATGAACAAATACCTGGGAGATAGTTTTCATGGCAGATACAGATAAGCATGGTGTTGGCAGACCCAGCAAAAACATAAGAGTGCCACATAAATGTTGCAAAACAGGCAGTGAATGCCTATATAGCGCTATGTTTTTGCTCCTCTGGGGGGTATAAATCACAAGTGATGGTGGAATCTTCACACATAGTGGCTTGCATTAACTGGAAGGGGCACACGGGATCCTACTCCCCCGGGCCTAGTAAAACTCAGAGCAGCCTTGCAATGCTCGCTTCAAGCCATGATTTTAAATTATATATTGATGACAGCCCATGACAAGAATGACCCAATTTGATATCCAAAATCAATTCCCTCCCCCACTGATGCACAGAGGTTGCCAAAACCTGCCCAGATTCTTATGACAGCATTTGAGCCACAGACACGTTCTCTCAAACAGTGGTCAATAGAGGCAGCGAGCGTGGGAAGGAATGGAGAGAAAAACAGAGGCACTTTACCGCAATGACCACCCAGTCGGTAAATGATCTGTTGCCTTTCTGGGTAAATAGATGTCTGGTTTGATGTGTATTTTTCTCCATGGCATGGTGTGATTTGTGTACATAGAACAATGATGATAAACAGAACTATGATTGTCACAATAGATATGAGCTCTAAACACCACTTTCTGTTGATCTTAAAAGGGTGCTAACTCAATCTAAAGTTTTATAACACATACAACCATAGCAAAGGTCTGTGAAGGTTTTAGAGAACATTTCTCTGCACACATCTGACATAAAACCTAAACTGTGCCATTTGTTCAAACACAAGAAAGACACATGCTTCTGTTGCTAGAAATTAGTTGTGCAGGAGGCCTTGCTCTTAAAAGAATAAAACCATAAGAGGATAACACCCAAATGTACTGCACTGACACATAGACACACCATGCCTAATCTTTGAGAGACACTTAAAGCACATTTCTGCCTACATGATGCTGAGACAAGAGCATTAAGTCTTAACTTTTAAACCAGTGAAAAGGATCACACAACAATCTCCTACATAGTCAATACTGGGGCAGCCTGGATTTTGGAGTTTTTACCACACCATACCCGAATGTCTATAAAGAACAACAACTACAATTTAGAAAATCAGCCAAGTTAGGGTGAATTTTTAGTGTCCGCCAGTATGTGGTCCTCCATGAATTTTAATGACGTAAAAAAAAAATTATCCCTGAAATATGAAATCAAATTCAATATCCCACGATTGCTGTATTTGAAAAGAAATATTACAAGTTGAAAACTTGGTAAAATGACTATTTAACAATGGTACGATACCTATTTGACAAGCTTAGCCTTTTTAATATAGATCTCACCACTGAACCGTCACACGAGCACTCAACATAACACAGTGTATTGTACTGTGGATTTTGCTCTTTCAGTCAGTCAATATTACAAATCCTTGCACTTGTTATTGTAACACCTCAACAGGGCCTTATCTGGAGGGTGCAGAGATCACTTCAGAGAAAACTCAATTTCCTGCTCATTTGTACAACAATCCTCATCATTATCAGAATCGCCTGAAAAGACATGCAATTGCAAGTTTCTCCATGAAATCAACTTTACAGTCCCCTAATGTTTAGTAAAATGCCACGCCAGTGACTGCTTTAGTTTAAAAATACAGCAGTTTGGTTGCTCAACAATTGTTATCTCTGCCTCAACTCCCCTTACAAGGTTTTATCAATGCATACTGTAAATTAGGCTTTATGATAATGTGCTCAGCCAATCACTGGAGATCTGAAACTCTGATTTCAGTACCATGGTGCCTACTGTATCTGTCAGACTGGGTAGCAAGAAGAGTTTTTCCAAGCATGTTGATTGTTTCAAACATCCAGATCAGCCGCTGGGTTACACTGGAAACAGGTATAGGTTTGGCCTTAGAAACCAGTTCTGTAGTAAATGAATTTTCTGAATGGCACCAAAGCTCAACTAAAAAAAAAATAAATAAAAAATGAACCAACACATAGTTAGAAAATCAGCCTAATCAAAATGTAAATACATATACTCTATCAACACATCATTAACATTTCTGGGGGGGAAAAATAGACATGACCATAACAATGTGTATGATACAAGTACCTGTCAACAAATGCTGTGGGAGAGAAACTTATGGCCTATAACCTGGCTCCTACACCCTAGCTACATGCACTATTTTTTGTGTTGGGCAATTCCCTCCTTGTAGCTCTACAGGAAGTGGCACATTTAGCAATTTATATGACTAGTCAAAAGCAGAGAAGTGGATTTTGCTGCATGACTGGTTTATGTGAATATTATTATACAATTTTTCCAATGACTCCGGGTTGTCATTGGAATCCATTGTAGCTTCAAGCTGAACTGTCCAGAACTACTACCAGAAAGCCTGAATGAAAAGAGAGTTGAGGGCTCTTTACAGAGCCAAAAAGGCTGCCTTTTAGGTTAGGTGATAAAAAAGCATACATCACTGCCAGAGTGAGACTGAAATCAGGACAGGAGCACCGTCATCACATTACCACACAAACTTAACACTTTTTTTTGCTTGCTTTGATCACCTTAACAAAGTCTAAGCTGTAATGTCTACCCCACCTCCAGAGGACCAGCTATTATCAGTATCCACAGTAGATGTGAGAAGAGTCCTGCTGAGAGTGAATGTGAGGAAATCAGCTGGACCTGGTAACACATCTGGCCGTGTACTAAAACCCTGTGCCAATCAGCTAGTTGATGTTATTACTGACATTTTCAACATCTCACTGTCTCAGGGGAGGGTTCCCACCTGTTTCCAGACAGCCACCACTATCCTTGTACCAAAAGAAACTGGTTCTACAGCACATAAAGAACATCATCCCAGCTAACCTGGACCCTCACTAACACTTTGGGCTTAAGTACCACACTGGACTCCCTCACAAACAGACCACAGATAGTCTGGATGGGCCACACCTCCTTTTCTCTAGCACTCAACACCGGAGCCCCCCAGGGCTGTGTGCTGAGCTCCTTCCTGTTCATGCTGTGACCTGCAACTGCAAACACCAACATGGTGAGAACTTTGTTGTTAAGTTTGTGGATGAAACCACTATCACCGGAGATTTGTATAACCACCCACTGCTTAACATCAAAACCAATTAGCTAATCGTTGGTTTAAGGAAAAAGGAGACAAGGAGACATACTCCTGTCTACATCAGTGGATAATTTTTTGATAAATCTTATGCTTTGTAGCAGAAGGGAACTACAAAATGCTTTTAATTTTACAACCCTGTTGTAACATGACGATTGAATTTACGTTGTCAACAGCTTTGCATGCAGATGCTCCGACCAGTAGCACCTTCAAACTCTGCTAAATGTGTTTTTAATCAGTTTTTTTCCCCAGCTTTATTGTTGAAACAGAGGAGAGGAAAGAGAGCCGGGATAGGAGCCGTGAAGGCCCAGTTTGGACTTAAGGCTGCTCCTGGTTAATGTACGGTCTGGTGAAATGGCTCAGGCTCTGTGATTCAATCTGACAGAGCGCAAGATGAGAGGAGGCAGACTCTGTATTTACATTAATGATGATTGGTGGTCTAACACAGTCAAAGTAGATGGTTAATGTTTCTCTAATGTCAAACTTCCTATGTGAAGACGGAAACCATTTTATCATCAGTCTTTTACTGCTCTTTACATTTTCTCAGATGAAAATTTAAAAAATGCACTGTGCAATTATTTCCTGGGTGTATATGTGTATATTTGTATAATAATAACTGTGGCCTAGAGGCTTATATGGTTTTATTTTAGAGTTAACATATTCCAGGGGTTTTCAATTAAAATTCAAAGCAAAGGTCCAAAACATCATAACAACTAACTTGCGTAATCATTCAGTAACATAATGTGTGCATCTATCAACATATGTTTTTAGTCCACAACTGACTGTCAAACCAAATAATATTTCAACAATATTTACTGTCAGTTTTCACAACAACCTGGAGGAATAATACTCTTCTCGTTACAGAGACCTGCCCCATCAACATCCCAGATCAAGCACTTGGCAGGCGGTCCATGTTCCGAGCGGTCAGCACAAGACTCCAGCAAGATGAGAGGAGGCGGACTGAGTTTTACATCGATGATGCTTGGTGCTCAAACGCAGTCAAGATGGACTATATACATATTTCTTTTTTTTTCTCTTTTTTTTTTACACAAACACACATACGCTTTGATTACTTTACGCTTTAATTACTTGTTTAATGAAATATATGGGGTTGATTGCTCTTATGTTGTATGTATGATGCTTTGGCAATATTGTTACACATTCATGCCAGTAAAGCTAATTTGAATTGAATTGACTCTGTTTCCCAAATGTCAGACTGAAGATGAAACTTTCATATTATCACCTGGTTGCTGCTGTTTACATCCATCCCCAGATGCAAATTCAAAAAATGCACTGTGGAATATTCGGGGTGTATACGTATTTATATAAATAACTGTATATATAATTTTATTTTATTTTGTGTTACCATATTTTAATAAAAGCCTACACTTAATTATATATTGTGTGTGTAGCACAAAGGAACTACAAATTCTGTTATGTAGCCTTGTGCTGTATAATGACTAATATATAGCCTTGTACCTTGTAATAATAAATTCTAAATTTAACTAAACTAAAGGCTGTATTCAAAAAATACATAAGTAAGTTTTTTTAACGTGAATGTTAAAATAAAGTGCAAAATTTCAGGAAAAAAAAATAAAACGTGTAGCTTGAAGTGACTGAAGTTTAGTCTCAACCAATTTTATAATAATAAACAATCAACACATCTTTGAGATTGAACAGCTTTAAAATCTCTTCTCTTTCATTCCCTTTTATATACCACTTCCCTAATTTCTCTTGTTTAGTGAGAAATGTGAGCTCCAGCTTGTCCTGCTGGCTAGGATTGCATTTTCTGTTCCCTCAGTTCAGATTTAAGTGGATACATTTGCACAAAAGATTTGTGCTTTGTCTTGTAGTGGTGCTTCACATTGCCGCTTTTAATAGTCGTGACAGTCTAGGATCATATGAGATATCCTGGTTTTGTACTGCCCGTGGGAAGAATGTCCCTAACAATCTGTTGGTTAAAAGCCATGTGAAGTCTCTTTTCTCTTTCGTCTTCTCTCTTCCTCTGCTTGGATCTCACTCTTGGACTTGACTCGTAATGTTTATCGGAATGCAGAGATTTGATTGGCTGATCAGCATCACATAAGATGCTTGGAACACATACTGTACCCATTGGTATGTGAGTTTGCTGGGCCGCTAAAGCAGTACAGTAAATACTAGAAAAGCTGTGCGGGTTAAAATAGAAACGCTCAGTCGTGAGGTAGTAATTTTCTATAATAAACCGGCTATAGGTCTGGGTCTGGAAAGCATGGTGGCTGTCAGTCCTATTCTAATGTACATTAAATTGTCCGTTCTGTTCTATGTGTGTCAAATAAAGGCACTACAAACGTTTCCCTGTGCAACCTTCTGTTGCATAGTGATAAATAAATTACCTTGAAAAAAAAACATAAATTGTAAGAAAGGCATTTGTGGATTACTAGGGAAGAACATTTTTTAAAAAGTGCAACTAACATTAAGAAATGGTCAGTGGTAGGTGCATTTGACAAAAACCTGCCTGTTGCTAGAGAACTGTTGTTTGGTAGATTTTTCTCAAACCAGGGAAACATGCTTTTTCTTCCTGTCCTGCTCAGTCTGAACACAAGTCTTTACTAACCCCAAAACCTGGAAGTTTAAACGATCACATGGTAATGTGCATTTTAAAGGAGACAGGACCAGTTCTATCTCACACAGGCTCCGCCCTCTACTGGACTCTATGGGTACTACCTCCTCCAATCACACGCACGCATTTGCCCACTGAAATTTTATAGTGCATGCAGCCGACCAATAGGACGTCGCCACCGATACGTGTGTGACGGATAAATAGGAAGAGAGAGGCCTGCTGACGCTGCCACAATCCCCCGTCTGGTGTTCAAGACGCCACTGTTTTACATGTGCTGCTTCTGTACAGGGGGACAGAGGCTTTTGAGAATGTGGAAACAGTTTTTTGAGTAAAACATGTTAATTACATTCCTCAAAGAGCTAAGGTTAACTCCTGGGGTGAGGCTAAGGGTTCGCCCTGTGGCCTTGTGTTCATGAAGCCACTGTTCTAAAATGTGCTGCTTGTGTGACTATCGTGGTGATGCTTGTGAATGTTAAACTGTTTATTAGAAACACATTACATTCTTAAAAGTCCTAATTCCCCACCACCAACCCCATCCCATTGAGCTAACCGTGTTGAACGCGCCGCTGTACTCACCGACGCTAAGCTAACGGTTCTCCCCGCGGCCCACGCCGCTCTCCCGGTCAGAACCGAGTGAGAGGGTGGGTGTGGCCCGGGCGTCCACTTCACTAGCCTGACCGCCGAGTCCGCGCGGCCATAATGGTCCGCTTCCACGATGTGACAGCTGAGAAACAAGCTGTTCTTACCGTGGAAACTGGGCAATGCAGCAGTGTACTGTAACTCTGCATTCCCAAAGCAACCATGAGGACTCGCACAGGCGCATTGCTAGTTCACCGGCGGTGAAAGCGTGTTACATAAACAGACACGCCGCCCTGCCGACATCTCTTTCGCTAGGCTAGGCTAGTCCACTATAGCCAGAGAGAGACAGCCAAAGTCAGGTCTCTCTCGCTATAGCGGGACGAAAGAGATTACTCGCTGCTTTGGTTGGTTTGGTTGGCGAAGCTGTCTACCCTGCTGCTGCGTCACATGGAAGCTGTGAGCTTGACGCTGACATCAACACCGCAGGTCATCTACAGTCACACCGGCTGTGGTGCGTTCAAGGCCCGGTCGGCCTTTTCCAACTCAACCTCAATTCAACCTTTCGAAAACAGCCCATGGTACGTTTAAGGACACCATGACCTTTTCGATTGCAGCCCTTGGAAAAAGTCCAAGCCTTATTATTTATTGAAAAAAAAAAAGAAGGGTGACAGAGGGACAGAGGCTGATGCACACCACCAGACCTCCTTCCTCCGTTATGTGTCCAGCATGCATTTATTTGTGTTTCATGTGCTGCCTGTGTACACACTGAAAATGCTGTGAATGTTCAACTGATTAAATACAGTACATTCCTAAAGAGCATTCTCCTCCCCACCAAACGGCCCTCCATCTTCGGTTCGGTGCGTAATGCGCTTCAGTCTCCACAAAACTGCACGTTCACCGATGCTAAGCTAATGATCCGACTTACGGCCCACACTGCTCTCCTTGCTAAGTTCGAGAGAGACAGTGGGAGGGCCCGGGTCTTTGCTGTACTAGTCAAACCACTGGGACAGAAGCCCATATCCCACGTTGCTCTCCTGGTGGCATCCGAGCGAGACGGTAGCAGGGCCTGGGCTTCCTCCTTGCTAGCCGGCCTTCACCTGAGGCCAATAGGTTACGTTGACGTTAACGTAACCTATTGGCCTCAGGTGAAGGTTACGTTGACGTTAACGTAACCTATTGGCCTCAGGTGAAGATACCAACGATGGTCGTTCAGTCTTGGCCACAGGTAGTCTTAACGACTGTAACGACTGTCGTCACAGCAACAAGGAACACTAACGAACCAGCGGTATTGATGACCCGGGCCAACGACCCCACTGAGGTTAAATAGCTGAGTTTCCCTGCCAGTCAGTCAGAACTGAAGAAGTCCTTTGGATGAGGGACGAAACGTCTTCCAGTATCTTCAACCAAGTCCAGTTGCCCTTGATTTTAACCTTCGTTGGATAACTATGACCTGGATGACTGAGAATCTTCATAGACACTGCTATTTATACGTCACGCACGTATCGGTAGCGACGTCCTATTGGTCGGCTACGTGCACGATAAAATTTCAGTGGGCAAGTGCATGCGTGTGATTGGAGGAGGTAGTACCCATAGAGTCCAGTAGAGGGCGGAGCCTGTGCTATAGAACTAGGGTTACCATATCGTAACCTTCGTTATTGGCAATGGCTTTAAAAGTAAACAATCTGCCCCTCCCCCATGTGTCGCTGGTGCATCTTGTGACATTCCCTGTACTGTAAAGCTGATTAATTCATTTTAGTTATTTATTTATTTTGCCTATTAATATACACACACAGTATTATCTATTTATTTTATTACATTTTTTAAATATTATTGTAATAACACACATTAATGTGTCATTTACTTAGTTTATTTTATTTTTTAACAAACACACACACACACGTTACTGTCATTTACTTAATTTATTCTAATTTTTGTTTTTGACACACACACACACACACACACACACACACACACACACACAAATAAATGACACACGTTACTGTGTCATTTATTTAGTTTATTAAAATGTTTAATTGTTTTTTTTACACACACACACACACACACACACACACACACACACGCTTACGGTTTTATTTATTTATTTTGATTTAATATATTATTTTCATTATCATGTCCAATATACTAACACACACACCCTTATTGTTTTACTTATTTACTTTTTTTATTTATTTTTACGGAATTTTTATATTTTATTTTTTATTAACACACACAAACACAAATCTTGCTATTTTATTTCCTTATCTAATGAAATGAATGAAATGAATTGTCCTTATGTACTTTATATGTAGCTTTGGCAATATTGTTGCTATACATTCATGCCAATAAAGCTACTTTGAATTTGATTTGATACACAGAGCAACTTTTGGTGCAATGGTGCTGGGCAATGTTGCTGTCAACTGTAATGATAAAAAAAGGCCACTACCGTAATCCCCTTCCCCCACCACTCTCCCACCCGCCCCGCCGCTATCTGTTCAAAATATAGTCGGGCTTGCCACCAGCAAGACTGCCCAGCAACATTGCTCAAAAGACGGCCCTGTGTACCATCAGCTTAAATGCACACGGGCTAGCCACTTTTGGCCAATTGGGATTTGCTTCTGCTGGGTTCTGAGTTAAATCAGTGTATGTCATTAAAAAGGACTTCATATGTGGTGGTGTTTGAAAGGTGTGAATATATGTGACATTGTTTGAATCGGGGTTACAATTTGAACTGTTAAAAGAGATCTGTTGATAAACTATTGATACATTCTGAAAATACTACAATTATTTTAATGTACAGCTGTGAATTGGTTCTACTTATGAGTTAGTGCGGAAAAACAGATTTGTATTTGAAATGGAGCTTCCTTGTTCAACTCAGCTCATGGAACACTCCCAGCATGGGAAATGGTCTACTGTGACAAGCTGAATTTCTGGGCTGGCAAACAGCATTATTCTCATTCCTGGTCCCATTGTCAGATCTCATTGAAATCTGCTGTCACAGACTGGAGCCTGACGCTAAGCAGGGCTGCTGGCCTCCCTGCATGTGTCTATCTCTGTCTACAGTAATACTGTCTGGCCAAAGTGGTGATGTAAGAAATCAGAGGTGGAGGGAAAGGGAGATGGACAGAAAGGGGAAAAAAAAGAAAGAGTGAGAATAGTTGTTTTGGTCTCACAATGAACTACTCATCCACCGTGAAGTGAGTAAAAAAATACACATTTGAGAAAAAACAAAGGGAAAAGAAGAAAACTCTCTAGAGCTCATCACTCATCCTGAGCTGGTGGAGCCAGACAGGTCTGTTTCCTGTTCCTAATATTCTTTATGACAGACTGTCCATTTAAACTGCTGGCCTTGCTGATCCTGCTCTATCCCTTTCAGGGTCCAGGGATGAGTATACCTTAAACAACCAGTGAGGAAATTGTCTCCATTTCTAGCCACAGTGACAGCATTACGTTGACTAATGGTTGTGTGTACTTGATGTTACACTGGCAGGCACATAAACAATATAAAGATTTTAATATAAAGATGTGAATTCAGTACTCATGATGCAGCAGGCTATGGAAACTTTAAACCCTGCCAATGTGTCAGCCATCGCATTTTTGTCTTGTTTTCTGCCTTCCACAAAATGATGTGTTGATGTGATTCCTAAAACATGCAAACAATAAAATTATTCCTGGCTTTCATTTGCTACATCTGAAAACCCTCTAATCAAGTAATTCTGTATGTGCAGCAGTGCACAAAATGTCCAGTCAAATTAAGCGGAAATCTGGGTCTTAGGACTCCAAAGACTGTCATTGTTTGTGTATCACTTAAGCCTGTGCCTTCAATAATACAAGTATCCTTTGCCAAATCCCTTTGATGTATAAATGATGAGTTCTCAAACACGAAAAGCTTCCAACGAGTTTGCTTGGTGCTTAGGCAGTGAAACACACCAAATGATAGATGGAAAGGTACAGACCTAACACTCAAATGGAAACAAGCCACAATCATTAACAGCACTTCAAACCTTCGAGACCTGACCAAGAGTGTGAGAGACAGGGACCCCTAAAAAATTGACACAACAGAAAAGTGCATGTATCTGCACTTCAGTAGATTCTACAACAAATATGCCAAATCATTAAAGCTGTGTAGCTCCGCTTTAATCTTGAGAAGCTGCAGAGCTGCAGTCTCCATTCATTCAACTTACACTGTAAATTTCCAGCTACACTGAGGCTTTTTGTAGCCCCCCCTCGCCTGCCTTCAGTTTTGCGTGCATGCCGTTCTGCCGACAACTGCGTGCACATCGCGGTTCCTCGTGGGTCTATTTCAAGTAGCTGGCTGTTTAAAAACAATATAATATTCTTTGTGTGGTTCATCAATGGTGATAAATTATCCGAAAGCCCCGCGAGGTGCGGACATCTCGGCTCAACACCAGTGAAGCCGGGGCTCCGTCTCTTCAGCAAGTGTTCCTCTTCTGCCACTACACACTCACTGCACACATACACGCTAAGCCTACACATGCGCAATGACGACCCAGGGTTAGGGTTACAATTTAGAATTTATTTACGCACTTTAAAAATATTTATTTAAAGTTTTATTCTTTTTACATGTTTATTTGCAATATTATATAATGAAATGTGTATTGTAATAGGTGTAGTGAACAACGGTGTGGATTTGTGCATTTTTGTATTGAATAAATTTGGAACTACTCCCAAATTCCTTTTTTTTCTCCCACAGAGGACCAGGGGGTCAAAGTTGCTCCTTTTAAGTGCTATCCCTGATCATAAAGCTGGCACCCTTTTGATTCCGAAGCTGATAACGCGGGGCCTGACTGTTAAACTGACAAAGGGACACAAGCCAGCGATTAGCATTTCCCTGAACAGCCTATCAAAACTGCCCCACCACACATGTTTCCGTGGCAACTGTCCTTGCTCTTTGTTTATTATCCCATCAAAGGGATATTCCTTGTCTCACCCAAGGGTGACATGGTCCAGAGAGCTGAACTTTGGATGACCAAGGACTGCAGTCTCCAAAGACTCAAAGCATTTAATTAAGTTTAATTAAATCTTTAGTTACCTGATTATGTTTGCCTCTATTTGAGTAGTTATGTTAACATGTTGTTGCTATCTGTTGTTGATATTAGTGCTGAAAAGAAAGTTACTTTTGCAGTGTTTTTATTTTCAGCAAGATACTCCTTCATCTAATGTAATCAATACTTGTTCATAATACTTTCCTACAAAATTCCTTTAGAAATGATGATAAAGAAATGTTTTACTATACTATACCAGCTTGAATTTAAGGATGAATCAACAATATTCCCCGGTTCCTAAGGAGAGACAGTCTTTGATTTAATCCAAGCTTTCCTCATGTAACCTTAGCTCCCCCAAGTGGACGAAATAAGTATTACATACCCTCGTTGGAAATGCCTTTAAATGTATAAATATCCTGACCAATAATGTGACAATTGTTTCCTGTTACCAAATGCTTAACTTCAAACCATACAACCGTTTGACCATTGAGGTTCTATTGTGGAAAATATTTGATTATAATACGCGCAAATAGATTTCTTTTCTTTTAGACATTAAGTTTAGAGAGGCAGTTCCTGGGGGAAACCTGAGACGCCCCCTGGGGAACCACGCCCCAGGCAACAAAAGAGCGACACGTGACATCGCGGCTCTCTCTCCGCTGCTCTGCTCGGCTCTCTGGACGCTTCGGGACGCTTCGGCACGCGTCGGCGTGCCTCGCCAGGCAACACCCAAGAGTCGGCCAGCGAGACAGGCCTTTTGTTTCGCTTGAAGCTACACACGTGAAGTGCCGGGACATCGATCTGCCCCTCAGTTTGTTTTATTTTCTTTATTTCTTTTGTTTTGTTAAAGTTATCAGTCCGTTAAGTTACACTGGACTAATTCAGGAATGACCAAGTTCCATTTTAAGCCTTTTTCGTCGAACCAACTTCACCGAGGTCAGACCAAGACACGTGGGCTTGCCAGCAGCAACGGAGGAAACCTGAAAACAGCCGAACTGCCAGACGGAGCAGGCGTTTCAATCAGACACGGAGAACCCCAGAGAATCCCTAGCAAAAAGCCAGGATCAGCAGCTAGCGTGGGACCAGCAAAAGGCCAAGCAGACCGCCGACAAGCAGTGAGACTTAACACATATTCTGTGTTCAGGGATGTCCTTTTTAACCCCCTAAACTCATAGTGTTAGTTTACTTTCATTAGTTCTTCTATGCCGTATGAGTCAAATGCTTCCCACAATCGAACCTCCATTTCTCATTGTTCAGCAATTGTTTATTTTCCCGGTATTCAACCATCTTTTTATCACATTAGTTAGAGAATAAATTCACTGTAATATAATCAAGAACTGTGTGTGTTGCCTATTTCTACGTCCCTGACAAGAGAATTGACCCTTTAGATATGAGACTGACTGACTGATTTAAGATAATTGAGCGATTATTAACTAACTGATCACTAGTGATAATTGTATAATTATTCAAAACTACCTAGAGGTCCGGAGACTCTGGGTTTATAACAACTCCGGTGGTGCCCTGAAACGAGGAATAAAATTAGATTTTATGAATATTAAAATTCATAATTCGGTATCAATTCTCATAAATTTATTAAAATGCATAACTAAATTTAGGTTTGCTACATAGGCTGTATATTACTTATTGGGAGAAAACTGGTAGTTCTATGTAAAATCAGACGCTGAGCACCCTCATATCGCCAAAATGGCACAATCCTTGTTTCAATGCGAAGCTTCGACTGTGAGATTGAAGGTCGAATCAGGCTCCACCCATCGAAGCATCGAATCTTCGACTATTAGGGGTCAGCCCCATTATTATTATTATTATTTATTAGTTTTTTTGTATTTGGGCTATTTCTCTCCTTCTCCCTTTCAGACCCTCTTAATCTCAGTCAGACTTGATGGGAAGCATCAGTCAGTGGTAATGCTGCAGGTCTCTCCACAGAATTTCAAAGGGGTTTAAATCCAGGCTTAGGCTGGGCCCCTCAAGTACATACAGAGACAAAGCCACTCCACCGGTGTCTTGAATGTGAGATCTGGATCAATGTACTGCTGGTTGGTTTTAAAGGTGTAAATTATGTGCACTCTGGAGCATGTTTTTGTCTTCTTCATAATTCCCATAATCAAGCACTACAACGGCCACTTTACATGTGCAACAACAGATGAAAACTGCATACCTTCAAAAACATCCCAATTTATCTAAATTCTCCACTAGTAATTGCAAAAAACTTGAAATGCTGCACATACGTGGGTCTCATTGATAAAATTAATATGCACCTAAATCAGATTGTCATTCAATTACTTATGAGAGTGAATGGATAAATTTGACTACAAATATAAGAAGGGGAACTCCATTGAGTGTGATTTTTTTTTTCCTAAAGGTTGAGATGGTCTGGTGTCGGTGTTATTTGTAGTCATTGTGATACTCAAAATTTTCCACATGCTGCATATCACAGGAGTAATGAAAGCTGCTAAGTCAAACCAGAGAACAGAACCATTATTGATATTTGAAAAGATGTGGCCAAAATTGATTAAAAGATGCATGTTTCTGTGCACTGACAAACCAAAGGTAACACCGGTGGAGGTCAGGGAACACAGGAGATATCACAGCTCACTTCCTCAGAGAAGTCGTCGCCTCCACTTGGAGAATGCCTCTACAAGCCCTCTACAGACAGTGTTTTGCAGGTCTGAAAACACGAGGCGCACAGCAGTGCCTTTTTTGGTTGAATTTGGAAAAGAGTAGTGGGCTGCGATTTCTTATGTTGCTAGGCAACCACCAAATCAGTTGTCCTGTCAGTCTAATCAAAGATTATAGCGCCAGCGATCTGTAATCTTTGGTTTGCTGCTAAGTAATAGATGTCATTTTAGCATAAACTTGATCACAACTCACAGTTCTGTGTCTTTTGTTGCTAAAAACATCTGCTTTAAAAAAAATAGACAAACGGAGTTTATGGCGGTCACTCTGCGCAAGTTTGAAATTAAGTAATGTGAATCACTAAAGAAGAAATAAGCCTGCTCGTAAGTACACTCTTTTAGTATTTTCGTAAGCCTGCCGCATTGGTGGATGTGTCACTGTGGGGAGTTGAACCCAGGTCTGCATCTGGAACTAGATAACTTAACTAACGTTAGTGTGGTGGATCAATGAATGCAGGATACTGTGTGTGTGTGTGTGTGTGTGTGTGTGTGTGTGTGTGTGTGAGTGTACAGTAATAGAAGTAGCCTGGATGCTCATGCATTTAAAGCTGATACAGTACATAACCTACATTTGACAATGGTTTTGGAAGTGTGCTTGAGAAGATGTGGACCACTTTTTGTGTCTTCACTGTTAATAATATTCTGTAATGAATGAGTTTTGACGATAGAACTACTCACATGTTCATTGTTATTTCAGCTGATCAAACCTGTGCTCCACGGACAATCTAAGGCTAAATGTAGCTCTTAACTGGCTTAGTTAGATGGTGATTATGCATTAGAAAATCTATTCTCCCCACCTGTATGGGTGTCATTTATATTGGGAATGATGAGGACATGTCTCCACCACTTTTTGAAAGCATTTGTTAAAAAATGTAAAAGAAATATGCATTATCTCAAAAAAAATCACACAAATGTCCCCACCACACAAAGTGACGCCCTTACCCAGCTGTAACTGTTTGAAATATGTTCAAAATATTTATACATAAGCAAATGTCCGTTTCTTTATACGAAAGAAAAAAAAAATGTTAAAAACCCCCATACAAATAAAACAATTATTTAAAAAATCACAATAAAGCTCTAACAAACATTACATTAGATTAATCTATCCCCTGTGAATGGGTTGCAACTACAATTAATGTTTCTGTCTGAGAAAAAGTAGTAAAGCTAATATGAGAAAAAATACAGAATCAAATGACAGACATAACTTCATTGCAATTAACACACTCCACAATTAGATTAACATACAGGTTCTAGCTGCACCTTGTTGTAAACAGCAAAACTTTCAGTTGATCTGCTCCCCGCTTCCTTTCACAATATAGACCTATATGGCTCCATGTTGCCATAGAGACTACATTTTGCTCTGCATATTTTGCTGATTAAGGACTATTTTTGTGTGTTTGTCTACTGTGTATATGACCAAAATAGTAAATTAATATGCTGTATTTTAGATTATGATCACAATTTATGGAAACACTGAGAAGTATGGCAACATGAGGCTCACTAGGAAAATATGCATATTCTTTACTAAGAATTTTGGTATTATTATCTGAATTCAAGAGCAGTTTAAACACAGCTGCCTTTATATCATCTTAACTATTACAATTAATTGTTTATCTTTAACATTATATTAAGACAGAGAAACAGGGTTAGGGTTAGTCATTATAAAGTAACTCAACAGAAACAATAATGTAACTAGTGCAAATCAAATGATTGTTTTTTTCTGAATTTGCATATACCTATTCTAATGACATAAAAATGTAGAAGTGTGTGATTAATTTCCCTTCTTCTAGTGTTATATCACACAGAGTTCCCCAAGTCACATTAGGGTCATTTGCTGAGCTAAAGACTCAGCAAAACAATAAATCAAATTCTGTCTCTTCGCTCTGTCTGTTGGGTTGACTGACTGCTGCTCGGTGGTCCATCGCCTAGGTAACCCAAGATTATTTTGTTCCATTACAGACAGACAGACTGGCTGGCTCTCTTTACAAAGTGTTGCATGTGACTTCCATGACACACAACATGTCTTAGGTTAACTTAGGTAATCATAGTGTTTGGAACCAATATCCAATATAATCTTCACACATGTCTAGATGGGTGAACAATAACCTTATTTGGACACATAATGAATCTCTGTAGGTTTAAGACTAAATACTCCCCGCCTGGATACTTTGTCTCATCGGCTGAGCTTCATTAAATAATGCTGCGTAAGACATCCCACCCATCCATCCATCCATCGTCAACCACTTATCCTGCGTACAGGGTCATGATGGTAAGACATCCCGAGTTTCTTAAAATATTATTCACCAATGAGAGTTGACTAGCTAAAACACAACAAATGGCCAGGTCTCTTAAATCAAAACTTACCAGCTTCCTTTAACACAAACAGTTATATTATATCTATTTGCTCTTTGCTTAGCTTAGCTGCTAGCAGGGCATTTTCAAAATTCTCCCAAAATGTTTGTAACTGTTTCCTCATTATCTCCTGTCATTTTTTATTTATTTTTTTAATTAATCAACACGTCGGCTGTGAAATGAATGATTAAGTACTTGCTCCAGTGCAAAGTATCAACTTCACATGTTCATGTTGACATTCTATCAAAGACAAACACATCTCTTTAGCAAAAAACAAACATGCGCATCCATTGCAGTACCACTTAAGTGTTTGGCTTCAATTATGTCCATTTTGCTTCAGCTTTTGCAGCTGACTTTAGTAAGAAACCCTCCCTGGACTGGCTTAAGGGAATGACTTCTCAACCTCATGATTCCCTGCAACTCCACTGAAACCAAAAGACAAATGATCCCTTCTGTGTTACACCCCATCCAGAAAGGCATTTTGTCTACGTAATACAGAGCCAAGTACCGCTAGGATTTTAAATGGGAAATGGGCACTGCTTTATTATGCTGCAGTGCCTTGAAATGAATGTGGATAATAGATATATTCACAGCGGTATTAATATCCTCAGAGTTCATCTTTTTTTCTCCCCTCATTCTCCATTTTCTCTCTCACAGGCTCCAAAGTACTTTGCCCTTGGCTATGCCTTATACTAAATAGATTTATGAGAACATTTGTGTCATATTTCCTCTTTTCCCGGATTGTCAAGACAGATTGTCAGTGCACCACTGATTGAGTGGAATCACCACACAGACTTAGTTCCCATTGTCAGGCCCCACATATTCATCTCTGGGGGGATTTAACAAGGCAAATTGGCCAATGACACTTCTCTCAAGGCTTTGCCACTGCTAATAAGATGAGGTCAGGGGTATGAAAATAGTGGATTCTATGACTGCATTTTAAGTGATTATAGTTTCAATCCCTAATTATACATTTATGAATGAATGTAGATACAGTATATTTATAGTACATAATGTATACAGTAAAATTTAAATTAATATGCTAACAAAATTATGAGTTTGTCATCGTTTTGGGTTTGCGTTTCTGTTTTATTTTGAAAGTGCCGTTGTGCACCCCTTGTCTTTTGCCAGATCGTCTATGTGTCAAGTGCCCCAGCCCCTTCTCAGTATTCTCCCGTGATTTTGGGGGATTGTTCTGCCTTTCTTGTTGGACTATTCAGATTTTGGATTTTTACTTGTTCCCACTGTGGATTTGTCTACCTATCTGGACCGCTTCCCTGGTTTGACCCATGCCTGCCTCACCTTTGACATAAGCTAGTGTACCTTTTGCTACTGATGAAAGTACTGCAAATTGAACATTTCAGTATGTGCTGTATATCTTTAAAAAATCCAGTTGGCAGTGGAGATGGTGTTGGCTGTGACCAGTCAATTTGGTGTGAAGGAGATGGGGGGAAAAATAGAATTTTCAATGAGGGGGCCTGAGCCCATTTGAACTAACGGCTTCCTTCAAATCACTCATCCCTCAGAGTGATTTATCAGTAGAGATCTAAGATGACATGGTGGCAGGAGAGGCTACCAAATCCTCTGCTCAGACAAAGAGGGAGCTCATAGTGAAATATGGTAGCAGTTTAGATACAAAGCCAATAATAAAAGCAGAATTGGCCTCTTAGGGGAGGGCAGCATGTTTAATTAGGCAAAGGATCTTTCAAACAACAATCATAATGTACTCAAAAAAGTCAGATCGGTATCATACACATAAGGAAAACACATATATACATGGACAAGGGTTATCATAAACAAAATGTTTCAAGTGTTCACTATCAACCTAGACAGTCTATAACTAACACAGTATAACTGCATACCAATATGCCACGTATATAATAACTATATAACATCAAAAAGGAATGGGTTGAACCGGTCTCAATACTTAACTTGATATAGTAGTTTGTATCAAGGGTAAAGATTGTACTGTGACAACAAATATAATGCAAAAAGCTCCATGTGATATATCTGTCCACAAGCTCTCTTCCTTTTAAAAAGATTTTGAGTTCCTGAATGACAGTGGTGTCTCTTTAGTAGCTCTTCAATGTCTGAAGAAAAGTGTTATTGTAGATGCTCGTGAAAAATGCTGTCAAGATCTTGTCCTTGTATGTTCTTCAGGTTGTAAGGATTTTACTAGCATTCTTCAATCAATGCTTTTGGAAGAACAAAAAAAAAAGAAAAAAAGAGCAGCATTGTGTTCACTTCCACTGCCCTATGGGCAAGACAGACCAACTGTTTTTGTGCTAGTTTTTCTTTCTGGAGAATAAAACTTCTTGAACAGAGAGCAGTTAATTCTGAAATTACACACTCACCTAATTTACCCAGATGTTACTAAGTTCAACCTTAACTTAGGTTGAGATTTGATAAATGTGCTCTATAATCCAAGGTTATACAATTGAAGTACTGAACTTCACTTATGCCTCAAGATGTATTTGTATGCTAAATATACAGCATGGACACAGCTTAATGTTGCTTTAAAAGGAAATGTATTTTACTACAGGTATTTGCTTTGTTTTTTTTCCAATTATGTGTTCACTTGAGGGATAAAAATGCTGATATTAAACGTAGAAGTGGCTGCAAAGTTGTCTACATGTAAATACACGGAAGGTTGTTTTAACAATGGTCATTTAGTAGTAAGTTTTAAAATTGCTTGTGGGTCTAAATTTCCATTCGAATATAAATAAAGATAACTTAATAGTGATACATTTGTATTGACCGAGCAGTAAATGAGTCATTGCTAGTATTTTGTCAACGGCAACCATGGTGGTGCTATATCTACCAAAAATAATCATGGTGAAAAGCAAAGTTCTGATCTATATTATATTGAGCAGGATCTCATTACATTACACTCATTTGTCAGACAATTTGTCCATAGTGACTTGCAGCAAAATTACTGTGCAATAGATCCAGGATAGACACTAAAATCCCAATTTTTTTTTTGCTATCATTTTTAACCTTAATCAGAAAACCTAAAACGCCTCCACTAGCACTGTAACAAAGGACTGGTTGATTGTATGCAAATTATCTTAATGAATAAAAGTTCACATCTACTAAACAAGTTTTTTTTTTATTCATTCATTTTGTTATTTCATGACCTTCAAAGCACATTCCAGCTCAGAACGATGTGAAAATGGAGGCATATGGGGTAGAGAGTGCTAATTAGACATTAATTTAATAAGCACCTAAAATGTATTTATTTCAGTGTTTATAAAACGTTGCTATGTCTGCATGCTATGTAACAGTATAGACAAACTGTGCACACATTTTTAATTAGGCCTAAATTTATTTTGGATGTAAGAGCATTTTGTGCTGTTAAACGTGTAATGAATACCAAAATGTACATCTTTTTACTAACAATACAACACAACTATGTTCTGCACAGTAGAGCCATGTGTCCATAGTTTGTTGTTGTTTTAGTTGTAAGGTAAAAAGTTTAGCTCTCATTTCCATGCATGTGTGCGTGTGCGAGCAGCCTAGGAAGTAATTACAATATCAATTATAAGCATGGCCCTTCCCTTTGCCCGGGTCCTATCTGGAACATCTGTAGCTTGCTGCCCCTACCTTTCTAAACAATCACGTCAATTTTAATCAAAATTGACCTTGATAACTGGTAGGCCTTGATAATGGCTGAATTATAGGAGTCTCCTAAGGGAACACCCTATGTGCTGGACTTATTTAATGTTAACCTTTAGCTTCTATTAGGACATTCTGTTCACAGTCTAGTCTATGGGCATACTGATTTCCGATGTAATAAGATTATAACACATTCATGTCTTTTTAGACTTTTTGCTTTTTGCTCTCAAGAGCAAGATGTAGCGTGGTAAGGGTAAATAAAATAAATTGGTAATGACAGAACTCGTGCACTGGAGGACTGAAAGTCTGAAGCCGCCAAGCGTGGAAGGGAGAATTATAATTTCCTCCGCAAATGATCTTAGCCTGATTGTACTTCAATGAGGTACATTAATTGTACACCTTCCAACCATTATAGATAGCCATTTGATTACATTTGAATCCCCCACATTACTGTCAGTCGACTCCTCCCACACAAGCCTCTGACAATCAACAATCAGGAATTCTATGCTTGGGCAAGAGGTTTGTTCGCATGACAGTTATTATCCAAGAAAGCACACCAACATGGTGATTAGATTTGGTGACCAAATTGAAGATGAAGGTTTTACTGTTAATTGTTCTACTTTTTTTGCCTTGTCTAGTCATTCAAGTTACTAGGCACTAAGCACTAAGTCGGAGGACAATTGTTACATAAGAAATTGTGGTGAAAACAAAGAAAGAGGGTTAAAGTGAAATTCAGTAATGCCATTATCAGAGGAAGCTATCATGCATAAGTAGTTTTTAAATTCATATTTGAGTGTACTGTTTATTAATGTGAAATGGCAGCTTTTAAAGAGATAAAAAGATTGTAAAGGATAGTGGTAAATAATTCAGCTTTGCTTTCCTGTTCAACAGGAATTGAACTATTTTGAAAGACAGTGCATGACCTCTGATCAGTATGTTTCTTTGTGCCTTAAAACAAATTTAATAAAATATATTTTTTTAGATGCCCGTCAGCAGAGATTTCAGTCTTTCATATTTAAAATGAAGAAGAAGATTTGAAATGGTGTAGAATTTCCACATGCCTACTTTATAATGATTATCCTTCCTCTAATTGAACTCAGCAGCCCTGTAGGCGTGTTAGCAATTTAAAATCCCAAAATGTAAACAGAAAGTTTCCTTCACTGTTACAGTATCCCACTGAAATGGTATGTGTTAATAAGTAAAACAAGAGAAGCATAGTGTGCACAGAGTAAACTGTTTTTTGCATCCCTACTCCTTGAATAGTACCTGAGGGTTTTGCGCAAGAAACAGTAAGTTACGGTCTGGAATCTCTTTGAATAACAAATTTTCATGAAATGACAAAGTTGATATAATTCAAATTTGCACATAGACTTTCTAAATATATACAGCGCAAGAAGACTATTCCGTCCACTTACACAATGGCTGGCATCCTCAGTGAAGTGAATAATTAGTTGAATTAGATTAAATAACCAATTACGAGACTAACAAAGTAAATAAGCCTGCAGGGATTCCACCAAATGCTTGAGAATAGAATTAGAGTGGAATTAGTTTATTGACAGGGTGGATGACAGTGTGGTCAGACAAACAACTCTATTCCTGTCACAAAGAGAGAGGGCTAGTTTCCATCAAGGGTTTTAAAAGGTAATTAATCAATTTTGCAAATATAAAGGCCCTTAAAAAGTATTAAAGTATTATCGCCATTTTACGAGGTAAAATGTGAAATCATATTTCTCCAAAGAGTTTGTATGCTAAAACTCTGGGTATTGCATAGCCAATGATACGAGATAGGCAGAGCGTAGCAAATTGCGAGAATGAGCACATGTACATATCAGGAAAAAAGTTAGCTGTCATAGTATAACTGTCTGACCTATCATATTAGCCTGTTACTGTAACTAACCAAGTTTGTTCAGTATGATTTCTGAAGTGTCTGTTAGCCATTTTCCTTTTCAATACCTAGCTAGCTGATGCCAAGGCTAGGGACAGCCAGAAGAGACGCAAGACGGCATGCTGACGTCACACGTAGCCGTATAGTAAGTGCTGCCCTAGAAAGCTGTTTGAAACCAATGTTCATAGAGATGCTTTCACTCGAAAGAAATGCCTTCTGAGGCACTGGTCTATTACGGCAGCAAGGCAATTGCTTTCTGTTTCGGACACAGCCTATATGTTAGAATCCTGCTATGATCCTGCAAAATTTATGTCATATAAAATGGACAAATATTCCGTGTGCTCACAGACCCACTGGCTGCTTTCAATTTACCAACACTACGTAATTAAACTAACAAACAGTAATGGGTAAATGCAAGTTTTCAGATATGTGGTTGGAGGACACAGACTTTAAACCATGGCTGAGGCCCATCACTGGGAATAACCGGAGGGAGTATTGTTCTTTCTGTAAAGCAGCAATACTGTAAGTGTAACCTCAATGGGGATCAACAATATCCAGTCCCACATGCACAGTGCTCGTCACAAATTGGCTATAGGATGCAGACAGCAGTTGTCTTTTGCAAATTTCTGTGCTACACCGCCTACACCACTAATGTTAGGCAACATTCACTCAGTTTATTTTCTTTAGGTGTCAGATTGCAACCATCAAAACACCCTTCCCATATTTATATTATAAAATAAATTACAACTATGCCAGGTACTGTATGGATATATTCTCCATTAGGATGTTGGCACTTCAATCTGCATAATGGACACGCAGGTACTGATATGCAATGGTTTCAAGACATCTAGACAGAGACATACCTTTGCTGGCACTTTCCACATGATCCAGTTCATCTGGAAACCTCAAAATCACTTGGTAATTTTCTTCGCACTTCTCAGCCAGGAAATGAAGAAGTGTTGTATTCTGACTGATGGATTTAGTGTCTCTGAGCTAAAAAGAAGAGAGAAACAAAACAAAATAATAATTAGCTAACCCATATTGTTAAACTCATTCACTTGTCAAATGCACTACACAAATAAATTACATGGCCTAATGGTTAAGGTACACACCGGAACTTCAAAGGGATCTTTGTGGTATGCCATACCCCTCTCCCGCCCCATGTTTCCTGTCTATCTTTATGATGACTGTCAAAATAAAACAATAACAATAATCTTATATAAATAAAATTCCAGTGACCCTACTTTTAGTGATTTAAATTAGTTTTCTTTTTTTCTTTTTTTTTTATGTAAAAATGCATGCATCCAATTGCAGGAAAAACAAGCAAACACATACAGTACCTACACACATAAAATGATACCACACCAATGAAAATAAAACAGTGAGGCACGGAAGTCTGAATGAAGTACTGCACTGTGTGTGAGTCTTCACATCAGTGCCTAGGGAACTTGTTCCATATTCATTCCCCACCGTGATTGCCATGCTGTTCGAATGGCATGCTGGGAAAACTAATTAGCACAACCCACCTCTGTGTTCTCATACTGATAATATCCGCGCTGTAAACAGCCTGCAGTTGGACATGCCCACACATGTGCACATTCAAACACAGGGGTGTTCATGCTATCGCACACGCGCACGCACGCACACACACATTTTCATTAGATGAAGATCAATCATTTGCTCACGTTGAGTAATCACAATTTAATTTCATGGATTTTAAACTTTAATTTGTTTATTGTTAACCGTCATTACACACAAAAAAGTGTGTCTCTGGTATGCTGATTTCATCTGCTAACTAATATTAGTAATATGTAATAAAGAAAGGGTAAACTGGGACATGTAAAACATGTAAATGACATGTAAATAATTTCAGGATTTGTACATGTTAAATAGTACATTTACTGAAACAATAATTCTTAAAAAAATTTAGTACAATATACAGTATATATATCTAGATTATAGCATATCTTCCAAAGCTTGACTGATAAAATACGTTAATGATTTAGAGTGCTTATCCTTTACCTTAATGTATCTAGTGTTCATACAGGAGAGGAGCATGGACATACCGTGGGGTTGTATTGAGTGCAGTAGGTATAAGTGGAGAAACCATGATGATTCGGGTAATAAGGAAGTCATTAAAATTATCTGATGAAACACGAAGCATATTGGCATTGTGAGGTATACGTCACTGACATACTAAGTCCACAGAGCGTGCATTTCCCTAATTCATAAATGGACCACTCCTTCTGCTCTAACCAAACCTGTATTTTTAATGTGTGTACAATTCTAATGAAATGGTACAGGCCATGGTTACCTCTGGCCTCGAATATTGCAATGCCCTCCTAGCGGGTCTTCCAGCTTGTGTAGCGAAACCCCTACAAATGGTTCAATGCGTCTGGTTTTTGATCAGACCAAAAGGACTCATGTCCCTTTTTTTTAACTCTAACTTCTTTCCCTAGGTATTTACCCCATTAAGATTAGATTTTGTGCTGTATTTTATGCTCTGTTAATGATTGTATGTTGTTCCACAAATGTAAGTCACTTTGGATAAAAGCGTATGCCAAATGAGTAAATGTAAATGAAATAATTTGTACAGTATAATTAGTGCTTTTCATTTAAAATTTTAAAGAAAGTCAGGGACCTTTTCAGTTTATTCTGAGAAAAAAAAAAAACTTTTGAGTCTCAGTAAGATCTTCAAGAGCATGGAAATATCGAAAAGTATAACTACCGCATGGCTATAAAGCATTCTAATGACATGTTATGGTATATTTAATATATCACAATGTATTACAGTATATTGGTTCTCTGTTGAGTAGTCTTATCCCCCAAAACATCTAGTCATAAGTTCATCGCATTGCTATATGCAAGATGGCTGACCACCTCATAATCAGCATTTTTCTACATATGTCTATTAGACTTTTTTTGTAAATGTGTCCTACATTAAATTGATGAAGATAGCATTTCTTATTTTATAATTGTTTCCGTTATGCTATGCAGTGGTGTAAAATAGTCTCTTTTTTTATTGTTTGCATCACAGTGACATGCTCTGTCAACAAATTACATTACATATAGTAAAAGCATAACTGTGTATCCTGTCCAATCTCTTGCAATGTTTACTGTAACTTTGTACTGTTGAAACTGATCTATGCCATACAGAAAAAGTGCAGCCCTGTGCATTTTCAATTACTATCATCCAAACCTTAGCCATAGTTTTCCAATACAAACAGTTTTGCAAATGTTAAGGATGATTCTAGAAATGTACCAAAGTGACTGAGAAAAAATGTCAGAATAACATATTTTCATTTTAGTATATGTAACAAGACTGAATCCGAAATGCATTTGTAATTGTGAAAAAAAAGTTGTTACTGAAACTTCAGTGCTCTTGTTTACACAGTAAATCTGGCACCTGAGACACAATGACCACTATCTATAATTGATGTACCAACCCCTTGAACCAATTCTGCTAAAATACAAGCAAACATTTCCTGCTTTACACTCAGCTTGTAGTTTTACAGTAAAACCATATTCAAAACACTACACGCATTTCTCTACACACATAAACGTAAACATAAAATGTACGTAAATGGTCTGCTAAGATCTTCTATACATATATCTGTCCAGCTACAGCAAAAATGCAGGATATTTGCAATCATTTTGTTTTGAATGTGTTTGTAACAGTTTTGGACAATGTTTTGAAAAATGTGCTGCAGATATACAGTGTTTTGCAGGTGGTGAAGTAGTAATGAGAAAAGAGTTCATGGATTTTGGAGAAAGTGATCTTTGAATGCATTTTGTGTGAAAGCAATGAAAAATGACAGTTTGGTCCACATATGTTTCTGTTTCGCTGGCTGCGTGAAGAGTTTTGACAATGTGACTTCAGTTTTGACCAATGCATGTTAGCAACTGAAAAAGTCCAGGGCCATATTTAATCCCAGTCCATCACTTGGCCAATTCAAAGTTTGTGCTAAAAGTCAAAGTGAAAAAGGCTTTTTCTGTCAGAGCTCCTAGGCTTTGGAATTCTCTCTTTGAGCTTAGGCTAGCTGGAATTTTAACTCAAAAGATTTTTTTGACACTACCTATATAAAAGACCGTTTTACACGTGTACACTAGCTGCTTAAAATGTGTCTATGTGTCTCTGTTTTTATGGTGAAACAGGAGGGAGTGTATATAAATGCTACCCCTTCAAACAAATAAGTTCATTTTAAGTGGATAGGGAAATGCTGCTTCATTACTGTGCTGCTGAAAGCAAATTGTAAACTGTGATATAATTCAATCTTTCATAACATAAACTGCCTTGAGATAAAATTATTCCAAGTCTCTCACTAGTTAGTGCAATACATTCCAATGCATTGAGCATTTAGAGCGGCACGGTATATTACAAGAAAACAAGCTTCCACTTAAATATCTAGTTTGAAAAGAAATAAAAAAAAATAAAAACAAACAATAAACTAATAACAGAAGAAGTGGCGATGGGAATGGAGAGCCCCCACACAAACAGAAGGATTTTTGGCCCTATATTCATAAATTAATTAGTTTGCAGATTGAGCTGCAGCACAAGACAAACATACTGTATACTGCTCATGTAACTACATGTAATAGTACACAGTACATATACAGTGGGTACGGAAAGTATTCAGACCCCTTTAAATTTTTCACTCTTTGTTTCATTGCAGCCATTTTCCAAAAATCAAAAAAGTTCATTTTATTTCTCAGTAATGTACACTCAGCACCCCATCTTGACAGAAAAAAACAGAAATGTAGAAATTTTTGCAAATTTATTAAAAAAGAAAAACTGAAATATCACATGGTCATAAGTATTCAGACCCTTTGCCGTGACACTCATATTTAACTCAGGTGCTGTCTATTTCTTCTGATCATCCTTGAGATGGTTCTACACCTTCATTTGAGTCCAGCTGTGTTTGATTATACTGATTGGACTTGATTAGGAAAGCCACACACCTGTCTATATAAGACCTTACAGCTCACAGTGCATGTCAGAGCAAATGAGAATCATGAGGTCAAAGGAACTGCCTGAAGAGCTCAGAGACAGAATTGTGGCAAGGCACAGATCTGGCCAAGGTTACAAAAAAATTTCTGCTGCACTTAAGGTTCCTAAGAGCACAGTGGCCTCCATAATCCTCAAATGGAAGACGTTTGGGACGACCAGAACCCTTCCTAGAGCTGGCCGTCCGGCCAAACTGAGCTATCGGGGGAGAAGAGCCTTGGTGAGAGAGGTAAAGAAGAACCCAAAGGTCACTGTGGCTGAGCTCCAGAGATGCAGTCGGGAGATGGGAGAAAGTTGTAGTAAGTCAACCATCACTGCAGCAATCCACCAGTCGGGGCTTTATGGCAGAGTGGCCCGACGGAAGCCTCTCCTCAGTGCAAGACACATGAAAGCCCGCATGGAGTTTGCTAAAAAACACCTGAAGGACTCCAAGATGGTGATAAATAAGATCCTCTGGTCTGATGAGACCAAGATAGAACTTTTTGGCCTGAATTCTAAGCGGTATGTGTGGAGAAAACCAGGCACTGCTCATCACCTGTCCAATACAGTCTCAACAGTGAAGCATGGTGGTGGCAGCATCATGCTGTGGGGGTGTTTTTCAGCTGCAGGGACAGGACGACTGGTTGCAATCGAGGGAAAGATGAATGCGGCCAAGTACAGGGATATCCTGGACGAAAACCTTTTCCAGAGTGCTCTGGACCTCAGACTGGGCCGAAGGTTTACCTTCCAACAAGACAATGACCCTAAGCACACCGCTAAAATAACGAAGGAGTGGCTTCACAACAACTCCGTGGCTGTTCTTGAATGGCCCAGCCAGAGCCCTGACTTAAACCCAATTGAGCATCTCTGGAGAGACCTGAAAATGGCTGTCCACCAACGTTTACCATCCAACCTGACAGAACTGGAGAGGATCTGCAAGGAGGAATGGCAGAGGATACCCAAATCCAGATGTGAAAAACTTGTTGCATCTTTCCCAAAACGAATCATGGCTGTATTAGATCAAAAGGGTCTTTCTACTAAATACTGAGCAAAGGGTCTGATACTTATGACCATGTGATATTTCAGTTTTTCTTTTTTAATAAATTTGCAAAA
Source organism: Micropterus salmoides (assembly GCF_014851395.1). NCBI lineage: Eukaryota > Metazoa > Chordata > Actinopteri > Centrarchiformes > Centrarchidae > Micropterus > Micropterus salmoides. The sequence goes on from NW_024044237.1 coordinate 24,432,768, forward strand.
ATTTCTACATTTCTGTTTTTTTCTGTCAAGATGGGGTGCTGAGTGTACATTACTGAGAAATAAAATGAACTTTTTTGATTTTTGGAAAATGGCTGCAATGAAACAAAGAGTGAAAAATTTAAAGGGGTCTGAATACTTTCCGTACCCACTGTATAGTATATAACAAATAAAAACATGCAAGGCCACTGCTGAGAATGAATTCTGTAAATACAAGGAACATAGTGATTAAAAGTCGCATGTAATGTGGACATGTGTGACAGTAATTACAGCTGTGGAAAATCCCATATTTTGAAAGCAGGCCACAAAATGACACTTATGGTGGTTAGATTACTCCATGTTACCAAGTCAGGTGCCTAGTAGATAGCCTGTTCTTTTCAACTGAAACTGAAAACAAATCATAGCCATGTTGTCTCTAATTATTGAGTACAGCCTGTTTACATGTTTTTCATCAGTGATACAGAATAAAGCCATGAGAAACAATGAGCCTCAAGCAAGAACAGATTCATATTCTTATCCTAACTTTATCTTACTTGTTTTTCATATGGTGGGCTTGTACAATTATGCCTCGTCAGATTCATCAAAGGTTCCTAACTTCAGATAACTAAAATAATGAAAAGATATTCACCTTATTATACACAAAGACAAATTAGCCTAAAGTTGGTGGGTGGTGGTGATGGATAAGATGCCTGCCTTTGGTGTGAGAAACCCGGGTTCAATCCCCCACTGTGACCCATCCACCGTTGTGACACTTAACCCCTAGTTGCTCCAGAGGTGTGTGACCTCTGACATGTACAGCAATTGTAAGTCGCTTTGGATAAAAGCAGAAGCTAAATGAAATTAATAAAAGTTAGTGCTTAATTTAAGTTGTTTTGCAGTTTGAGATGTGCATGCTGATATTCTGGTGATATACAATAGCATCAATAGCCAATTTAAATGAATGATGATATTGTTAAAAAACTGCTTAAAGTAATGAAATACACAATCAATTAGTAAAAAATATGTTCATGCAAGTGGTTCTTGTATGAGGCCCAATATGTCTGTTTTTGAGTCATATAACGGATGTTTTTAAATTCTTAACTACCATGCATATTTTAATTTGTTTCAAGTGTTTTATCGCAATACAGATATTATTTGAAAAATATAGTTAAGTGTTTTGTGCTAGCCAGACCAGATGTTCACCTTGCTGCACATGTGTGACCAGGCTGGCTCCTGGAAGATTTGTTTGTCCTTGGTGGGATGAGGGGCTGTAGTAGAGGGCTGAAGGTGGACGGTGAAGGTGGGTCTGCCTATGCCCTTCTCCTAGCTGCTCATTCCCATCATCAACCTCCCCCTCTATGATGAGCCCATTAGGTACCCTAGACCTGCCACCCAGGGGGCCATTTACTTGACTTACCGAAGTGAGAAAGCAGATTTTTTTTCTTTTTTTTTTTTGTCCATCCATAATGGCCCAATCAGCCCCCTGAGGCATTACCAGGCTCTGCACTGACACTCCACACTGATTTAGTCAGCTTGCAAGAATACCAAAAGCACCATGGATTAACCATACCAAATCCCTTCCACATTTTCAAGATTGCTGGCTCAGGCAAGTCTAGTTACAAAAATTCAAAGGTGTACGACCAGGCGCCTTGCATGCGACGCAAGATTCATCATTTTGGAGCTTGCACCCTCGAGTCAGGGACACTATGTTGAAGTTAAACCTTGTTTTAGGAAAAATCATATTTTGAGTGTTTTGACATGACATGACTGATCCATTTGAGATGATCATTTAGGATAGAGCTGTTATTGTCCGCTCATAAAAGCTACAATAAATATTCTCACACTGTTGCCTATGCTACACAAAACAGTGCCAAAGCTACTTTAAAGACAACAGAGCCCATTTTTTGGCTCTTAGTAAATTCCTAGTTTGTTTGCATGCTGTTGATTTAGTAGATATACCTCTTTTGCTGGATATTTATCCTGTAAGCAGTTGGCATGAAAGAAAGCTGAGCTTCTAGGGCAACTTGGCTGATGTTTTTAAAACACTGTGCATGTGGCCAGGTTTCAAAGAGGTTCTTTCTTCATAATTTCTTTTCCACCCCCATAAGATGTAGGGAAAAGAAATGCTCATGGAATCTTCAGATATCAGGGAACTCTCAAAAATCTTCAAAAGAACTTCAAAAAGTGTGTTTGTAGAACAAATCTATGAATTTGTAAAAAAAAAAAGAAAAGAAAAAACGACACAATTTCATTGTGCATATAAAACAACTAATTGTGAAATTGGAGACTACATTGATCTCTTATAAATGGATTGGCTGACAAAATGTGACCAAATACAGGTAGACTATACACATATGCAATTTTACAGAACACCATCCCCTTGTAAAAATGGCCTATCCTGATACCATATCAGTATATCACAATATACATATACATATATACGTGTGTGTGTGTGTGTGTGTGTGGCTGAACAGTGGCATGTACTACAAAGGGAGTTTAATCTACTCAGATTGAACTCCGTGTTATCAAGGAAAATCAGGGTTAACAAACTCTGACTGCTTAGTTGGTGCACCTTCGCATAAAAGGGGGCATATTCTGCTCTGCAAGGCAGAGTTTTTTCATAACAACGCATGCTCCGTACTTTCCCTAGAAGAATGCCTGATGATAGTGTCAGGATGTGAGGAGAGTAAAAACACATTAACGGCTAAATCTAACACTGTGGCCGCGAACGACGCCAGTGAGGCTTATTGGCAGTGGCAGAGAGTAAATTTGTAATTATCTTCACAGTGTTCTTGTTTGTAATTATCTATTTAGTATTTTATGGACTCTCCTTTTATGTGTAATGTGATTAAGATGTAAAGGTACAACTTCACATAAGGTCCATTGTAATAAAAATAAAAATTGGAGCCAGCGGAGAGGGGTAACAATCCCAAGATTAATCAAGTAAAAAAACTTTTCTCTTACTTTATAGTCATGGCTTTATGAGAGAAACTTCACTTTGCAAGGCTGCAACATCACACACACACACACACACACACACACACACACACACACACACACACACACACCTCTGCCGTGCATTATGCATGCAGTGGAAAGTCATATTAGACTTCGCAATCAGATTTAGCAATGAGGAAATACTTGTGAGTTTAACCCACAATCTTCTTTAGAGACTTTGAATTGGGCCTATTCAGAAAAAATCGCCAGAGTGATTTGGATTTTTTGTGACTTTAATTTCAGTGAATTTCCGATTTAAGGAATTTTCTTCTCAGTTTATAAACCTCCAGCCTGGCTCTGTATTTTTTGGAGACGTCAAATTAAATATGTGAACACACTTACGATAATTTATTCATCTCAGAAACTGGCCCATTATTTAATTAAGATCTCCTTAAAATCATCAGGGCTGCAGGGCTCCCTGTATGAAAGTAATGCTGTTGTGTTAAGAATAATTTCATTTCAAGCTGCAACCCCAGTGTCAGGATGAAATATAAAGATATTGTATTAAGTGGTATGTATTAATAGCCTACTTCTCATTATTAACACTGGATACAGATGTGGTGTGTCGCATACTTATACACCTCGAGTTATCCACGAATATAACCTGCTCGGAGCAGTTTAGAGATGCAGCATAAATTGCCATGGCAACAGACCTCTGGTGACACCTATGCACCTTTCAAAGTACAGGTTATTCGGGAAGTTACACCAGTTCATGTTTCAGACAGTTTCACAGCATGGTGTTCATCTGTGTTGTGTGTGGCGGTTACCTTGCAGAGGAAGCTGATGTTGAAACCAAACGACTGGGCATTCCTTGAGCCAGCATTCATGTAATTGCCAATCAGCAACACCAGCTCCAGGAGTTTGCAAAAACCTTCACTCTTCTTCACCTCTTCACAGGCAAATGTCACATTCATGATGTCTGGCCGGATGTTATTCACCTGCTCCTCAAACGTCAGCTTGAACAGAATGCCATTCAGGCGTGGTCGTAGGAGTTTTACTGAACTCATCTAAGGGTATAAAAAAAACTTTGGATACCAACAAATAAACATGGCCTAAAAGTAATTAGTTACATATTATGTGTATGTTCAGGGTAAATGAACACAGGTTCAGCTTATTCAAATTCACATTTTCTGCTTTCCACCTTTGTGGCTTCAACTCCCTTGCACTAAATTGGTGAACTTGCTTTAGTCAGCTCTCTTGGAAATCAATACTGAGAGCAATCCAAAATGAACACATACAACCACTGGTAGCCATTTTCAAAATAAACACGCACATTTGTCACATAATTGTGACAGTGACACTAACTGAACTTAATGATACAAGTTAAACACATTACTATGCATTAATATGTATCAGTCTATTATTTGTGTGATCAACCCTTAAAAATATATGTATTAAGTAAAGAACATCAGTTGATTATAAGCAAGTTGTGAATCACTTGACAGGAAAACTACAGTTGCAGGCCAGTGCACGATAGTCAAATAGTGTACACATATTTATGAACAAATGGCACAAAAAGCTTTATGTGATTAATATGGTTCTCAACCATGAATTCTGCTCCTCATTTTAGAATAATGAGTTCCTACTATAACTTTTAATAACTTGATAAAACAAGGGCATAAAAGAAATTCTATTAAGCTATACTGCCTTGCCATCATCGCCATGTTGAATCTCAAGTGTAATTACTGCTGCGACTAGTCTTAATGAACTGAAAATCAACCACCCTCTTTAGCAAATGGGAATAACCTCTTTCCTGCCTCCTGACTTTCATATGGATAAAGGAATCTCCCATTAAACAGATTTGTCATAAATAATAAAACAGCCTCAATCAATGCTTGTGGTCTTGGGAGTGGAATCATTGAAGCCAGAGAAAATAGGAGGGAATTAAAACAAATAGAGTTTTGGCTGTAAGATATGTGGCAAAGCAGCAACCACAAACAAATTCTACAGATTGCTGCATAATCCACTGCTTGGAGGCAACCTTCAGATCCAGCCAATAATATTTCATTACTACTCAAATGTAATTGTGCGTATGGGCAAGTTGTCTGTCAACCCCCCTCCATCCCACACACCCGAACAATCCCACCCACCTCGCTTCCTTGCATGCATGGGCATGTGCGCCACTTGAATTGATTTGTATTCAATAAGGACAAATCACAATGAAAGAGAGCATGTTGGTGACAGTTGTGGCAGACACAAACTTGAACATGGCTTATTTCCTATGGGAACTAAATAGCTCTGCATTGAGTAGCTGCTTCATCATTGGGGAGGTATATGATCACAAAATCAGTGACATCACGAGGGAAACTGGCACCCTGTGCTTCATTACATCTCCTAAAAGACATAGGCAAAAAAACCTTCAACAAATAAAAAGAACAGCTAGGCAGCTAGAGCACATCTGCAACCCTTGGGTCTAATTGAACACTTAGTAATGTACCTCTATGATTTTGCTGTAAAGTAAGGTTTAAAGATAACACTTCCTTTTACAGTTTCCTTAAGTGCTGGGTATTCACTTGGTAAATGGATGGCAAGAGCAGTTAATTAAAAGGTAATCACAGCTGTAACTATGTGGAAAGGTCAGAACAGCTTGATGATGTAATCTCCTTCTTCTACAATTGATTTACAGTACAACTATGCCTTGCCATACTATTCCTGGAACTATTCCTGTCCGGTGAAAATCCAGTATCTTTTGATGACTGAAAAAAAGACAATTGAAGTGTTCTTTGCTAGAGTCAAAAGTGCTTAAAAAAAAAAAAATAGAAACCTAGCCCCGGTCATTCGGAAGTTGGGTTACCATGCTGATTTCTTTTTTATTAAACATGCCCTTTATATTATTAGATGTTTTAATTAAACATTAGTGCAACTCTTGGGATGCATTCTTCTAAATTATACTTAGCACTGCTTAATTTCCTGGCCCCTTGCTAAACTGCTGTCAAAATCCAGCAGTCCCCCACAAAAGATTGTGTATACAATAATGCTGGAGGAAGACAGACAAAAGTGTAAAAGTGCAGTGCATGTGTGTGAGTCTATATGAGGTATAGAGAGACAGAAAGCGTGAGCAAAATTGAATTTCTCAACTGTGCATGCTTGTACGTGTTTGACTATAGCAGACTGGGAGAATGATTGTGCATACTGTGTGTTTCTCTTGGGGCGATCCAGTAGTCACCAGGAAATTATACTCACCACAATGCCAAACTGCTCTGACTCCACTAGCTCTTCATATTCACCCTTTAGTTCCGCCAGCGCATTCAGCTCTTTCTGCTCTGGTAGGTTCTTTATCAGGTTCTACAAACGGGAGAGCAAACATAAACAAACACACACACATAAATGTACGCACAAACACAGAGAGAGAAAACTACTGTTAATGCAAATCTCATTTTCTGTCCAAGTCAGGATAAAAACCACGTCACACACAAGATTGGCAGGCTACCATACACAGTAGGAAGAAAAAAAAAGAGTCCCTACAAGCAAGGCTGCTGAGTGTATTCAACTTATCTGGTTGGCTTAGAGTTAGGGAAAACTAAATAACTACAGTTCATTGAGATCAGACAGTACAAGCATTAAACTAGTATGTGCCTGTGGAAGAACCGTGGAAGAACAGGTACTTGCATGTAAGGTATGTCATACATTTGTATATTAATACAGATTATATGGGATATGTCCTTAGGGTTCTACCAGAAAACATTTTTTCATCTTATATATGTATCTTTGTTACAACAGATTTCATTCAGAATGCATAGTGGTTTGCTGATTATCTGGTAGGAGGATAAGTAGATAAGGTCACATAATTACTGCTCACATTGGCTTTTTATTGTGACAGTGGTGACCCTTAGCCAATTACCAAACATGCCAGGGACCTTCAGATAACTGACCTTCTACTGCGTAATCCACATCTCCTTGCAATTGAAAAAAATGCATGCAACAAGTTTGTCATTAATTTACTACTTTTCTGTTGAATTTCCCTTGCAGGAGCAGATGATGCTGCTAGTGGTGAGGTTGAAGATTAAGATGGAGATGAGGAAGATAATGGGAGGGGCTGTGTTTTCTGTAAATGTTAATTGTTTGTGTGAAGGTCAGCCAAGTTAATAAAATTGACCACAGCGACTTTCACTCTTTTTCTGAGAGGAGGAGGAGAAGAAGAGGTGCCCTTTCCCAGGTCTTCACAAAGCTTCCTTCCTCATTAGCTCCCTAAATGTATTCAGCGATAGCAGACTGGCACAGGGTCACGTGGCCAGATGGGAGCCCAGACGGGGAAAACAGAGAGTAGACACTGCTACTGGGCCACAGGCCTGGCTGACCACTCAATAGACCTCTGCAGCTATCGCAGGCACCGCTGCCAGAGTCTACTGCCCACTAATGATGACATCTCTGTCCTGCCCTCAGGGAATTCAGCAATATAAAAAGTAAGCCATAACGCAGGCCTGGCATTCCTGTTTGGGAGGTAGCCATTATATCAAATGTTGCTTGCTTTTTGCTGAAGCTCCAATTAGGGTCTGCAGCAAGCAATGGTACCATGATAATGAGGGCTTTTGATCATATCAGCAGAAGCAAAAGCAAAGATTGTTGATTATATAGAAAAATAAAACACATGTTTGTGTAATTGGATTTGTATGGATGGATTTACATTGTTAAGTTAAATGATGACTGGGCACATGGTTTTCCTTTTTTGTCCCTTTTTGGTTCAAAACAATGGATATACTGTATCCAACTCAAAGCTAATGTTGCTAATTATTCACTCTTGACCTTTCATAAGGAAACTCCTCTTGATGTTGTTTCATAAACCTGGTGACCTTTTTCATGAAGAAGTGGCCAAAACATCATCGCAGGTTCTGGGTTTTAAGGTATGTTAACTATTAACTGAAAATGATTGACGTTAACAGACTTGATAATAATTATTTCTATGCAGTCAATAAGTCTTAAAATGCGTATTAACTAAATATAAATGTCTCAGTAAAATATAAAGATTGATCCTATCCAGAGTAATGTGCGTGCAAATATAATAATAAAACTCCAAGTGAAAAAAAACCTACCAGTCTACCATCACAACACAGTATATCAAATTCTTCTCTTGAACTCTAAGGGACATTAGTAGCTGGATTAGTAATACAGTTCTCCTTGACAATGTATCTTTGGTCCTGATGGAATGGCATCAACACAGCAGCAAACCTAATTTCTAATACTGAGGTAAATCCGATTATTTAGCATGTTTTTCTCTGACATTGCTTCCTGAGCAAAGAAGAATAATTATTGGTATGTTTTCACCCTTGAACAATTTACAGCAGCTTTCAAATTGAGTTGAGTCTGGTTTGGCATAGTTTAGACATCAAGGAAAAGTTTCCTTAGCAGAGTTTTCGCTGGTGAATGTATTTCATCCAATTTCTAATATTGATTCTTTCCTTCTTCAGTAAAGCTGTGCTTTTAATACTGTCAGTTACTTAAGCATGCAGAAATCCATGGTGACATATAAAAACATAAATACAAACAGAACTAAAACAATTCATTAGATGTGCCGTTTCCAAAGTGGAGGACTTTGTTATTAAATTAGGAGTGGGTTTAATGTTTTGAAAGAGGTGAAATCGTTCAAGATGCCACAGTCGAATACATCTGAAAAATACAGACAGAAGACTAGGTAATAGAAAGTAGATACCACCTTGTACTTGTCATTTCATATGTCTGTCATCTTGTTAATTATTAGAAACCCCATAGAGCACAATTGACACAAAGGCTGCACCATATGTGTGGCAATGTGGGAGACTGGGCGATGATGCTAGGCCAGACTCCTCACCGCAGGCCACCAGACACACACAGCAGTCTAGGAGAGATTACTGGAAGTATTCTAACAACACTACACATTCATTTACCGCCTTGGGCGAAGATGAAGGCACTACATATCAGCACACTTGCCAAGATACAGCAATCCACCAACAAAACATCAACAGCAAAATGTGGTTCTTCAGGTTAAAAATTCATAAATCCCGCTATGTATTTCCTTGTCAAAAATAAAATTTGTGTGTCTGACAAAATTATGGAAAGGATCCCTATAGAAATAGACTTTTTTTTTAAGGAGTAAGATATTTTGTGTTAAGCAGAAACAGTAGCTACATCACTTTCGTCAAAGCCACCAGACTCCTTGACAAAAGATTTTACCTCGCACAACACGGGAGTTGCTGGTCTACCACTGCCTTGGTGGATTAGTTTGTGTTATTGAGTGAATTTGGTGTTTTAAAGGGTTAAAAACACCAACGTCACACAATTACACAAAAAAACTGGAGGTAAAATTATGGTTTTGTCTAGGGAGTCTGGTATGATATAGCGACTGCTTCTTGTTAAACAAAAAAGAATATTACTTTTTAACTGGGTATGTCTCTATAGAAATCCTTTCCATAATCTTGTCAGACACTTGTATTAACAATATGAGCCTATTAATGGCAAAACACGCACTTTAGTGGAAATATTTTTACTGTGCACCATTTCCCGCAAGGACTACATTAGGACTACTGTTCAATGCTGCCGACTGAAGCACACTCACTCATTAGTGGACTGATTCCCTAAGAATAATTGTCACAATAAATCACAGACAACAAAAACATGGAAATATAGGGTCCAGGTTGAAAAATACCTAAGTTACCCTTAAATGTGTCAACAGAAATTGTACATTGACTGCACCCCCGTCAAAATACAAGTCAAAATGTGCAACCAGTGTACATGGATTCATTTTCAGTGCTTTTCCAATAGGTAGTTTTATTTTCCTGTTTCCTCAGAAATGCTCTCTGGGTCTGTGCATTCCAGTTGCCCCAAAAACAATTGTAATGGCCTTCATTTCTAGATATATTATTTGTCTGCTGACTGTCACAGTTCAAGTACTGTATATTTTTATGCATATCTTTATCTGACGCTCAAAAACTGCCATTTATAAATTCTGGTTGTGATCATTAAAATATCCATTACGTTTCAACTGTCAGTCAACCATGTGCCGAATTTGATAAATCAGAATTACCAGAGACAAGTGCAATAACACATGCACTAGCACAATTTATTTCCATCAGTGCAAAAACATGTGAATATACAATCCATGCCTGTCTGTCAAAATGTGTTAAATTTTAATTCAAAGAATAACCATAACATCAATGTGCAGAAAATTGTTTTTTGTTGTTATCCTATTCTGAAACAGATTAGGATATCATTGCATGTGATACTCAATCATTTATTATAGATTTAAAGGTACAGGTCAACTCAAGGACTCAGAGAGAACCTCTCACTGTTGTTATACACTCTGCTGTTTCCCAGTGTTTATATACACAGAATACAATATAAATAATCAATCCATCGTCAACCGCTTATCCTGCGTACAGGGTCGCGGGGGGCTGGAGCCTATCCCAGCTGACATCAGGCGAAAGGCGGGGTACACCCTGGACAGGTCGCCAGTCCATTGCAGGGCCACACATAGACAAACAACCACTCACACTCACATCCACACCTAAGGACAATTTTAGAGACACCAATTAACCTAGCCTGCATGTCTTTGGATGGTGGGAGGAAGCCGGAGCACCCAGAGAGAACCCACGCGGACACGGGGAGAACGTCTTGGGTTACGTATGTAACCCTGGTTCCCCGAGAAGGGGAACGAGACACTGCGTCAGTTACGACACTATGGGAACGCCTCTAGGCGAAGCAGGTCTGAACGTGAATGAAATCACTCCAATCCTATTGGCTTGTTGCTAGAACGGTAAGGTGTGACGGAATAACCGGAGGAGTATAAAGCACACCTGTACACACTCATCATTAGCTTAAACTATGAAGCAGGCGCTTCAGGCGGGGAGAGAGGTGCGGCGGGCCGACGCAGTGTCTCGTTCCCCTTCTCGGGGAACCAGGGTTACATACGTAACCCGAGACGTTCCCCTTCGAGGGAACTCGAACTGCGTTGGTTACGACACTATGGGAACGAGATACCCACTAAACCGTGCCGAAAACCCCGCCTGCCCCAGTGTGCAGTAAAGTGGCACGACTAAGAGGAGAGCACACGAGTGCCAGGTGCCGAAGGAAGGTCAAGACTGTAAAACCGAATGAATGTGTGCGGAGTGGCCCAGCCAGCCGCTAAACAAACATCCTGCAAAGAGGCCCCGGAAAGGAGGGCTCGAGAGGCCGCCATGCCTCTGGTAGAATGAGCCCTCACAGCCACAGGTGAAGGCAAACCGCACACCTGATAGGCCAGGGAAATAGTCTGAACAATCCAGTTGCTAATAGTATGTTTGGATGCAGGGAGCCCGGCCCTGGGAGACCCAAAACACACTAGCAGCTGGTCAGCCTTCCTCCAACGGGAAGACCTCAGAGTGTAAATACTCAGTGCTCTGACAGGGCAGAGCAGATGAAGTCTCCCGTCCTCCGCCGTCACATGAGGTGGAGGATGAAATGCCGGCAGCACTGTGGACCCTGCCGCACAAGAAGGCACTTTAGGGATGTATCCTGAACGAGGGTGCAGGATAGCCCTAATATTCCCCGGGGCAAACTCCAGGCTTTGCGGGGAAACCGAAAGCGCTTGGAGATCCCCCACCCTCCTCAGAGAGGTGATAGCAAGGAGAAAGGCCATCTTGAGGGTCAAGTGCTTAGCCTCAGCTGACTCCAGGGGTTCGAAGGGGGCCTCAGCCAACGCCCCAAGAACCACTGCCAGATCTCAAGTGGGAACCTTGGACCGAGTCGCAGGTCTCATCCTCCGAGCAGCACGGAGGAAACGTACAACCAAGGGAAGTTTCCCCAAGGACCCCTCCCTCAGAGGGGTGTGGAAAGACGAAATAGCTGCCACGTACACCTTGAGGGTGGAAGGGGAAAGACCAGCAGAGAACCGGTCCTGGAGGAACTCAAGTACCTGAACCACCGGGCAGGTAACAGGGTCCACCGACCGCTCCCTACACCAAGTGGAGAAAACGCTCCACTTCAGGCCGTACATCCTCCGTGTGGACGGGGCCCTGGAGCTCTGGAGGGTCTCGACTGCTCCGGCTGTTAGACCCGCCTCTAGGTACTGTGCCCCCTCAGGGGCCAGACCCATAGTCGCCATATGGCGGGGCAAGGGTGAAGAACCCGGCCCTGCGCCTGGGACAGCAGGTCTCTCCTCAGAGGGACCCGCCACGGCGGGCCGTCCAGGAGCGACATGATGTCCGTGAACCACACCCGGGTTGGCCAGAACGGGGCTACGAGCAGTAGGCCGACATTGTCCTGGCGGACCCGCTCCAGAACCCCCGGAAGCAGAGCGACTGGGGGAAAAGCGTACCGACGTAGCCTCGGCCACGAATGTACCATGGCGTCCAGACCCAACGGGGCTGGAGGAACGAGAGAAAACCATAGCGGGCAGTGCGTAGTCTCTTGAGACGCAAACAGATCCGCGTCTATGGGGCCGAACTCTTCGCACAAGAGCTCCACCACTTCGGGCTGAAGTCTCCATTCCCCGGGCCTCGGCCCCTGCCTCGACAGCAGGTCTGCTCCCTAATTCTGCGCCCCCGGGAGATACATCGCCCTGAGCGATAGTAACCTCTGCTGGGACCACAGGAGGATCTGACGCGCCAGTCTGTACAGAGGGCGAGAGCGCAGACCGCCCTGGTGATTCAGATAGGCCACCACCGCTGTGTTGTCGGAACGAACCAGGACGTGGTGGCCTTGGAGATCGGGCAGGAAACTCCTTAGAGCCTGGAACACCGCCAACATCTCGAGACAGTTGATATGCCACTCGGATTGATGCACCTGCCAGGATCCCCTTGCAAAGAGGCCGTCCATGACCGCGCCCCAGCCCTTGAGGGAGGCGTCTGTCGGAATGATGGGCCGGCGACAAGACCCTCCCAGCATGGGCCCCTGGGACAGGAACCAAGTTTCCTTCCAAACTGATAGGGAACGAAGACACTTGCACGTAACCCAAATCAGACGGAGAGGAAAAACCCTTGTTCCTTAGCCACCACTGCAGGGGTCTCATGTGCAGCAGTCCAGATGGTATTACGCTGGACGCAGCCGCCAGGAGACCCAACACTCGTTGAAAGTGTTTTATAGTGATGGCGTGGCCTAACTTCACCCCTTTCACGGCAGCCAATATGGTGTCGACACGTGCCGGAGACGATTGTGCCTGCATCGTTGTCGAATCCCATACTACCCCTAGGAACGTAGTCCGTTGGGTGGGCGCCAGCACACTCTTCTTTGCGTTGAGCCTCAGCCCTAAACGCCGCAGATGAGCCAGAACGACATCTCGATGCCGAACCGCCAACTCTCGAGACTGGGCTAAGATGAGCCAGTCGTCGATGTAGTTGAAATCCGGATGCCCTGGAGCCTCAGCGGGGCCAGTGCTGCATCCATACACTTGGTGAATGTGCGAGGGGAAGTGCCAGGCCGAATGGAAGAACCTGATACTGGTAAGCCACACCCCCGAAGGCGAACCTCAGGAACTTCCTGTGAGAAGGACGGATGGAGATCCTTTAGATCTATCGTGACGAACCAATCCTCAGATTGGACGTGCGTCACGATGGCGGGGATGATGAGCATCTTGAACCTGAATCTCCTCAGAGACCGGTTAGAACCCGCAGATCCAAAATAGGGCGCAGCCCTCCGTCCTTCTTGGGGACTATGAAGTACCGGCTGTAGAACCGGCGTCTCTGTCTGGGGGGGGAGACACGTTCCACGGCCCCTTTCCTCAGCAGAGTACGAACTTCCTGTCCCAACACCGGACCTTGCTCCAGGCGGACCACAGTCCAAACCACCCCGTTGAATTTTGGAGGGCGGGTTTTGAACTGTAGTCGAAACCCATGTATGGCAGTGCGCAGGACCCACGGAGAAATGTTCGTCAGGCTCCGCCAATCCTCTGCAAAGTCTGCCAACGGAACCAACCCCTCGGGGCTGGTGGTCGGTGTCTCGTGTGATCTTCTGGTGGACCCCTGAAGCCCCATAACGGCAGGGGAGAGCCGCCGAAGATCCACGGTGAGTGAGTCTGAACGCCGCCTGACTGCAGACCCTCGGGGCAGGCAGTACGGCGTGGACTCGATGGTGGCAGGTGCGTCCTGAACGTGTAAACGGCGGGATAACATCACCCGTTGCCACGGCGGAGGGGACCTCGATCGGCCTCCGGGGGGGGTGGGGGGTGAGGGTGCGGGAGGGGAGAAAGACTCCCCTACCCCGGTCTTACCTGAGCTCCGTCGGGACTGGATGACAGTCCTCACATCGCGTCTCTCAGAAGGCTGAGGGTGAGAGCGCCGTCTCGCTGCCCCAGCTCCTCGGGGGGGCCCCCGAGAAGCGACACTCTGCTTCCTCTCCTCTCCGTAGGAGCTCGTAGAGGGAAGGGACCTACGGCTGGCAGCCTCAGCTGCCTTGGGTCCAGACCAGCGAGGGAGGTACTGGCGGAACGCTTCGCCCTGCGTCTAACGCTCCGTGGTTCTGCGAAGCTCCACCAGATCTTCCTCAGAGGGACCCCCCCTCTGAACCATCTCCTGTAGCAGGTCGGCTTGGTAGGCTTGAAGCACCGCCATGGTGAGCAAGCTCGCACCTGCCTGGCCCGCTGCCATGTACGCCTTCCCCACGAGAGTGTAGATGTGGTGCGACATGGCTGGAGGGTAACGCCGGCTCCTCCAGGGAGGACGCAAGTCGAGGGGAGAGATAGCTTGCAAGCGCATCCTCCACCCGAGGCATCCTCCCATAACCACGGTCCCTAACCCCCATCACATTACTGTAGTTCAGTGATCGTGGGTGTGGAAAGCCATGTAGAGAAGGGTCTGCCCCATGATTACTCAGTTCATCATGTAAATCAGGAAAGAAAGGCAGAGACCGGCGTGGAGGTGGCACGTGGTGCTTAAGAAACCTTTCATCAAGCTTACCACTAGCCTGTGGTGTCTGCTCCTCCTGTGGCCAGTTGATGTTGAGCTTAGCCACGGCTCTAGTCACCACCTCCAGCAGCACGTCATAGTCGGGCGCCGCCAGATGACGCCGCCCCGACACCCGGAAGTCATCGTCCACTACGCTGAGCACGTCCGCCTCCTCGGAGTTGGATTGCTGCAGCGTCTCCGGATCCAAACCGCGAGCGAGAGAAGCCGAGAACGGGCTCCCGAACGAGGAAAGGAAGCGTCGTAGCCAGTGGATGATGGTCGGGAAAAAGCCTCAGCCGTCCCGAAATCCTCCGACAGATCACGCTGTGAATCCCATGAGTGAAGCCGCCGGGCCGCCTCAGCGGCCGCAGGGCCCACACCACGGGGAAAACACATCCGGCCATCCTCGGAAAAGAGAGCCATGCTGTACCTCAGTACCCGCACGGAAAGGCTTCGCAACGGGCGCAGGCAGCCCCCTCGAGAGTTGCCCGGGCGTGCTCCATCCCCAAACATGAGACACACATCTCATGAGAATCTCCATCCGTGATGTACCGAGGGCAAGAAAAAAACACCTTCTGTACATCTGGTTGCCGGACATGCTGGTAGACTTCTTCTTCAGGTAAGACACACTGCTTGTAGGACTGGAGCTTTCTTCAAACAACATACAGAGCGCCTGCTGAATAAAAAAAAGCTAATGATGAGGTGTGCTTTATACTCCTCCGGTTATTCCGTTACACCTTACCGTTCTAGCAACAAGCCAATAGGATTGGAGTGATTTCATTCACGTTCAGACCTGCTTCGCCTAGAGGCGTTCCCATAGTGTCGTAACCGACGCAGTTCGAGTTCCCTCGAAGGGGAACATGCAAACTACACACAGAAAGACCGGGGTAACCGGGATTTGAACACCATGACCTTCTTGCTGTGAGGCGACAGTGCTAACCACTGTACCACCACGCTGCTCACAACATAAATAATAACTATAGTAAATATTTGTGAAATAATTCCACCACTGCTACCAAGAATATGAAAACGGCATGTACTTGAGGAATGGAAGTGGTGGCAAGGGTAAAGGAGAGTGTAAAAGTAGTTGAGCTACATGTTATGGTTCACTACACATTTGTAGAGGATGACGGTATCTGTAGGGCTTTCACTCCCATACTTTGATCTCGGCTGCTGTCAACTAGCTTCCAGTGAATTGAGTTCACAGTTTCACAGCATCTGTGAACCCATGCCAAGTTAATACAGTTTAAAAGGAGGGTATTAGACATGTATTAGGCATAAACTTAATCATGCAGTTTACAGCACTGCATGCTGTTAAAAAACAGCAGGTGCTGATGTAGTGCAAAGTAAAAATGCTCACTGAATTGTAACATTACCTTCTTATTTTTTAAGTGTCCAAATTTCTTTCTTTATTGTGTGAAGCAGGACTTGTATATCTACCACACCCACTTTATGATCCCTACACGTTAAAAATACTTAGAGCACAGAGAAGAATATTCCCAACAGTAATATAAAAATGAAAACCAAGAAAACTTAAGATGTAGTCTGAGACACATCAATCGATAAAGGTTTTCTCAGAGCAATAAAGTCTTTATTAAGCTGGGTTAAATTAAGGATGTCTAAAAGATGATCTGAGTAAACTGTGTTGCTCTACTAGGCCTATGGTCTACAGTACAACAAAGACAGAAGGGGAGCCATGTCTGTCATGTGCTTGACAAATGTGATTTTCTCCTATTAATTGATTTTCTTCTCAATTTTGGGAGACAGAGAAACACGTGGTATTGTGCCCATGGCTTGTGATGAAGAGCAACATGGGACTGCCATCTCCCCGCCGTGACACCTCAGCAGGCTCCCTTACCTGGCTCATGGCAAATCAGTGATGACTTCAGTTTAAATCAATAACAAAATAATAGACAGTCAACAAGACTTCTCAACATTCTGCAAGTCTTACTTTTCAAACCAATGCTTGACAGTTCCCAAAAAAACGCATTATGTGGAATTTCAAAGTTTTTTTGTGTTTTTTTTTTTAAAACTAAGCTTAAGAGTCAAAAGAGAAAAAAAAGTAACTTTGCACAATCGGTTGTGGGTGTACACAGCATCCATCTCAAACAAAAGGTTACTACCACAGAACTGCAAAGTGAATATGTGGAACAAAGGCTATCAAGCTGTGTTTTTGTTTACAAGAATGGGGAGAGTTTTGACAGATAATGCTCAGTAAAACGAGTGCAGTACCTTCCAAATTCAATAATTCTTTTTACATTTGGAATGATATGTAAAGCATTTACAATTACAATAAAGGTTTTATCCTCTACATTCAACCGCAACATTATAGGTGAATTTAACAAACAACAACAACAAATAGAAAATCTTGTCTCACAGGTAAATGTGTTAAACAATGAACGTCAGTCATACAGGCCGGTGTAGTCTTAAAGAATCTACACCCTGCCAAACCACACAAACACCTCAAATCTCACTATGAGCAACGCTACAGTGACAGGCTGACAGGCAACAAACTGGGTGTGACAGATTCTAAAATCGCATTAAACTAAATGAGAAGTGCAGTCTGACAGAAAGACACAAACACAGTGAGCAAGAGCAAAAAAAGGTTGAGAGAGTGATAGAGAGGGGAGGGATTAATTTGAGGGTTGGGGCTGGAAAACCTGACAGACTTACTGTGACATTAAATTTGTCTTTTAGAAGGAAATATGGAGGATTTATATATTTTTTTTTATGTGCACACCTGGGCACTTACACTTAGCATGAAAGGTGTGAAGCAGGATAAAGATGGAAATTCACAAGGTAAATAGAGGGTTCAGATAGACAGACAGAAAGAAGAAGACATACAGAGACAGAGAGCTAGAATTTGGTAAAGAAAGACAAAATAACAGAGAAGAGTAGGCAAACAGAGGCAGAAAAGAAACAAACTAAATAAAACAGAGACGGCAAGAGATGAGAAGAGACACCCAAACATGCTGTGAACTTTCAGATGAAATCTGCTTTAAAATGTAATGCACATATGATCATTTAGTGAACTTTGATACAACATTGTTGGCAATATATATGTATAACATTTGCTAAAAAACAAAACTGTCAAGGTGGAAAAAATTGGTGAACATTACTGCACTGCAATGAAATCATCTCTAATTTGTGAATAATCTTTTACAATGTCTCATACAGCCACTCTAATACAGTGCTAGTATATGATAAGACTGTCAATCAATGAAGAAGAGAGCTAGCATGCAAAACAGTAATAGAAATTAATTTGTTTGTGGAGTCTGCTGTCTGAGAACGTCTCTGTGAGTGATGTGCCATCTGTCACAGAAACAAAGACACTGAATTGGAGGGTGAAAACAGAAAACACATTTTTTACTCAGTTAAGAAAATACAGCACCCAATGTGCCTGAGGAGAAGTTGCATGGGCTCCAACTAATCAAAATTTAACTGTTGTGCTGTATTTTGCATGAACTCGCCTATCTGTACTCATTTAAGTGTGTGTGTGTGTGTGTGTGTGCGTGTGTGTTCTTTTAATCGATATTCAACCTGAGGACAGAGTACCTGGCGTGGACCCTGTGGCTGCAGATCAGCAGCGTGGTGATGATCAGTGAACACTACATGTACCACCTTGGGTCCAGGCCATCAATTTCTGAATACATTTGATATTGCACCAAGCTTTGCCTCTCTTTCCCCTGCCTTTACTTTGTTTATTCAACACTACTTCTTCTTTTCTGTCTTACCCCCCACCCAAAATCAGCATAATGTATTTCACATTTCATTGTTAAATTATTTGATGCAGAAGAGTTATGTGCTGTGTGCCAAAATACACCACAATTAAACCCAAGGGGAACCCCGTTTCTCCTGCTTAAGCTCTAATCCAACAGGCCCAATGCACAGCAATACTTATCGCCTTGCCCCACATGTGCACTTTTACACCATGCAAATGATGCTGAACAATGTGCCAGGCTGCAACAATCACCTGTTGTTGCAGCACAGAACAAAGGCTGGCAACGGGTACTGCCAAACCCTGCAGCCAATGGGCTACCACGTGTAACGATGGGAGCATGCATATGGATGAGCATCGTAGTGATCTGGGTGATTGACAAGAGAGATAAACAATAATAACAAGCAAGGCTTGTACAAAAGACGCTTCTGAGACCTGGCGGAAAGATTGTTACGATGGCGAGGTGAAGAGAAGTAGTGCGTAGCCGAAAGCTGACAACGCAGAGTTAACTGTGAGACAACCTAGTCAGTGTGTATTAGTATTTTTAGTGACACACTTTGTACTTTGCTACAAAAAAAGATGGGAATATCATTAGAGAGAGAGAGAGAGAGAGAGAGAGAGAGAGAGAGAGAGAGAGAGAGAGATCAGACAATAATTGGCGAGAATCCCCATGTGTACATTTCCTGAAAGGCCGAATCATATAGAGTTAATATAGACAACAAGGTACAGTCAGTTAGGCAGATATGGTCAACAAGTGCAAATATTTAAAGTTTATGTGGAAAGTTTGATGTGTTATGTATTATAGCCATTGCTTGTGTCCACATGGCATAATAGTAAAAAAAAATTCGCCAAACTCTTCCCCTCTCTCTTGCTACCTACTGTTGGACAGTGTTGTCATCCCATAAGTGAAGTGGACACTGTGGATGGTGCCAGTTCATAGCATGAACTCATTAAACACAGCCGCATGACCATCTAAGAATTAAAATCACATTCGTAAATTTAAATGAAATGACTTATGAGTGTGCATTCAAAAACAGCACATTTAATTTCCCAAGTAGGGAAGGCACAAATACACCGCAAAAAGCCTGTAATAACACCGTGTTTTTGAGTCATGATATTGTGGTCGTGGGAAACAACAACTCAGGATAGCTTCAGCTAAAATAAGTGACGTTAAATAGATAGTTAAATAGTTAAAAGCTCCGTAAGTTCCACTTTATTTGAAATGGAAATGCATGAAATCAACATGCAAAAGTGGGACTTAAGAGATGCTGTAAAATAACATGCAGGTAGGTGAGGGTCCTTCTGTTTCCATGTATCACCACTTCTACTGAAGTAAGAAATTCAAGGTTGAAATTAAATAAAAATTCAATAAGTTGGTTTTGGTCTAACCCATATGGTATAATATAACTACACAACTGTGCAACATGCCATGACACTAATTCCTGTTCAGCCATATTACTTTTATTACAATAAAAGTAATATGGTGTTATTGTATTGCATTGTATCATTTTGACTTCAACATAGATTCCCATGCTGAATCAGGATGTGCAAATATTGGTTTTATGTGTAAAATTCTACTGCCCATCCAGAATCAAAAAAATAATACAAATGTTTCCCACTGTTTACTTAAAAGCCCCGGTATGTCAGCCAATGAGTGCTCAAAATGATGTGCACACATTTACTCGTTAAGACATGCCGAGTTAAAATAAAAGAGTTGCTGGACACTTCTCTGCACTTCTTTGATATTCTCACTAGTGCATTTGCACACAACATAGGGCAATACTAATTACAAATGAATAGCAGCGGTGCAGTGTTAGTCATTAGCATTTCCTTTTGAAAGGGAGATGGGGTAATATAAAATACATTGGCAGACATTAAACATTAAGAAGCCACTCTGATATTCTGCAAAACAAGCCCCCAGGGCTATATCATCCGCTGACGAGAGTTAGCTTACCACACACACCAAAAACTGGGCGTGCTTAAACATTTAGTGATGACTCCCTCATTTCAAGCAGCTAGATCACATGGCATGTTGCGGGTAGGGTTGGGGAAAAACTGCAGCTCAGCAGCAGTCTACAAACTGTTCTTACTGTTTGTTTGAAATTAATCCTCAGAATATCTGTGGGAGTATATATCTATCTATGTCAATCCACTACTCTCTCCTCACTCTCTCTTTAAATACACAAAAATGGTTCAGGCCACTTTTGGCCTGTGGGCATAATCCTAATTTCAGTGTTACACTGTGTGACTTTTCATGATAGCTGGTTAACAAACAGTGAAGTGATGACATCAGTTATATTGGTCAATATCATTGATCCTGTTAACACGTATATGTGCTTTAAAACACGCAGATTGCTTGTGAAATATTTAAAACATATGGCTCTATAATCACGGAACACAGTTAAAGCAATACCATACCATACCAACTTTATTTGTTAAGCACTTTACAACAACCAAAGTTGACCAAAGTGCTGTACAGGAAAATAAACATAAACATATGTACAATTAATAACCATACAATAAAAAACATTCAAAGTAACAAATAAAATCAAGTAAATGAAGTCGACATCTTACTAGGTGTCAAAAGCCAAAGAGAAAAGATGGGTTTTAAGAAGGGTTTTAAAAACAGATAAAGAAGAGGCCTGCTTTACATGCGAAGGCAGATCATTCCATAGTTTAGGGGCAGACACAGCAAAGGCACGGTCCCCTCTAAGCTTATGCTTAGTTTTAGGCACAGTCAGGAGCAGCTGATCATCTGACCTGAGAGCGCGGACGGGTTTATAAGAGCGTAGAAGCTCAGAGAGGTATGGCGGGGCAAGACCATTTAGTGATTTAAAAGCAAATAACAGAATTTTAAAATGGATCCTAAATTGAATAGGCAGCCAGTGTAATGAGGCTAAAAAAGGGGAAATGTGCTCATGTTTACGTGTGCCAGTTATAAGACGTCCTGCTGCATTTTGTATCATCTGGAGACGGGTGATGGAGGACCCACTAACCCCCACATATAGTGAATTACAGTAGTCCAGCCGTGTAGTTATAAAGGCGTGGATTGCAGTTTCAAAATGTTGTCTTGACAGAATTGGCTTTATTTTGGCCAGATGCCTCAAATGAAAGAAGCTTGATTTGACAACAGCTTTGATTTGACTGTCAAATTTAAGCTCAGGATCCACTTTAACTCCTAGGTTTGTAATGCTAGGTTTAATATAGGGTGCCAAGGAGCCCAGATCTACAGGCGGGGTCCCAGTGGTGCCTCCAAAAACCATCACTTCTGTTTTTTTATCATTAAAATTTAAAAAGTTCAGAGCCATCCAGGCCTTGATGTCGTCGAGACAATTGAGTAGTTGTCCAACAGAGTTATCATTTTTCTTTTTAAGAGGTACATTAATCTGACTATCATCTGCATAACAGTGGAATGAAATGCCGTACTTTCTAAGTATGGAACCAAGTGGAAGCAAATACAAAGAGAAAAGTAGAGGGCCGAGGACTGAGCCCTGTGGGACCCCACACAAGAGAGGAGCAGAGGAAGATATAAATTCACCTACGCTAACACAAAAAGTTCGAGCCGCTAAGTATGACCTAAACCACTCCAGTGCTATGCCACTGATGCCCACCCACTGCCTTAAACGTGAAATCAATATTTCATGATCCACTGTGTCAAATGCAGCAGTTAAATCTAAAAGCACAAGGATAACACAGTCGCCAGAGTCAGTCGCTAAAAAGATATCATTAAAAACTCTTAAAAGAGCAGTTTCGGTGCTGTGCAAGGTTTTAAAGCCGGAATGGAAAACCTCTAGTATTTTATGTTCTTCCAAAAAGGCCAATAATTGACTGTGCACAATCTTCTCTAAGATTTTTGAAAGGAAGGGCAATTTGGAAATAGGCCTGAAATTAGCAAGAACTGACGGATCTAGAGCAGGTTTTTTAATCAGAGGTTGAACTAATGCATGTTTTAAAATTTCAGGGACCACAGTACAAGCTTTAGTTACAAAAACTGACTTAGAGTAACAAAAGATATGTGAATAGTTTCAACATTCTTGCACTCACCCCCACTTACATGACAGTCTTTCCACCCCATAATTTCTTTGGGATTAAATGCTGGTTTTAAATAGATACTGTAGGTTAGGTGCACAGGAAAAAACTTGTTTCCAAAAAGCTCAACAGAAGAAAATCCTGACAAGCCCAAAGGCATGAACTAGAAGTGGGTACTTTTTTAATGATGATGATTTACATGACTTTTTAAATGAAGTTACATACCGGTGTAGCAGAAGTCTGACTCGGAATAACTACTGATTTATATGTATATCTTGATTTAACTTTTGAACTTCAGTGGCCGACTTAATACAGCCCTTTGTGCTGAGGTCAATGTAGCGATGAGCTTTGATGTGACATGGTTAAATTAAAAATAGGCCACAATTGGACATCATGATGGAGGTAGAAAAGCTGATTAAACCATAAAAAGCTTATATTTGCCTGGGGGCATTAGAAGAGGGTACACATGGATTGTAGGAAATTTAAGAATTTGTAAACTGTAATCACAAAGAACAATTCCCTATGATGTGCCAATTAGGCAACTAGGGAACACAAGGTAGTCTAGCAGACGTATTGTACAAGAAAAATAAGAAAAAAAAAAAGTGGCAAGACAAAAGACGAAGCTCGGAGAGCTTGGAGAGTCTGGAGAGTACACTTGCAAAGCATTAATCTAAATTCCTGGAAACCAATACCACTTAATCCCTCCTACAGTAAGTAAGAAATCTTCCTAACGACGTCTTGGACACAGTTCCTCCCAGAGATTGCAAAACATGTGTAATACAACAATAACAACATTGTCAGCCACTTGTAGTAATTTAAAAATTTCCCAGGGACCTTTACTACAACAGAAAAGGGTTTCCTGCAGTGTTTTATCGTTAAAATGGGCCAGCTTAGTACAAGTTTTCAGCCACCTTGAAAAGGAAATCCCAACAAAATATGTTGTAATTGGACTGAAGCAAGTATTTTGATCTAAATCACAACAGTTTGAGAACATACAGTAATTTAATTGACAAATTTCACAAACAAATAGTGAAATGATTCAGTACATAAATACTTTACATAAATATTTCACTTTGAATGTGAACATTACTTAAGTAAGCAGAAACACTTCAAAATGTTCTCGTAATCTCTTATTTGTAGCATAATGATGAATAGCGTATCAATATATGACAATACAATAAAATATAATTTCTCGTTATTTACATTACTTTCCACTTCACATTACAGTTGCCGATAATTTAGCGCTGTCAAGTAATATAGTAATGAATACATCTAATAAGAGACGTATTACATCATATCAACTTTGCCAGTGAACTACTGTGAGCAACCACCTACCATACCAGTTAATTACACCATAAGCTATTCAAGTTTACAAGTGCTTATTAATAATCTGGCCATTGTTTGGCCTCCTTGTGTTCCATTGGCAGGGACTATAAGGGCATGGGACCAACTACCATCTTTATGCCAGTTAAGCCTTCTCCCCGGGGCAAAGAGGCTGTGAGGGACTTTGAGAAATTAAAACACTAAAGGAGAGTCAACTTAAGTCACACAGCAAGGTCACTGGCATAGCCACGTCATGATTTAAACAATGTGAGTGAGGTATAAGTATAAGCATTTAGCCAGGGTGCCACTAAATAGAACTAGGGGCAGTGGACGTCCTGTAGTCAGTGCCAAACTAAACGCAAACACATGCAACCAGCACCCTGAAGCGCACATGCCTGACTCGTTCCCACACAAACAAGGTCTACAAAACATCCCCCTGACGCTTTTGTTGCCAGCCAACAATAGCAATGAATAGCTTTGTTAGGCTGTCAACCCTTTAAAAGCAGACCTTTGCCAAGCTTTCTGAGGCCCAATCTGTTTTCACAGAGACAATGTTCAGTATTATTTTTCATTGTCTTCTTCATCTCATTGTTATAGAGGCTATGGTAGCGGGGTTGCTCTGATATAGTTTTGAATTTGATGAAGGTGACCTGATACAAAAGTGACCTCTGTCCACCAGCACTATGAATACTGTGGGGCAAGTGAGGAGGAGAGACAAAGAGCAAGAGAGAGATTGCATGCAAACATGTGTGTGTTTGCACTTGCACACATGTATTGGCTGGATGATGAAAGTGACAAAATTTTCCAGGGACTAGAAGACAGAGAAGATAACTGACACGTCTAACCATTTGCATGTACTATACGTATGTTTGTACGCTGGGTGCATGGGGATGAAAATAAGTGTAGAATTGCAAGGATTTATATGATGTCTGGATGAATGGTAAGAGCCACGACTGTCTGCCAGCATTCAGGGATGTGTACATCATCTCTGAGGCGCTGATGGGCCCTAATGCAGAATAAGGAGAGCCAATCAACTCCTATCTATCCACTCTGCCAGGGTGACACATTGTAGGGGTACTTCAAGGCCAGTGCACTGTCACATTCTGCTGACAAATCATTACATTAGACATGTCGACGGAGAAGGAAGATAATAAGATTGAGTTACAGAGTTTTAGATGCATTGTGAACACCTCCTGCTTCCTTGATTCCTTCAATTTCCACTGTTCCTTCCATTTATCAACTCCCTGCTTGCTTGTCACTCGTCTTTGCAAAATAATGCCAAGGCACAATTTTAAACTGAGCTGAGTTTTGAAGTGGTATATTTTCCTGTTGTATCAAGTGCTACGAGACCAGTGAGCCATTGTACTCCATCAGTTTACATGTATACAGGAGAGATTTGTGGAACTGCCAGGTTCATCACTGTACAGTTCATCACTTTCTCAAGGCTGGAGTGTTCATTAATGGCTATTAGTGTAAACTGATAAAATGCTAGGTCAGTAAGAAAAAAGCATGGATGTCAAACCAGCATTATATTTACCACAGTTGTTATAAAATATGAGTAATAAGATTTCACAACTGATAGTGATACCTCAGTAAAGGTTTTTTTTAATCAGAAACTACTTAGCATTTTGACATTAGCCATCACATTTGTCATGTTCCATTAATAAGCAACTTGTGCTTGGCAAAGCTATTGTTTATTTCTTTTGTGTGTGTGTGTGTGTGTGTGTGTGTGTGTGTGCAACAGGTGGCACCAAGCTATCAAAACTGTGAAAAGTAACAGCTAGAAGAACACACTATTAGTTAAAAATGGCTTAACAAAAGCATTATATGTTTTATCTTGGATCATATTTCATCTTATTTAAATAAGTTTCTTTCAATCTTTTCTTTTGTTTCCCATTTTAAATCCATTATTTTTTTTAAGTTAGGTGCACATAACCCCCGACTCATTCTAACATTAGTAACATGGCAAATGCATTTCCTTGCCCAAGCCATGCAGCCACATCTTTTTACGCTTTGTGTGTGTGCAGTTGTCCATGTGGATAAATGGTGATTGGCGTGTGGCTGAAAGTGGGTGGTGTAGAGTGATTAATCAGCATAATGAGTGTAGATGAGCACTGTGCAGATGGAGCCCACACTCAGGACTGTGTCACCCAGCAGGAAGTCTCTTTGCTCCCCTTCAGTGCCTGCGTATAGCTGTATAACTGTATTTCTTAGGCATGTTTCACTTGCTTCCCTGTTTAATTTGTGAGATCGCAGCTCATTTCTGCATGCTTTTGTTCAATATCATCTAACTCATATCCGAAAAGGATGTCTAAGTATACAATCAGTGGCATTTTTATACAAATACAATTTAGTCATGTATTAGTTTCACTTTTCTTTCGAAATTGTATGTCAATACTGTGTACATTCAGAAAACATGACAAAAACACAAATACAAAACCTGAGTTTTCTTTTTCTTCAAGAGAAGTAAAAGCCACCCTAGCAACTAACTTAAGATCAGTTTTCTGAAAGATAATATTTCATAGACAAATAATAATAAAACAATACTATCTTTGACTGATATTGCAAAGAAAAAAGCAAAGGTGCTAAAAAAGGGGGAATCACCTCCTTATAAGTCCTCCTCCTCCCAGAACTGCATGAAAACATTTCAAAATAATAATAAATAAAGTCCATCTTTGTCTTTAGCATCATTATCTAACCAGCAGTGACACACTTGCCAGATGTTGGCTCCTTCTGCACCGATAAGTTAACTCAGCTGGTCCTCCCGTCTCCCCCTGGATTTGGTGACATTAGCTTGGTTCCCAGATGCTTATGCTGACTCACACACTTGCTCTCATGAGTCTTGTTGAGCCTTCCTCTTTTTTAGCAGGCTCATTGCTTCACATTTAAAGAGGGAAACAGAAGAGGTACGGGGAGGATGGACAGGGGCGGAGACGAAATCCCTCACAAAGAGGTGCAAGCATGTGGCAACTAAAACATCCATTTTTGTCACTTACGCTATTGGTTCACAGTGAATATATTTTAAAATTGGGAACAAAAGGAACTTGAAGGTTACAGCAGATGTCTGTATCATAGTAACCATTATTTCCACTTTTCAAACTCTGGCTGTTGACTATTGACCAACTTCCAACAAAGCAACCGACAGCAGCTTGGTTTGTTTGATGGTAGCTGTTTGATGGTGGATGGAGTGGTTTACTTTTCATGTAACCCAACCCGACTACTGTAAACCAGTCAAACTATCTGTATGGTGCTGTGTGCAACAAGGCCTGGTGTGGATGCTGACCTGCTAGCAGATACACACTATTTCTACTTTGCTACGGAAAGGCTGAAGGTTGGAAAGGGTCAACACCTTAAATTTCTTTCTCCTTTACAAAGCAGAGGGGGATCTGCCATCTCATAACATACTGTCTATATTTTCTGCCAGATTGCCAGCAAATTAAAGGTTATCAGAGCTCAAAATAATAGTCCTGCAGGGCAGCTCTCTAGATAGGCCCCATCTAAATATATATTGCCTCACCACCTTTTACTAGTGTCTTGCATCCAAGCAGGTGGGAGGAAGCAGATTGGCTCTTGTGCAAGTGTTTGTTGATAAGCCATGTGGGAAAGGACATATATATCTGGTAAAGGTAATGTTTTTTTATGGATTTATTTTTACAAGGTAGGAAAGACCTCTGGACTTAAGCTTGAAAGCTTCACTTGAACGATGCCGCTGCTCGTTGGGAAAGAAAAAAAAAAATAACATTCTTGCAAACACTAATGCACGCAACATCCCATATCACAGCCAAGATTATAATGAAATCAAATCTTCCATTTGCTGCTACTGATACACCACCGATGTCTGGCTTGCAATAGAAACAAAAGACAGTAGCTGTGTTGGTTCTTAACACAAGGACAGTGCAAGAACTATCAGTACAACTGAGGCCCTACATGCAGCTTCACCTCAGATGCACTTGCCCTGCATTCAATTAATGCTTTCTGAGACAAGAAAAACAGAAATAAAATGGAACCAAAAACAAGCAGCCTTTAGGAAGCTCATCAATTATGGTTTAAGACAAAAGCAAGAGGAAAGGAGGGTGGAGTTGGGGAGCCTTTGCCAAGCCTTGTCCTTCATCATCCATTATAGTAAGATGAATGGGGGGTCTCTGTGGTCCACATGAGAATGAGGAGACTGACTTGTGCCAAAAACAGACCATACTAGGTTTAAAATGGAGTCACCAAGCTATTCACCAGACACTGAAATATAAAAATCTTCTTTCCATGTGAATTTGTAGAGAAAGTCAGTCTCAAACACACACAGACACACACACAGACACACACCTTTCAGTAAGAAAAAATATGTGTATCGTGTGTGGGAGTCAAAAAACTAACACCACGCTGAACATCAGTCTTACCTGGATGAGTGATTCGCTCAGTCTTTCCTCGTCTACCTCCAGCACAATGTCCCGGATCTCTTCATAAGGCAGGCGGAACGAGCCCAAGAAAATTGCTGTTGTGATGGAGAGAGAAGAGAGTCATTTCCTCTCCTTTTTTTATTAGACTGCAGGGTTCAAAAAGACATTTCAGCACTCATCGCTCCTCAGACAAAATGACCACAGACCTAACTTGTCACTAGGAAAAACTAATACACTTTCTGCCCCTCACCAGGATAGTTTGTGTCTCACTGACAAAAATTGGGCAGGAAAACATCAAGACTAACAAGTAACAGTGAAATATGCCAAAGTATTTCTGAATCTCAATTGTTAATAAAAAATATTAACCATAATAATACAATAACATAACAAAAACGACAATAATAACAATAAACCGTTTTACTTACACATGTGTTAGCAGTAATGGTGTCATCTGGGGAGACTATATGGTTTTGTTTGGGTGCATACAAAGAAGTATACTAAATTTGCCTCAGGGGACAGCCTAGTGGGTGTTTTATTCTCCACGTGGGGTGCCTACAGTGGAAATTGGAGCTGATGGTGTATCCAGGTGGAAATCACAGGTGGAGGTTTGGTAATGAGTTAGAGGAGAGTCACTCAACAGCTGCTATACTGCTGCAGCAGGGGAACCTGATGTCTGTATTTGACGTGCAACAAACGGAGAAGCAGTGCATCTTTTTTCCCCCACAGTCTATTACTATTTATTACACAGACTATTATGTGCAATAACTTAATACATAGTCATGACATATCATGGCTATAGGTTTATTCATGTAACAATGGACTTTCTAGCTTCCCTGTGTCACATCTCAGTTGAAGAGAAAGTTGTGCTATCTAGACTCTTTTTCATCAAAGGGAACATGTCATCCCTGTTTGTTGTCTAAACACTATACATTTATTAGTGTCTCTTCAATATGTCCACTATATCTTATATATGAAACCAGCAGCTGGATACAGGGCGTATGTTCTCTTGGGGGTGGGTTGTCATAAGCAATACTGGGAGATAAAATCCAACTTTTGCTGCCATCTAGCAGGTGATTTGTTACCTTACTAAGGGATGGGTGTGGTCATCGTGTACCTGTAAGGTTGTTTCCTGGGTGCATACTAGCCTGTCTGTGCTAAAATTAGCAAAGTGGTGCTGGCAGAGGTGTATAAATGCAACACAACAAAATGGTTTGGTGCACACTTGCACCTGCACATCCACCTGGCAAGATCAATTATTAGATGTTGGTCAAGACCACTGGCCTATTTTTGTGGCTTTAGATGCTGGAGGTGCACAGAAAGGCAGTGCACTGTAGGGCTGTCTGACTACCAGGGATCAACTGTCACTGCAAACAAATTCAAATGGCCTTAATTATTGGTTTTCTTCTTTAAAGACGCCGTACATCACATTTGACTCCTGTGTATCATGTGTAAATCCAAAAATTGCATTGTATTGTAATTTCTTTATTTAGTGATAGAGGTGAGGAAGGCATTCTCTGCAACCAAGCTGTGGGACGCAGCGGTTTGGCACAGTTGCTACTCAGAGATTTTAATCAAGTGGAGGATGAGTGGGATACCTACTTTTATTATGGAAATTGTTAAAACTAAACAATTAGATAGAATTTACATTAGTTGTAGTAGGCTGCCTTGGCAAGTCATTGTGCTTATAATTAGTGAGTTTTTACAAAGCATCTTACTTTATCACATTTGATCCTAGTGCACACATATACTGTACACATGCCAAAACTTGCACAAACAAATTTTACATTTGCCTCATTCACTTTGAATTCTTCAACAACCATATTTAAAAAAAATTGAACAAACACACACACACACACACACACACACCAGCATTTACATTTTTCTTAAAACATTTTTAAATTTCCCTATAAACTTAATTGAACATATTCTAAGCTAATTTTTGTCAAACTTAAACAAAAGTATACTTTTCTGCATTGTCTACATCTTACAACTTCTAGTGAAGTCTGCTTTCACAGGGCATGTCTGATCTAACTTCCCACAGAGTATCCTTTCCCTTAGTGACTTTAAACTTAAAGGATGTGAAAGTGATTGTGTTATTAAAGATTTAACAAAAAAAATATTTATACACTATAAAAAATGTCCTATCCTATAACTTCTCAAGGCTACAGATGACTCACTGATTGCTGATGATAAAAAATATAGTTTACTCAGTTATAATTAGGGCTGAACAATTGATTGAAATCGTACTGAAATCGCAATATGGCCCACTACAATTTTCAAATCGCTGGAGGGGCAACATTTGTTAAAGATGAAATTTGTGTCAAAATGTAATTTTAAATTAAATATTGTCATGCTGCAGAGATGTCATGGCCTACACAGCATACTACAGACTTAAGAAAATAATAATAATAATAATAATAAATTGCATTTATATATCACTTTTCCAAGTACTCAAAGACGCTTAAACAAACATGCTAAAAAGAAAACATCTTTGTTTGGTACAGATCCCTACAAAAAATCACACCACAAACATTTAAATATCTTTTTCAATGAAATGAGGATAATTATTTTAAACTGATCACTCCCCCCAATATCGCAAATCATCAGCAATTTGTTAAATCATTCAGCCCTAATTATTATTATAGATTGCTATCTTCTTTGAGGTCTGCATTCAATGCAATCGACCGCTCTTATTTAATTTAACAATTGAAAAATGGATCATCGTTAAGAACTGAGCTTGTGTGTCTTTAACCAGCTCGATGCTCCTCTATAGCGTGGGTCAATTAATTTAACCAGAATCATGTACTCTCAGTTTTAAAGAGTCCAAATATTTTCATTTACTACTTGGTCTTGAGGTTCCTTTAACTCACAACTTTGTCCACTTACAAAAAGGAAACTGCCCACAATTTTGGTCTAATGTTTGTCTCCAAATTTTGCTTTGGAAACCAGGTGACTAGGGTAATGCAGGATCACAGTCAAAATGGTTTTCTTAAATTCACTGTAAAAAAAAAAGTCTTATCTCATAATATCTTATCTGATTTTGACTACTGTAATTCTCTTTATTCAAGGCTTAGCCACAAGTCAAACGCTCACAAACAGACATATAAGTAGACACAATTTATCAGACAATGGTATGCATAATCATTATACCAGAATACATAAAGTGGCACTGACATCACAATCATTCATCTTGCCCTGTTACCCATCCCAGTCACTGAACCTCCAATACATGAAAATTAAAAAGGGAACTTAGAGGATTCTGCAGAAGGCATCGAATATGATCTATGATGCAGTGGCATGTGTGAAGGCAACTCGCAACTGTGTAGCTGCGCAGGACCACATGTCGCCCACCCATTGCCATTGTGGAGGTGAGAACTTCTACACTTATTTTTGCTTCCTGCCATATTCAAAGCCCATCTGCTGGGCTTGTAATCAAAGATGGCAGGGACACCTATCAACATTGTCACAGCCCATACACAAGTGCAATTACAAGCGCACACTGGCACATTCTCAAATGCGCACACATGCTCACACACACATATACACACACAGACACAGATGTGCCATCCTTATGTTCATGCCACATGCCCCTTTCTGACATGAGACCCCGATATTTTCCCTGATGACCTCATTCATCTGGCCTCTGTTCATGGAAGATGCAAGAATATAAAGCCTCCCTGCACCATTGCAAGATATCACCAGCAGACAGGAAGGGAATTGGTTGGGAGGCACATAATTATTAATATTTCTGTGATTTACAGGCATTATTTTAACATTCTAGTTTGCTTCCAGTCCTCATCCACAGTGTACAATGAATCTATCCACCCAAACATGCACTCATCCAAGTCTACAGTACGACATTGCATACCCCTCTACTCGACCTTTAAATAGGAAAGTTAAGGAAAAAAATGTGGATAAACAAAGATGGTCGACCTATAATCTTAGAATTTGACATGCATATTTCATGAGGTGTTATCATCTACATTGTATCTCTGAAGTAAGGAATATTAAGGCTGCAGATGAAATCCCAAAGAGTTGGGGAAACCATCTGAATGCTCTACCAATCAACACAATATTGCCAGCAGTATATACACTCACCTAAAGGATTATTAGGAACACCATACTAATACTGTGTTTGACCCCCTTTCGCCTTCAGAACTGCCTTAATTCTACGTGGCATTTGATTCAACAAGGTGCTGAAAGCATTCCTTAGAAATGTTGGCCCATATTGATAGGATAGCATCTTGCAGTTGATGGAGATTTGTGGGATGCACATCCAGGGCACGAAGCTCCCGTTCCTCCACATCCCTAAGATGCTCTATTGGGTTGAGATCTGGTGACTGTGGGGGCCATTTTAGTACAGTGAACTCATTGTCATGTTCAAGAAACCAATTTGAAATTATTCGAGCTTTGTGACATGGTGCATTATCCTGCTGGAAGTAGCCATCAGAGGATGGGTACATGGTGGCCATAAAGGGATGGACATGGTCAGAAAGAATGCTCAGGTAGTCCGTGGCATTTAAACGATGCCCAATTGGCACTAAGGGGCCTAAAGTGTGCCAATAAAACATCCCCCACACCATTACACCACCACCACCAGCCTGCACAGTGGTAACAAGGCATGATGGATCCATGTTCTCATTCTGTTTACGCCAAATTCAGACTCTACCATCTGAATGTCTCAACAGAAATCAAGACTCATCAGACCAGGCAACATTTTTCCAGTCTTCAACTGTCCAATTTTGGTGAGCTCTTGCAAATTGTAGCCTCTTTTTCCTATTTGTAGTGGAGATGAGTGGTACCCGGTGGCGTCTTCTGCTGTTGTAGCCCATCCGCCTCAAGGTTGTGCGTGTTGTGGCTTCACAAATGCTTTGCTGCATACCTCGGTTGTAACGAGTGGTTATTTCAGTCAAAGTTGCTCTTCTATCAGCTTGAATCAGTCGGCCCATTCTCCTCTGACCTCTAGCATCAACAAGGCATTTTCGCCCACAGGACTTCCGCATACTGAATGTTTTTTCCCTTTTCACACCATTCTTTGTAAACCCTAGAAATGGTTGTGCGTGAAAATCCCAGTAACTGAGCAGACTGTGAAATACTCAGACCGGCCTGTCTGGCACCAACAACCATGCCACGCTCAAAATTGCTTAAATCACCTTTCTTTCCCATTCTGACATTCAGTTTGGAGTTCAGGAGATTGTCTTGACCAGGACCACACCCCTAAATGCATTGAAGCAACTGCCATGTGATTGGTTGATTAGATAATTGCATTAATGAGAAATTGGAACAGGTGTTCCTAATAATCCTTTAGGTGAGTGTATATGTATATATATATATTTCATAGGGTGAGGTGAAGCCGTACACCAGTATCAACTTAAGATTTTGTCAACTACCTTTGGTGCTCAGTTCTAGGGAGCTTTAACACACCGCTAAACAACTGCCAAGAAAACATTTCCCCAAAGGATAAAGTAAAACAGTATCACTGTTGAGGGCTTTCTACTGTTTGTTTCCCACAAACAGCTACGTTGAGTTGTTCATGGGGGTATGAAAATGCCTGGGGTGTCATGGAAAATAACAGAGACATTTCTGACATAAAAGGTCATGGTAAAAAAGAATGCAGTCCTTCATGAACTAATGGAGTTAAATACGTGTTTATTGGCTGTAAAATATCCTATATACTTACACAGATTCTGTGCTGTTTTGGCATCCAAGATGCGAAGCTCTTTCGCCTTTTTCTTGAATTGTGTCATTCTGTCGTCAGTCTCATCTGTTACATCTTTTTTCACTGCAGGAGAAAAGAAAACAGTTTTTTTTTTTTACAATTACTATGTTGACATTTTGGAAATGATATTCAATGTAACAAGACTGGACAGCATTACAGTTATTTAGTCAAAACATTACACTTACTGCTTTCAGCACTGCATAAAATAAAGAACTTAATCATATTCAAAAAGAAATTTTCTACATTTCCCACAACAAGGTGAAATCATTT
Source organism: Micropterus salmoides (assembly GCF_014851395.1). Classification (NCBI taxonomy): domain Eukaryota; kingdom Metazoa; phylum Chordata; class Actinopteri; order Centrarchiformes; family Centrarchidae; genus Micropterus; species Micropterus salmoides. The sequence continues at coordinate 24,467,019 of NW_024044237.1, forward strand.
ACATATATAAGAATGCATGGAATACATTTATGTTTATTAAAACATAAGATGACAGGCCAAGATGGGTAAGATGGCAACAGATGGCATAAAACTATTAAAAACCATACCAGCATTTCGGTTTATAATCACTCTCCTCTTATTAAAAGGCTAGAACAAACCAGCTACTTTTTGAGCTGCTTTCTGAACTACTGCTGAAATAGTTGGTAGGCCATTTCAGTGAGCAACTTCAGGATGCATCCTACATCCAATACAGTAATTTGAAATAACACACTGAATATAATGTGCCACAGTAAAAAATGTCGAGGCAGTCCATGCCTTAAACATGGTGTTGCATCAAACAGATAAACCACAGTTGTTCTTACATATCACATAGCTAAAATAAGCTAAATGGCAACATTGCTGCTCAGCTGGTTTAAATACACCGTATGCTTTGTGACCAGGCTTGCATTCGTAAGGCCACTGTACATGTGGCATAGTATTGGTTTGCAGAAAGGCGGATGTGATTGATGACAGCCCCCTTTAACACTACGCTGAAACTACATAATGTAATGTACATAAAATAAAGTAATGTGAAATTTCATCAGCTGTAGCATCTGACCATAGTCCTGCGGATGACTTCCCTCTCATTCATATGTGTGTGCCAACATTTCTGTCATTGTGTCAGTGGGTAGATGGTAGAAAAGCACAGTTCCTTCCCTTAGGCCCTGTCTGTCAACTAGCTAGAGTCAAGGAGACAATTGTGTTACCCCCACAATCCCAGAAAATGGCATTAATTCTTTGTTACATGACCGAACACAATAGACAAATGGGTTCACAAATGAACAGACCTTTTTTTTTTTTTTTTTCATAATGGAGACATTACTGAGTCCACACTCTGGGGAAACACCACATGTCAGCATGCATTATTCTTCACTTACACTTCAATAACATCAAGCTCTAAAAACATAGGTGTCTGTGCACAGAACAAAAGGTCAACATTTTAAACTGCAATTACAGTACGGACAAGGGATGAGTTTACAAAAAGGAAGCAACAAAATGAGAAAGAAGATTATTCAGACCCTTCCCTCTCCTCCTGATGGCTTATGGAAGAGGCAAGACACATTGTTCCTACTCATTACAACTGCTCTGTTTAAGCCCAAGGTGGGAGTCTCTCAGGAAATCTAGAACAAACAATATTCTCCCCTAGCGCTGGCTTGCATATTTGAAGAAACAATCAAAGAGACAACATCTCCTGAGCAGCCAGAAGACGCAATGCTGGAGGCACTTGCCTAACTCGGCACATGACATCAGGGATGCAGTTGTTTACTCTATTAAGCACGGCTAAAAAGGGTGTACCAATGCTACATACAGTATTAAGGTTTGATTTTCTGTCAACATCTGAGAACATTCCTCAGAGGCTGACAAGACTCTGCACTCTAACTTTAAGTCTAAACGGACTGCGATACACAACAGGCTGTATCACCTTCACACTCAGTGGAGCTCAGGGATGCACATCAGCAAATGACTTGAACTTTTCTTTTTGCTGACAGAAGCAACACTCCCTGCGTTATAAAAGGGAGTGAAACTAGTGAAAAACTGACGTCAAAACAGGTCCTCATCAGAGCTGAAAAGTCAGGTTCCACAATTGAAAATCATTTAAATGCTTATCGTACCTGCAAACCTACAAATGGCTAGTGAGTTACTGCTACTACTGAACTTTACGATCGTTTATTGTTATGTTTACCACAGAGCAACCATGACTGCCCTTTTTGACATGCATGCGATTTTTATTGGAGTGTAGTGTTTATGAGGGCCAGCATGTGGGTTCTGTTTAAGTGGCAAACTCCGATCTAATCAATCGCTAGTTTCTAGTCTTCTTCAATACAGCATGATGTTAATTTAGTAAATTATGGTCCCATTAAGAGGAAACTAGACAATAATGCATGTTAACCTTTAGGGTGTGGCTACCTTATGATTGACAAGTCACTACCACGGCGACCTGCCAATCACAATACAGGCAAATTAATTACGATGCACCTTACTAATTAAGCTAGCTAGCTCCACCCACAACATTACAGCCACACTAACATACACTGTTTGCAGTCAGTGACCAGCTAGGCCCAAGAATTCATGCTTCTTATGTGGCAAGAGCCTTGGACAAAGAAACTAGAGAGCCAGCAAAATAAATCATGAGGAAACAATGACCTTCCTTAGAGAATGGCCCACAGACAGAGCAAATTAAACTGAGAGGGGAAATTTGGCTGCTTTTGGTACTAAATTGCTCTCTTAAACCTCCATTCCCCTTTCTCTACTGCCACTTGAATCTCTTCCCAAGATACCTTACACTCTCAGCAGGGTGCTCTCGGCCCATTCGTCAGTGCCTCAGCTGTCTTCGCCCTTGCCCCCAGGGCCCCATGTTATCTCAAATTAAACAAAAAAACAGTGCCTTTAATAATCTGAAACATGCACATTCCTTTCTGATGCCATCCTATACAGCTCAGAGCTCTCCCGCTGGGCACTGAGTAGTGGCATCAGTTGGCTGATTTCTGCTACAGTATTTGCTGGCTGACTCAATTATGCCACATGTCACATGTTTCCTCTGAGCACTGCATGTGGACTGATGGGCCCTGGAGGGCTTGCACACATTCGAGCTGCCACACTAGTCGGAGTCCCAGGTGGGTGGAGAAGATGACTATAGGTGGCATATTTCAACCAGATGGTTGGCCACAACAATAAAACAAGTTTTATATGCCTCCAAGCCAAAAAAGTTAAAAATCACCCCCTCCCATTGGCATCATACTTAAACAGAGTTAAATTTTGACAGAAGTTTTTGTTTTTGTTTTTATTAAAATGTGACTTTGGGAATGTATCTAACTGTTTTAACCTGTCCAACAGTGCAGATCCCCAACAGCTGATCAAAGTCTTTGCCAACATTTAAACGTGTTTTACTAGTTGCCCAGTGGCTAAAATGTAATACTCTGACAACAATACCATCCCTCTTGAACACATTTATATTTGTTAATGGAATCTCCCAAGCCATCATTCAGTAAAGAGCCATTTGTTATGGGCACAATGTGTCAGGGTTTTTTGGCAGCTAGCTGGTTTCCTTAAAGATATTGTGTACAATGGTGACAAAGTAATATCACATAATGATATATAATTTCTGTGCCAGGCTGTCAGATCAATACATAATGATAATAAAATCTTAATTATGAGCTAATACCAGCAAGACTATCATACATTAATTGATGTTGTGTGGAATAAGGTGAGGGGCCAGGATAGGAATGTGTTTAAATCTGTTGGAATATGAGCAATGCTTTCTAAGCTTTGCACCCACTGCATTATGCAGGGCTCAACTTCAGGATAGCTTATTCTTGGGCCAGATGGTCCTCTAAGGAAAATAATAGGGTCAAATGCTTTTTACTTGATTTAGCCATGCAAGTTTGAGAAGAGAAATGTACCGGTGAATTATAAACAGTTAGAATTTCACATTGATTTTTGGTAATATATCAACTTACAAGGGTGAAGAGCTTTGATAAGTCAAGGAAGAAATGTTTCAAAATCATGTTTTAACAAAACACATGAATTATGTACTGGAGCCAACATAACCACACGAATAAACGTCTCTTGTGAGCATAACTGTTACACATTCCATTAACTGAGGGGGAGTTAAAGCTTGTTCATGCCAAAACGAGTCACCAAATTGATAGAGGTTCCATTGAAAAAATACATGAATGTTTGAGTAAAAAGAGATTTGGCTTATTAAAGATGACTTGGCATCCATGTTAATCCTTCTCTGTGGGTCTTGGACTGAGGTATACCCTTGGGAATCTCTGTGATAACAAGAGTTCTCCAACACTTGGACATCCAGGCTGTTGCTGGCCCAGAATCACTATCCTGGTTGCCTTCCATGCGATATCTCCCTCAAGACGTCCATAAAACCCAGGGCATTACAAAGCTAAACATTACCACATGTTCACTTCCGGACATAGACCATCCGGCGGAGCCCTGACACCAGATGCCATAAAATGAGCGGGACTTGAAAAGAAATAAAAGAAACTGCAGATGACAGGTCTTCAACAAATCGTACTTACAATTAAGGAAAAGGAAGAGCGGAACAGACAATGTTAAGTTTGGTCCTCCACGAGGCAGTTTATTGCCTCAAATGTGCAATCTGCCTGCAAACATGTGAAATGTTCTCCATCTCAGGGACTCACACAGAGGACTGAGGTGCTAAAGAGCTGCCAGTCTGTCTAAAGGAGATGGATTCTGAGGAAGAATCACTGGCCTTCTGATCCACAGAAATCACAATCCCATACATATATTATATATATATACACACACACACACACACACACACACACACACACACACACACACACCAACTGACCAGTTCAGTATCTCCACCATTTTAGAGATATTGTGAACTCCCACAAAAAATCTATAAAACCTAATGGACATAGAGAAAAAGGAAGAAAAAAAACAAAAAACAGATGGGGGAACCATGTGAATAAACAAAACGAATTAAGTGGTATTAGAGGGCAAAACAAAGGTGTCGCTGAATGTCTACTGGCAAGATAAAGACTTGCCAGTAGGGTTTAAAGGGTGACAAAAGTTCTTGGCCCAGCCATTGCTGGAAGACCACGCTCAAGATCTGAACGTACCAATTGACCAGTGAAATCCAGCTGTGACCAATTTCCCCCATTGACAAAGTCTAAACAGAGTTCTCTTTCTCAACCCCAAAGCCAATTTGCTGTGTGGGTACACACCTCTCTATCCATTCCTCCCGGTATTCTGGATCTCAAAAGCATGCTCCCACTCACAAAAAGGCAATCTTTCTATCTTTGACTCTGAGACTTGGAATAATTTCTTCTGCTTTCAGCTTGGTAAACCTGCATTGATTATTATATTATATTGAGTATTTCCTAAAACAAAATAGAAACAACTACAAATTCAGTATGAATGACACATACAATAGTCCCTTGTTTGTTATAATCAATAAATGATTGCCTGTGAAAGTTTTGTGTGCTTTGCCAGGCTGTAACCTTGATATAACAAGAATGTTGAAGCTGTTTATTTAAAAATGCTCCTCAGCTCAAGGTGAACTACTACTGTGGAGCTGCACTTGGGGGGTGGAGCTCTCAACCATGCAATCATCATCATGCCTAATGATAACAGGGAGTCGGGGAAGTAGCTGATAATGATAATGATGAAACTGTAGCACGTGTGTAAAGTGTGAGAGCATGAAATGTGTGTCAAAACCTATATAAACACAACAAAAATATGTATGCACCCGTTCAACCAGGCATGTCTATGTGAGCTTTTAAGCTAACATGATTTCTGGAGTTATCTGTCCTCCCATCTAAAACCATCTGGTTCTGGTTATCCAAGATCTCTAAATAAAAGGTGTTTGTATAGGCAGCAGGATAAGTCCCGCAGAGTGACACTCTGACCTGTGGCCAGTAATGTTTTCAGTATGCAGGGAGAGGCTCAGCCCACGGTGGAAGGTACACAGCTGGGCCTGGAGCAGGGCCCAGAAAGAAAAACGCCTCCTCTTCTAATTGAGACAACACAGAACTCCCTTAGTGACTCCCTTCCCTGTTTCTTTTCCAAGAGGAGGGGAGAAGGACTCCTGAAAACGATTAATGTTTCATATGGAAATGTTCAGTTTCTATCAAAAGTGGAGAATTAGAGCAGTAATGTCAGGGTATCATGATTATACATGGATTGCTTTAATTTTAGCTGTGATTAGAAATCTCTGATTTTTAAGATTTAATTCTATGAAAGACAGTGTTGGAAAGATTTACTTAATGCCTGCTTCCAACTATAGGTGTCAACAGACTTTAGCAAAGCCCATAGATTCTAATACATTAAGGATTTGTATTTATGAAGGAAGAAGCAATGATGCCACAGTATGTCTCAGGTCACAAATTTGCTCAAAATGAACTTAAAAGAGAAAACACAACAATGCTGAGCAAATAAAAAAATCCCTCAAATCAATAACTCTGAGCATTGTCAATGACCTGGGGCTTGGTACAGCCCTTTAACAAGTATATATTTAATCTGCCCACATCTACACATGACTGCTGTACTCTCTCTCAGAGGCAGGGAGTGTGGGAAGGCTCTGACTCTGCTTCTTAAATTGGTCATGGAGACATGCTCCTGGGGGCAGTGAATGGATTGAGCCTGACAGCCAATCAGTTCCAGGAAACCATTCTCTGGTGGTGCCAAGGCAGCTCGTTGTGACCCAATGCGCTTGAGCGCTGGTGTGAAGGCACTAGCTGATGGTCCAAACCATCAAAACTGCCCTTGGTGTCTGTTAAGACCCCGTCCAACCTTAAGCATTCAGAAAACAATGCTGAAGCCGGGCTTGTGTCAGTATGAAGGGATGAAGAATAGAGATTTGAGTCTAAAGCTGTTCCTTGGACAGCTGCCTGTGGTCTCTATTTCCTGTCCCAGGACCATGCTGCACAGGACCAAGCCCCAAAAGGAACCCCAAGGTATACTGAAAAAGGCTGAAACAGGTGGACAGTTTAACGTAACATGAAGAAATATGTTTGTGGCCCATCTTACCAGGATATCCAAGGAAGGTTAAAATCAAGGGCAACTGGACTTCGTTTAAGATACTTGAAGACATTTCTTGAAACGTCCTCCAGGGGGCTCCCTGGGAGAGAGGCAAAACGTCTTCGAGCATCTTCAACCGTCCAGTTGCCCTTGATTTTAAACTCCCTTGGAAAACTATAACCTGTATGACTAAGAACCTAAAGAGTTACATGAGTTTTCAGAGCGAGAGCGAGTCAAGATATGTTTAGCCTAGTCTACAGCTTAAAGACTGGAAGCAACAGAAAACAGTAGCAATGCTGTGTTAAAAAGGCATTTGAACACTTTCAAATTAATGTTTCGCTTAGTGAATTTCACATGTATATATATAAAATGAATATTATCGTTTAGCATATTAGCATTAAATCACTATGCATGTTTGTGTGTCCTAACTGAGGCTTGTTGTTTTCCCCTTCTTACAGACTTTGTGCTTAGGTAAGTTTAAAAACGTCATAGACCATTCTCTCCACTGAAAAGGCGAAATTGATACTGTTCTTCTCACCCAGCCTCTGGTTAGAAAGCAAAAACGCCTAATGGCAATGACTAATTGTGGTTTTTATGCGCTTTTCTTTTCAACAGTTTCATCAATGGAGAACAAAACGTTATGGATGGCATTTAAACGGTCTGCTACAGAAAAACTGCCTGTGCAGTGACTGTCCTACTTTGGAGTGTATTCGGCAGGGTTGCATTTTGTACATTTGTCAGCTGATAGAGAGAGGGCAGATTATGTTCTATCTTTTACAAAGCACAGTTATTTCTTTACCATTTCTCCCACATACTCTGGTTTCTCTCTTTTCTTTATTGCTTTTTCATTATATTAGGTTGCAAATGAGATGTTAAACAAGCAAGGAAACCATGTTTTGATTTGATCTGTATTCTAAGGACATGCAGTATCATTATTTTTTCTTCAAATTATTTTTTAATGTATTTGCCAGAGGTTTTGTTTAGGCCAAGACACTGTAAATATGTTTTCTTCAAATTTGAATTATTGCTGTAACTCATGTAAAGTATGACAAAAAATTATGACTGATTGGCCTGTACAACATTCAGCTGTTGTAGGCCATACCCGCTAGTACAGAGAAAAAATAATAAGTTTAGATATTAAGAGCAATAATAATATTTAATTTAGGTTGGGGTTTATGTCTCAGCGTAGCCACCATTGCTTTTGGGAAAAAAACAAACATTCAGGTATGTCTAAGCTAAGAACAGTTAAGAACAGTAACGCATGAAAGGTTGTCAAACAAGGAAAAGACGACCATGGTTATGTTTTATTTTTAGGAAATGTGCTCAAGTATGATCTCTTCTTCTTGTGAAGGTTAACCGATAGGTTGATCCAATTTGTCTACTGAGGCGTGAAGGGACTTAAGAAATACTTCACATTTCTTTGCTGGAAAATGTCAAGGTTTGCGAAGAGATGAGGACAAGAGGAGGGGGAAATGACTTTTTCTCATTCTGGCAGCTTGACTCCACGCGTGTTAGCAGCAATAGGTTTATCCTTGGCAATCAACATGGGGACAGATATATACAGTAAAGTTGGAAGTCCCCAATCACATAAAAGACAGCTGGTGCTATTTCTGCTACTAAAATGATTGTGTTGCCAAATACACACAAACATGTTTGGCCCCCGCAATGTGATTGAGGCTGTAACAGCTTCCATCATGTCACCTCCTGATGACTATTCTTCACACAGCTGCAGAGAGGCATGTTCTGGTGACATGGAGGTGTCAAGGAAGACATGCCCTGATTAAAGATGCACCATGCGGCACCTGGGAATGAAGTTAAAAGCGAGGCAAGGAGAATATGAGTGTAAAGAGAGGCACTCAGTCGTGAACTGCATTTAAGTCCCAAAAGCACAGTAGTTACTCACCTGCCTCAATGTTTACAAGGAATATATCTCTCTCTTTCAGTCTATGTTGCTTGAGAGGTCTATATATGTGTACGTGTGTGTCTAATGGCTGTTCTCAACCATTCAGATGATACCCAGTAGCCTCTTCATTGCAAACAATGCATTGTGACCTTCTGGGCATGATGCGCTTAAGCTACAGTCAACCACTATTAGCATGTTAACTTCTATTTCACAGCAAGCACTTTCACTGACAATAGTCCAAACTGAATAGTGTATATACTGCTGTATATAACAGCCCAACGACTATTATAGAGAGTCGAAGTTCAAATGTGTGCTTTCCTTTAACAGTGAAAGAATACTGTTACACAGAGGGTTTGGTACAGACTCACAGTATCCTATCCATACACAAATACATGTGACAGAGTAATGGCAGGTGTTGAGTGCTTATATGATCTGCGTGGGTGTAGTGTCAGGGACAATAAAGAAAAGACAGAGAGAACTGAAGTGAAGGAGAGAGAAAAAAGAGAGCTGGGGGAAGAGAAATGTCCAGAATAGAAAAAACAACAACAATTAGCAATATGAGGAACAAAGTGCTTCTCTTGTTACCCAGAAAGCATCAGAATCTACTCACTCACAAAGAGTGGCCTTATATAGGTTGGTTTTAGACTGCAGGCCAAAGTACCCCAAATCTAATGTTGTTGCTCATCAGATTTTGTACCGTTCAAGTCACATGGAATCTTTTCGTGTTCGGATTTGGGCCACTTTCATATGTGGTCCAAATCACATACAGGTTAGATTTTTTTGAATGCAATCTCAGTCTGGACGGTCAGATTTGACTCTTACGTCACGTAAACACATACTTACCAACTCTCCCATTTTCACGGGAGACTCCTGTTTTTCATTGTCCTCTCCAGGTTTCCTCCAGGGGTCACAATTCTCCCGATTTCTTGTATCTCTCCCGATTTGTGACAAATGCTCACAATTATGTGTACTGTACTGTACTGTACTGTATTATGTTTACTTCCAAACGACAGCATGCTCTGTGACATCGCATTGAAAGTAGCTAGTCACCACTTTCTATGAAATATCTACTTCCAGTGATATCACCTTATGCTCCATTGGCAAATAAGAGACGCAAAATACATAATTGTGGGGGAAAATGCTACAGAAACTACAAAATCCCTTAATAAATAGGAGGGGAGCTTGATGTATGAGTGCTAAAAGAAAAAGATGTAAAGATTACTTAAGAACCCTGCAATGAACTGGCGACCTGTCCAGGGTGTACCCTGCCTTTCGCCCAATGTAAGCTGGGATTGGCTCCAGCTTCCTGCGACCCTGTACGCAGGATAAGCGGTTGACGATGGATGGATGGTTGGAGATTACTTAAGAATTATAAAAGTGGACACCTCTAATAAGATGTCCCTCATTATAATTTTTTGACAAGAAAAGCAGCTAATCTAAAATTATTCTTAAATTTGGCTTACTAGAGTGCAGCCCGTGGCACTGCATGCCGTACAGTCCAGACTCCAAATCGTGATTACAATTATCCATTGTTTAGTCAGCGAGAATAAAAACAGGTTAGCCAGACTTAATGAGTGATAATGATAGACTTGCTTTGAGCTGTAGGAGAAGGTAAAAGGTTGGAAACCTGTATGTAAAGCAGGCTTTCGTCTCTGACACTTCATGCCTGATTACCCTAGTAGCAGTAGTGTAATTGAATTCTTGACTTGTGCTAAAGTGGAATTAGGGGTATCCATGGTGTTTGGGGCACAAACCATGTGCAACCCACTTCTTAGCAGGCTGATTATGATGTGTGTATGAGTCCTGCTGCTACCCTGCTGTCTGGTTGACTTCGATGAGATTCTGTATTAACCTGTTGGCAGTAAAACTGATGCTGAAGCACTGAGTCAGTTACTTAGTGATGTTCCCCTTATAAAATGAAGCCTGTGAGCGAATGGAATAAAAAAAACATACTGCTGACCTAGACTTTTTGTTGTTACTACCCTAAACCTACAATACACTATAGACTGGAATGATGGTATTACAGCTGGCCACCTCAATTACACAAAAAAAGTAACTGGCTTTTTTTGAGAGTTGTCTAGAATCTTTTTTTTCTCCATTTGTTATTTAACTGCAAACAATTAAGACAGAAAGCAATGTATATTTGTAAGCTGTAAAGGTTAAGATTAAATGCAACAGTTTTATAGAAACAAACTTTTTTGTCCACATATTACACAGCCTCGCAACCCTGTGCACAGGATAAGCGGTTGACGATGGATGGAAGGATGGATGGATGTTACACAGCCTCCATTTTGATGCAGAAGGTAAACAAAGGTGCTGTAACATGATGACACCCACTATCTCTTATAGCAAGGATGTGATCAACTGAGATATCAACATTAAACAGGAGAAAGCAGTCAGTCGTGCATTCCTCCTCTATGATCTCGTGAAAGAACATGTCAACTCAAGTCGAGGCTTTTATTGAATAGTTTATTTGTATATTACCTATGTGTTAGAAATGGTAATCATATTGATAGTGAAATTTAGCATGTCTATATTAGAAAGTCTAGCATACACTGAGGCTTCGTAATAATTATGTAAAGGCATGTTGTGAAACATTTCAGAAGTTGCTGTGGCGTACTGATCAAAAGCAAGTACACAGCCTTCTGCTGCTCTAAGCCTTTCAGTAGATACTGCTAGATGAAGGGAAACTGCACAAGGGCAAATACATGTCCAGTGGCATAAGATGATCTCTGGAAAGTGTGTTCTCTCTCTAGTTTATTTGGCCCCCATGTCGGCCTACTCTACTATACTCTCTCTCTCTCTCTCTCTCTCTCTCTCTCTCTCTCTCTCGCCTTAATCTTGACATGAGCCTTTAGAATTTCTGACTCCCTGATACAATTCCCTCTCTGATGAACTGAAGCAACCTCTACAAACAAAAACCACACATATACATATATGTGCACAAATCCAGGTAATAACGCGCACAAATAAATGCACATAAATAGCTACGTCTGGAGTACACACACACACACAAAAAAAAAATAATAATAATGTTCCTCTCCCAAGTGCCATATCTCCCATAATAGCCATAAAAAAACACATACAATAAACAACCAGCAACACAGGTTTTGCTAGCCCCAGATGTTTATCTCCGGCCAAGTGTCAGTTGTCAGGTGGATTTTATGGATGTTCCGATTTGTTGCTGACATAAAGCGTAAGTGCACACATGTTAAAGAAAAATAGCTGAATTATACCAAGACATGTTGAAGAAGAGAGAAAAAAAACTAATTCATAATAGCATTTCTCCAGCTGCCAAGAAGACAGAATTTGGTTGAAATGCACGAAAATGTGGGGAAAATACATGCATGTAGACGATACACTCTAATAGGTACAATCTGTTTATTCCATGCTGCATCTTTTGAATGCTTGATATACCGTACACAGCATAGCACATGCAGCATTTGAAACCCTGCAAGAAAGATTTGTTGGTAGCATGTAAGAGTATAATATCAAACTTTCCCACAGAAGCACATCACTTTCTAACAAGGGAAAGCTGCCAGACGATTCTGCATACTGCACAGTACTCCACCGTACTCTGCAGTCTGCTATCTCTAAACAAATTATATTTCTACATTTGATATGCTTTTAAGATACCACTCTAAAAAACTGTAATCACAGCTCTAAAAGGCAGAGTTTGTGGTGCTTTGACATGTAAGTACATCACTTAAGCAATTTTGTGCTCTGAATGGTTATTGCTGTCATTCTCTTAACCACCAACCTCTGAACTGATGGACTCCACCTGAGAAATGTGTCCATGTGAATAGCAAAATATACACTAACAAGTACTTCACAGTGCCAAGTTGTATGAATGGTTACATTCATTCAGTGTGCTCTCTACCATGATATATTCATTTAAAAGCCAATGAGGAAAACTACAGAATTTAGAGACATTTCTGAAATCAAGCAGACAAAAGGATGAACAATTTTAGAACCTGAAAAATGCCACTGATCCACATTCATGTGAAAAGAGAGTGTACCATGATTACATTTTTGTTCCTTCCTCCATTTTCTCCTTTCAACCATATCTTCACCTGATTAACACTGATCCATGCAGCAGTGCTGGGACTGGAGAGGAGGGGAGGTTCACAGATCCTACAGCACAGGATAAGCCTCCCATTGGAGGAGGTGGAGGAAAGGGGAAGGGATCATCTTGAAAGGGATATACAGTAGTCTCCTGCCAGCCATTTGTAACAAGTGTAAGCAAAATTGTGTATGTGTGTGTTTATGTGTATGTAAAAGATTAGGTGTGTTCACATGCACATAACGCTATCCGTGCACCTGCACACAAAACTAGGTGGCCTATGTGTTCTGGATACGGGAGACATTTTCCTCATTCTGATAGGCAGCTTCCCCATTGCCTCATCTTTTTCAACCCAGGAGCTGTAAATCTGTGATAGCAGTTGAGTCTGGTGGAGTTGGGTCGCCTGCAAGATGCACAAAGACACAGTGGGGACCACCCCTCCGCTGTGTTTGTCAAAGGCAGAAGCAACCAAACAAGGAGGACAAAAATAATCTTGACATTCACGAGGGACAATCTGTCCAAACTGAATTTAAAATAAGAAAGAATAAAAAAAATTTTTCATCTTTTGCAAGATTGTCAAACAAGAACTGTTAATAAAGAACATTCACTCAGAAAATAAACCTCCATACCTCCAAGTTGCATATGCACTTCATGACACAGATAATTGCACAGCAGCCTATTTCAGACAACCAGGTGGCAGCATGTGTTTTTTGAGGCTTATGACTTCCCATACCCCCCACAATCAGCACCGTCCTCTAGGACTTCACACACTCCCTCTGTTCTCCAAACCCTCCGGTACCCACTCTCTCGGGGAACCAAGCACCTGGCCTGGAGTTTCATATTCCTCTCAGGTGTGCCTCCACAGCATTGCACAAGCCTGATATGCACGCATTTTAAGTACTATATTGGCATTCTATTTTTTCCAATAGCTGCTATTTTACTTTCAAAGTAGGCCACCACTGAAGGACAGAGCACCTTTTTTGCCTACCAATTTCATCAGAAGGGAGGATGAGTGGTCTCCATATCCCATCAGGTTTAAAATGTTTGCCTGTATATGTGTGTTTGGATTCTTGGAACATATTAAAAAAGAAAGTCCGGTTAATGTTCATATTTATGCTATTATCATGATATATGCAATCCTTAATTTAATAAGCAACTCAACCATTAAAAGCAAAGTATTTACTTATTCCTATTGCAGTGTCTAACTCCTTCTCTCCTCCACACTTTCTCCCAACCTCCTCTTCTCTGTCTATCCTCTGCCTCTGTTGTAGGTAGCTGTCTTCTTATCAGAGCTGGAAGCTCAGAGTATTCCCAGTGGCCATTCATGGGCTTTTGCCTTATGGGACTCCACAGAAAGCAGCAGAGGAAGCCCACACTGACTTAATTTCCCGGGAGAACAAAGTGCATGGTGTAAGGTAGTGGATAAATTACATGTACCTCCATCCCTGTCAGTTACAAAGACAGTCTAGAGTCATGACAGACCCTGTTGCATGCAGCAGGCCCCAGCTCTCCATAGTACCGGTCATTCTTTTGTTCATTTTTGCCCTTTAATGACTCCAGTTTTATTTGGGTGTATATTTACACTTTAAATAATGGTAGGTGTGGTTACTGAGTAAAAACGTAGAGACAGTTTACAATTATAAATGCAGGTCCTTCAGAGGGAAGGCCAGAGTAAAAACAATTCAAAAATGAAAAAAAAATGTTCAATCAATCACAGTATACCATTTTAAACTGACTTCTGGAATAGAAACTTAGTTAATTGTCTAAAAATTATATTTTAACAGTAAAACAAATCTGGCATTTTAAACTGAGAAGAACAAATTAGACAGAAATGTTGCTCTGCATATATGCCCAATGGAACTACTAATCTCCAGAAAAACAAATGCCATGGATTTGGATTTGCATCGTCATTCAACTAAATGTTGGGGGGAAAAGTAATATTGCTCACACACACACACGCCTCATTGTGTTTAATGTTGATTAATCTCTCTCTCGAGAATCTTCATTCAAAACAAACAGCCTGGTCCCGCTGTGCGCTTTCAGTTGCTTAAAGGGCGGGACAATCATAACATGGCAATCAAAATGCTATGCACTCAGAAGCCTGGGCAGGAATTCAACAGGAATATGTGCTGGCTGTGCCTCTTAGATGCTGGATGAAATAATTGTCAGCAGTCAACTGTTCACCATCCGTCTGTTGCTGTATGCCGGACTGAAACAAACATAAAAGGAGGCTGTGGGTTGTTGTTTTTTGGTCAGTAACCATCAAAGAAAAAGTTAAGGAAGTGAGCTCTCTAGTCCATGGGATGAAGATAAAGAACCATGTGATGCTACACAGAAGCAAGCAGTCCATATAAGAGTTGAATTTCTAGTATACTTTGTTTTATCAAGGGAAAGTGATTAGACATTTAGCTGAAAAAAACAGCTATTTAATGAGAGTTGTAATTTCTCTACGAAGACAAAGGCACAGGCCGCAACAGAACTTATAGCATCCATTAAAAGTAGTTTTGTGCCAGAAAGACTCCGCAGGAGGGAGAGGTTAAGTGAGCTCATAGGCAAGAACAATCACTCGCATGGCTCCTGGCACTAAGAAAAGCACACTAAAATGGCTCATGCCTCTGTTGTAAACAATAGGGGGTCCTTACCTGAAACAATGTTGGGAAATTATACAACATTTTCCACTTTGGTGTGAAAACTCCGTCGCTACACTTAAACCTCGAATGGTCCATATTCCTCATACAATTGTTTGGCCTCATTGACTGGCTGTGAACAAGTAGAGCACATTCAACTCATATATGTAATGCCAACCCCACTGAACGGATGCAGTGGGGTCTGCATTATTCTCTGCTCTGTAGCAGCACAGATCCTGCAGGGGGGATGATTGTACTTTTTCCATCTAATGCAATACTATCACCCTGTCTCCAAAGCACGGCTGCTCCTCTCAGTCTTCACTTTTTCTGTCCATCACTTAAAACATCTGGATTCATTTTAGAAGGTCAGGGCTAGTGAAGCACAAACAGTCAGTGGAAGTTGTCTTGATGTGTGTCATGAAATGGAGCAAAGAAATACCACCCTCAGACGGGCCAGGAAATAACATTTCTATTGATAATGTAGCCTGAGAAACCTTCTGCCGAGATGAGGTGAATGAGTGCTAGAGACACAAACTCATAGTGGTCCATAAAGATGATTATTATTATTCTTTTTTTTTTTTTTTGGGGGGGGGGGGGAATAGAGTATAACATTTTATTCATAGAAGTTTAAGAAAAATTTAATTTATTAACCGTCAAATCCAAGTGACTCAAAAGCTGGCCATGAAATGAATGTGCATCTACCAACGCAAATAGGTGCAAAAATGTGAAAAGACCCCACGCTTTTTTTTTCTCCGGTAGATGAAGGAGGCTGTGCTTTCAAAGCCCCTTACAAAAATAACCATATTTTTATTATGACTGTCTTTATTAGGTGTGTGCTTTTGGGTGCTTGCTCATTTCTTCAGGGGCAAACAAAAGTAAGCTAAGCACTAGTTCCCTGGTCCCTCCCACCCATCTCACAATGCCAATACTTTCTTCTTAACACCCCCCCACTTCTCTTCCTAATATCCCTCCTCCTGGATTAAAAGCTCTTAATTTTCACTAATTACACAAACTAATTTCTTTTTCTTCATGTCTCGGCATTTCTCCCTGTTTTCTCTCCATGGGGCTCATAAACACGTTTTGAAACTGGGTTTAATAAACCTGCCTTGTGAGGTTTTAGGGCCTTTAATGGACACAGGGCTTGTTTGATAAGTCTCCACTTCATCACACACTTTATTAATTAAAGTTTATATTACATTAGAAACAAAGTTAAAGCTATTTGGTCCCCATTAATGGTTTCGTGTAGCTGCATATCTATGGCCAATTAATTGGAGTCTTGCCTCTCCGTTTGCATTTTTCCCTTGTTTGACAAAAGTGTGTTGGGGTTACCTTCAGGTAATATGTTGCAAGCAGCAGCAATAATCTAATTGTAATCAAGAATTATCAGAAGGTTGACTGCACTAGCGATTTAAAGTTATTGTTTAGGTGCCTGAATGTGGTAAAATAGATGCGGTTTCCATCGCAGCTGTAAGAAAAGTCAAAAGCCATTCCTCCTCTGTGTCCATTAAGGTGCAAAGCACAAAGGGGTGGTGATTGTGTGTATGTTCAAATTTTAAAAATTGTGTTAAATTAAAATTAAAGGGATTAAAAGGAAAAATTTGCATTGTCCATTTACACACTCTGGCTTGGAGTGATCTGTAGGTCACATTTTGTTAAGACGTGAAGAGCTACACCATTAACAGGATGATTATTCTTTTAAGAATGTTTTTGAGAGGAAAAGTATTTTAACCTCCATCATTTAATGAACATAATTATTTATACAAGGCTTTTTATAACTTTATAACCTGTTTTTATCATTTACAACAAGTAACTCGAGCAGTCAGATGATCGCACATGTTGTAATCAAACCCCAGATTTGGCCAAAACATCTATTGCAACAAAACTGAGAGGGGTAAGTAAACCAGGATATCACTCTGCAAATTCTGATGGACACTGAGAACAGACAGTTTAGCTAATAACTGAATCCATATTTTAACTTCATAATAAATTGGTGAGATCACACCAACCTTTTTACAACTTATTAACCATTTTTAAAAAAACAAACAAACAAACAAACAAACAAAAAAATGTGGTGTGAGATATATTCAAATACATTTTTCTTTACTTATATACAAAAAAGATGCAGCCCAGCCAAACAAATATTATAGGTAAAGCGTAGGCATACTTTCTGAGCTGCAGTTAATGAATATATTGTAAAGGTGTAAACGCTCAAACCAAAACCTGAGATTCTAAAAAGGTTTTCGCATAGTAAGTATGAGGAGCAAAAGGCAAACCAAGACACCCTGTACAGGTTTTCTGCAGAACTGCATGAGTGGATACTGCCCCTATGTCTACAACGTGTGTGTGTGTGTGTGTGTGTGTGTGTGTGTGTGCGAGGGATGATGTAGGAGGCAATGCACAGGAGGCAGCGGGGGAGCAGAAGTGGTGTGGCCTGTCAGACATAATGAGTAAGCAACGATACACACATTAATTGTGGCTAACTCCAGGGACCCCCCTCTGTGTGTGGTTGTGAGGATAGGGGTGTTCGTGTGTGCAGGCACTCAAACACACCCACACACACAGCTCAGACACATACAGAAAGCAATAATTTAAAAGAAGAGAGGGCATACTGGGGGCAGCAACACAGAGTGAGACTGAAGGGAACAAAGAGGGCTATAAACACTTTGTGTTGCATGTTGATTGCAAAAAAATATTCTAAGCAACACACATATACAACAAGAGTAGCATCTATATTTAAAAATGCTGAGAAGCCAAACACATACCTATAAAATACCTACATCTACAGTTTATGATGCAGTGATTTACAATAGTTGAAGACCTACACATGTGTCATATTGTGTGTGTTTCTATGTTTCTTCTGTGTGTGTTTTATGTATTGTATTGCCAAGAAGAATTCAGGAATGTTAAGGTACAACTTTGTAGGTCCACTCCATGTAGGACTTTAAGTATAGCAACATCGCTCAGCTGGTTCAAACTGACCTGGGCATCCCATCCTTTCAAAAATTTACAGTACACCTGTGTCTACCATGTGTGCTGTGAACTGCAACTTTTCCAGTCAAAATAGAGCGTTGACAGACTGGGCTTACAAGAAAACTGCATGCATACTAATCACTCTAATATCATTAGTTTAAACTTAAATTATTATTGTTATTGTTTAAAGCGTGAATAGCTTTTGAAGCTTAGTTCATGGTGTTAATGATTTTGCCATTGGTTTAATATCCACAGACATGCATGGCATTACTATATTTACACAATAACTCTAAACATTTATTAGCCATGTTTGTGATAAAGACTTACCTAAATCCATTCTCAGTGGGTTCCAAGCTGGTTGGAGAGTTTCCATTTTAAAATAATCCATTTAAATTACAAAATACAAATAACAAAAATGTTAAAACAAATTACTTAAATTAAATATCTTTATTTTTTTATATTTGAGACTATGGAAAGGCATTAACTTAATTAAATTTTTTATTAAAAACTATATTTCACAAAGGAAAGAAAATCAACCATTATGCCCAAATAAATACACTGAAGACAAAATGAATACGTTTAGACAAAAGGTGTATGTCTCAATTTATGCAGTATTTTTACAGCTAGAATTATTTCCGTATTAATTTGATTGCAAGTGATTCAGTTCATATCAAAACTAAATGAGGCTATTATGGAAAGACAATGTTGGGAAGTAGTGGGAGTAGTCCAGCAGTGGACGCCAGTATAATCTATGCAATAGGAGAAAATAAATATTGATGAGAAAAGGGGGAATTAATGGGATTAAAAGTTTATTGAGGGTGCACAAAAACCCTTTGAATAAGGGAACAATGAGATTACTCCTTCTGTTAACATAACTAGATACTGCTACCACCCTCAGATTCTGACACTGGTGTCTTTCACAAGCTGTAGATGAGGTTAGCAGTTTTGGCCAGTAGTGATCAGCTTCTTTTGAATACTGTGGCCTGTGACTGACCAATCCTCCATTATGATGCCCCCAACTCCAGATTAAAGGCAAGCAGCTCCAGCACTGGGGGATGAGAAGTCGTTTCACTGTTTACTCCATATCAGGACACCAATACAGGGCCAAGGCAATGCTAAAATGTTCCTCTATTGAGTGTATGTCTTCCATTGTGTGTTTGACAAATGAAGTGTATAGCGACACAGGGTGGGAAACCCGGCAGGAGGGGGAGAATCCCACAACAGCAGCAGGTGCACCGGGACAGCTAATATTTGCACAGCAGCTTCTCTGGCAAACTAGCAACTCCCCCTGAAGAAAAGGGGCAACGGTTTCCTCATAAATGGCTTTGTTACAGAGACATAAATCCAGGGCTGACTCCACCAACCTATGTGCATCCCCCATTCACATCCCTCTTCTTCTCCACGCAAATCCCTTCAGTGCATCAATGCATCTTGGCAACATGTGGCATTGCAGAGGTCAAGCTGCAACCTCTTGTGTGAATATAGTGTGTGCATGTGTCTGTGCGTGTGTGTGTGCGTGTGCGTGTGCGTGTGTGTGTGTGTGTGTGTGTGTGTGTGTGTGTGTGTGTGTGTGTGTGTATGCTATCCCCCACCTGCGGTGTGCCAGACACATGTCTGGCCACACTTCTCTGTCACACTTCTACTGTGGTGAGTGTACATTACTTTTGTTGTGTCTGTGGCCCAATCAATTGTCTAAACATATGATTGATAACTTAATGAATGGGTTATAGTCAAGTCACAAAGTTACAAATCCTAAAAGAAATCATAATGAAAATATAGGGTTAAATAATTCTTCAAAAATGTTAACAAAATCAAATCGCAGGAGGCACAATATTTGTTAAAGGTGAAAAGTGTGTAAAAATACCATTTTAAATTAAATATTGTAAAAATGTCCTGCACATCATATTTTACTATTTGACTTAAGAAAACATTTTTGTTTGGTATCAATCCCATCAAATATCAGACCTATAAACATATAAGGTGTATATTTTCAAAACTGCTAGTGACATCTGCCTATCAGAAATGTCTTTGTCAAAAATAAACAATATCTCGGAGCTTAAGTCTATGTCCAAGGCTTTTAAAACCAATACAGAATAGTTCCTGTTGTCTTCATGGCTTGTGTTAGTAACCCTAAAAATAATACTAATTAAAAAACAAAATCAAATCTAAAATCATAAGACATTAAGCCCTAATATATAGGCCTTGCTCAAAACATGCTGATCTGTTTATGTTAGGGCCCCCCAAAAAGGTGAGGGTCAATCTGAAGGGGGCTGAGAAGAAATTGAGTGAGTGTGTGTAGGCAAAGCCCTTTATTTCATGTATTCTTCGTTCCTAACCTCTATTTTTGGTGGTTAGGCATAAGAAATGAAAGCTTAATCCATTTAGATGGAAAATCCATGGCAGCCACCCTGGCTGTGCAAGGGTATTAATAAGATGACAATGCAGATTCATCAACAGGACCAGACTGTTGTTCCATCACTGCCTGTCCAGAGGTAATAAGTAAGCCCCACACCAGCAGAAATCCTGGAAGTGCTCTAGCCTTTCATGAATCTACTGTGTACATGTTTAAAGTATTATATATACTATTGTTGTCACTATTATATATCATTAGATGAGCAGAAACAGCTATAGATAACATTCCAGCAGGGACAAAAAATGTCAGTCGATTCAGCCAAAATTCCATATATGCCTACATCAAACAGAACTAGTTCAATAGCTGGCTGGTAAACAAAAAGCGCTGGCAAGATTCAAAAGTAGAAGAGACAAAAGTATGGCGTCTTAAAAAAAAAGGTTAAACAAACCATCAAAAACAAATAAATTTTATTTAGTTGTGTCAACAGTGCCCACATAATCAAAATGGCTAACAAACAAATTGTGACAAATATACAGTATTAGAGGTTGTCTTGCGACACCAAACTGTAATTAAAATTCTAAGAAAAGCATGTCATCCCAAGATTTTGCGCAATATGCTGAAATAAATATTTGCGCTTTCTCTGTTATTGAGTCCACTGAGAAAAGATGTTGGCAGATGTACAGATCCTGACTATAAACATAGTAGCTAATGGTTAGATGGTTAGCAGCCTGACAACCTTCTTTAAATACCTCAAACAATTTGAGGGTTTTGAAATAGGCTACTATGTGTATTTTAAATGTATCTAAAAAATATTTTAAAAAACACCACTAACAAATACTGTTTGGTTTGTTAATTGGTAGGGAGTTTAAAATGTCAACTGGAATTGAATATAATGCTGACAAGTCATGGGTTTGAACCCAAAATGACTGATTGGGACTTTTATTAATCGCATTTCTTCATTACAACTGTCAAAGACCGACAACTTAGATGGACAGCAACGCTGTAGTTCACGCATGTCTACCTGCACTGGTGCTCTGGTCAACTAGAAATCTGTCTAAGGTCTACCACTCCTCCCATGGATGAATGAATGCATGGTTGGATGCATGGTTCATTGGATAGGCATTTAAGCACCCTTGATATGTTGACCTTCATTTTTTGATCCAAGAATTAACATGTATTGACAACTGGAAGCCTTTGGAAGCACCGTTGCCAAGAATGCACTGATTTATTGGGGTCTAGCTGTGGGCTGATAAAGTGGGTGCCATCGGTAACTCCAGGTAAATCCAGCCATTAGTATACATTATACCCACACCCCAGAAGTGAATGTGTTGGAAATTAAAGAAGAGAATGATTCCACACTATGTGAATGATATGCAAACATGCCCTTGGATTGATGTGTATCCTAGCAGGACTAGAACGAGGATCACTTGGACTGGAGGTACCTCTGGCTTGGCATAAGAAAAGAGATACTAGAAATTGTCAGCTTCAGCTTCTATAAACCTTAAAGCCACAGCAGAAAACTACATGGCAAATTCAAAAAGCAGAATACAGTTGCACAGTGGTTAAAAAGGTGAACATTTAAATCAATAACACACGGACACCTCTTAAGACTTGGCTGGGCCCTAGGAAAATCCGTGTGAACAGACAGGGATTGGGTTGGTGAGGGGTACCAGCTTGGTCAATAAACTGAGTCCCTGCCCAAAGGCAACAAGCTGACTCCTGCTGTGAGACAAGACCGTAGGCCAGTGTTTAACTTTCATCCTGTCAGCCAATTGCTCTCCCACTGCTCCCCCACCACTTGCCACTCAGCGCGACATTCACCTCTTCCTCACCGCACACTCTTGCCCTCTTGATGAAAAGGCAATCAATGTGCTGGACCGGCCTGCACGGTTGCCTGAGGCGAGACAAAAAAATTCTGCAGTCAAGAGTTTTCTATGTGAGATGGCACTGTGGGTAAGAAATTGCAGAGATGGTCCAAAAAGGTATTGCTATTACTACTCTTCCTTTTCTACATCACCCGAGAACTTTCTGGAATGGAGAGCTTCCTCCCAATGTTCAAAGACAATGTTATAAGACAAAGAAAAAAATATACAAACTTTTGCTATACCATATATGCAACCAAAAAATGTGTAAATGTCAGTGTAAATAAGCAGATTTATAATAAATTCAGTATTTTATATAAATATGAGGTCTTATTTTAAATGAAACACACATGCAAACACACAAAAGTGACAAAAATGTCCAGCTGTCAATTGAAAGCAATTTTATCCCTCATCTCCATACCATTTAAGTTACATACTTCAAACAATTGACAAGTAGAAGCCCTAAAAGACCACAGAAGAACAATGCTGCCAGTTTGAGATGTCTGTGAAGGTTCTCACTCATCCAGGTCATAGTTATCAAACGAATGTTGAGGTCAAGGGCAACTAGACTTGGTTGAAGGTACTAGAAGACATTTCGTCTCTCATCCAAGAGACTTTTTCAGTTCTGACTGACTGGTAGAGAAACTCAGCTATTTAATCTCTGTGGGATCGTTAGCTAAGATCGTCGATAGTGCTGGTTCGTTAGTCCTCCTGGCTGTGGTAACGAGTCATCATGGCTGTTAGAGCAACCTGCGGCCTAGTCTGAACGACCATCGTTGGCATCTTCACCTGAGGCCAAGAGGAAAAACTTGTTCAGTTTTCTGGGAAGTGATGAAAGGACAGCATTGCAAATGGGGGATAAATGGCGGCGTAGACCCCCTCCTGTGTTCAATGACGGCTTCTCAATCCGGGTGTAAATGGCTTCCCCGACACCTCTTTCAAACCATCCATCTTCTCTGTCTAAAATGTGCACCTGGTGATCCTCAAACGAGTGTCCTTTATCCTTCAGATGTAAATAAACTGCTGAGTCTTGACCTGAGGAGTTAGCCCCTCTGTGTTGAGCAATGCATTTGTGTAGAGGTTGTTTAGTTTCCCCAATGTAGAGTTCTGTTCATTCCTCACTGCATTGGACTGCATACACTAGATTACTTTTCTTGTGTTTGGGTGTGCGGTCTTTGGGGTGTACCAGTATCTGTCTTAGCGTGTTCTTGGGTTTAAAAAACACAGGATGAGGGATGAAACATCTTCTAGTATCTTCAACCAAGTCCAGTTGCCCTTGACCTCAACCTTCGTTGGACTGCCAGTTTGAGGTTTATCTTGCCCAGTTATCTTGGTTTATCTGTCATAAACCTTGGTTATCCAGAGTACATTCAGTGTAAGTTACTTTTTAATTAAGTTTTTTTAATTAAGCTTGAAAATTTATGTGACATAACTAACACTCACTTGTATGCTTGTGAGCAGAAAACCTGACTGTTGTGTATTTGGAATGTGTGAGAAAGATGTGGAAACTAGAGGAAAATCATGTGAAGATGAAGGAGCATGCTATCTCCACACAAAACAAGCTGCAGAGGTGAGATGGTGCTAACCAGTACACAAAAATGTCATTCTAACAGGAACTTACATGCTAACAATTTCTCTTGAACTTGATAAAAAAAAACGTGAACCCATGATGTTGACTGCAGGAAGATGAGGAAAGTTTATGAGGAGTGAGAGTAATTTCTTAGCCATCCTTTCTTAGCCCCAAAGTGACAAAAGATAAATCTACACTTGCAAATTAACCCCAGAATAATGAATGAGAAATAGAGCCCTGAGGTCTTAATTGAATATTTGCTGGACTCATTTTGATGACAATGATGGATGTCTGTGAAAAAAGAAGGCCTCAGCAAACTCATAATTCATATTTCATCATCCCAACATCTGACTTCAGCTGTGCAGATTTATTGATCGGTAAATGATTAGTTTTCACTGTGCAGGAAAACTGAATGAAGTTTGACATGTTCCGGTGAGGTCTGAGAAGCTGGGGATATGTGGACTTTAAAAAGATAAACATAACTGCTTCACAGAAACATCTGCAATACGTAAAGGTAGTGAGTATATTTTAACTACGTTAAATAACCCCCAGTTTCTCCAAAGAAATATGGTTATGGATACTGATCAGCCTTTGTGTTAAGTATCTTCTGCGCTTGCTGGAGAGAAGTGGTTATACCGTACTTACTTGTGTATGACCTCCAGCAGAACCAATATGTGGCAATCTCCATCTATCTTACCACTGAAATACATAAATAGCTTGATAAAAAGAAAATTTAAGGCCTCTGAAAGACGAGTATTAAACTTGTTAATGAGCACTACCATCAAGAGCTTAACCAAAGTGTCTTTAAATCCATAAATTGTGTTTATGGTACTGGCATTCTGCTTTGACAAAATTGCTACATGACAATGGATAGACTTTGAAAATGAGAATGTCATTTCAAGCCTCCAAAAAGACTTGAGCATTTGGAAGCAAACTTGTTTCAGATGATATTTCTGTTGGAAAGCAACACTAAGCATGTTACTAGAGTAAGACGGTTTTGATAGGGGAGAAGTCACTCAAGGAAATAAGTCAGATCGCAATGCCTGAAGCACTTTAAAGACATGTCAAATATGCACAATGCAGTGCTGATCACAGAGCACACTGGGGCAGACCTCTTTAAAATGCTGCTCTATGAATGTGACAGTGCTGCTCTAGGCATACTTATTCATGGGATTAAAAACAGCATAAGGCAGTGCCTTGAATTCTACATTCTTTGTCCCACTTGTTAGAACTGGGAGACTCTACAAAGATGATTCAGAGAAAAAGAGGTTAGAGCAGTGGGTCTCCATGGTATTTGCTCTTGGTATCACCCAGAGACTGATTTACACCTGTGCTTCAAGGTGAATGCAACTGACTACCTGGTTTGATAGAATCTAAGCAGCATTGTATAAATCACACAGTGAAGAAGTGAGGAAGATAAAATGACAAAATACAGTCAAAGAGGGTAGCTATATTTGATGAAATTAGGAACACAAACTGAATACAAATTCAAAGATAGAAAACAAAATATAATGTGATTTGCCTTGAAATTTTGCAAAGCAATTTTGTATTGGATATGACTTTGAAGTTAGAATCACTGAAACTGGCACCACTGGCTCTTGAGCCATTCTGGGTAGTCAAGTTTTCTTTCCTTCATCGTTATGTTTTAGGCAGGGATGTAAAATTCAATATGGTCCATGTTGCAAAAGTTTGTCCATTTAAATATAATAGGTAGGTAGGTAGATTTATTTTGTCACAATATAACAGGTTATATAGAGAAATTGAGTTGTAACTCCCTTCTGCTACATAGCAGACAATATACATTTAAAAAAAAATGGTAAACAGAAATAAACTGTAATCAATGGAGCAGTGCTGAGCATGGATTTGAGCTCAAGAGTCTGATAGCTTGCTCTGCAGTCTGGTGGTGCGGAGGCTGAAACTTTTTCTCTTCCCAGAAGGCAGCAGGGTGAACAGGCTGTGGCTGGGGTAGGTATTGTCCTGTAGTATACTTTGGGCTCTGCGTAGGCACCTCACCTCTCCAATATCATTGATGCTTGGGAGATGGGTACCAATGATCCTCTAAGCAGTTTTATCACCCGCTGCAGAGCCCTCCGGTCCTGGGCCGTGCACCTCCCATGCCAGTTTGTGATGTTTCCAGTCAGGATGCTTTCTATTGCTCCTCTGTAAAAGCTGACAAGAACTTGGCACAGGAATTTGGCCTGCTTAAGCTTTGCTAAGAAATACAGTAGTTTCTTCACCAATGTGGAGATGTGAGATGACCATGTCAGGTTCTGTGATGCTGATTCCCAGGAACCTAAAACTCCACTGATGTAGACAGGAGTGTGGGTCTTTATCTCCTTTTCCCTGAAATTTCCTCCCGATACGAACTCTCCAGCCAATGATGGTGGTGTTGTCCACAAACTCCACAACAGAGTTCTCTCCATGTTGGGGTATGCAGTCATGGGTGTACAGCATGAACAGGAGGAGGCTGAACACACAGCCCTGGGGGGCCCCGGGTTCGAGCACTAGAGTGGAGGAGGTGTGTCAGCCAAACCGAACTGTCTGAGGTCTGTTTGGGAGGAAGTCCAATATCTAGTTGCAGTGTGTTGTATTTTAACCCAGAGTGCTTAGTTTGCTGATCTGTTTCATGGGGGAGATTGTATTGAATGCTGAGGTCAAGTCCAAAAACAGCATGCTGATATAGGTGTTGTTTTTCTCGAGGTGTGTGAGGGCTGAGTGAAGGGCAGTGGAGATGGCATCCTCTGTGGATCTGTTGTTTCTGAAAGCAAAGTGGTGAGGGTCCAGGCTGGCTGGGATGTTGTTCTGTATGTGCTAAAGAACCAGTTTCTCAAAGCACTTCATCTGAATAGGGGTTAGAGCCACAGGGCGGTATTTTTAGGTACAGGAATGATGGTGTATGTCTTGAAGCAGGTGGGAACCCTCTCCAGAGACAGTGATATGTTGAAAATGTCAGTAATAACATCAACTAACTGACTGGCACAAGTTTTTAGTACACGACCATGGATGTTATCAGGCACAGCTGATTTACTCATATTTACTCTCAGCAGGACTCTTCTCACATCTGCTGTGGAGACTGACAGTGACCGTTGTTCTGGAGGTGGAGTAGACTTTAGAGCTGACTCTTTGTTGAGGAGATCAAAGCGAGCATAAAAGGTGTTAAGTTTACCTGGTAACGTGGCCTCACACATGATGGGGGAGCTCCTCCTTTTGTAAGGTGTGATGTTTTTTATGGATAATAAAAAATTAAGCCATATGTGCAGAGACTGAAGTAATCTAAACAACTTTAATTGAAACACAACTGACAATGCTTTCCTCGAGGCACCATATTTGACTTCATGAACTAAAAATATGGCTTTACATCCTGAAAAGTTTCTTTTTAATAGTGACTGGGTACATTAAAGACCAAGAAGCTTTTCATCAACATATAAGTTTACAGAAACGGGAGCCTGCATAGAACTGCAGCTACCTTGTTTGCAACAATACATTTGCAGAGGCTTTTCATGACTTCCTCTGCACAAGAACTTGTGTGTTCTACTTTGCAGTCAAGCTAGCTTTAGATATCTGAACAAACAACAGCATCTGAAAATGTGATTCTAATAATATTATATTATGAGTTAGTGAAACGTGTAGCAGCATGGAATTTACCTCATTACTTTTGGATTAGATTTAATTGTTCATTGAGTATAAAGAATGATTAGAAACATACTGAGCACATGTGTACTCCACAGTATATCATATACTGTATAGCTCAATAGGTTTTATATAGTGTAAAAGTAACAAATATATTTGGAGACCCTACACTGCTGTGAAAATGACATATATACATTTATAGTATTGTTATAGTGATAGTATTTGGACAGAGTTGGTGGTATACTCCAGCACACTGGATCTGAAATCCAACGATGACTATAAGATTAATGTATTGACTTTCACCTTTAAGAAGGTGTGTGCTGTACATAAACACTCGATGAACTGCATAGCAGTTGTAGTGCTTTATACATAATCCCAGAGGGTTAAACAAGAGTGCGAGGCCTACACTGTTCACCCACTCCAGAAGTGAACAACACCCTCAAGCTGAAAGTCAGAACTTAAACCTCATAGTCTTGGTTTCATTTGAAATCCAGTATGCTTGACAAGATCCAAAACAATAAAAACTATTTCACTACCCTAGTACTTAGGGATGGTACTATATGCATTTTACTTAAAAACTACAGCACTAGCCCAATCTTTTCACCTTGAAGGCAGAGGCAAAGGAGTGACAGTGCACATAAAAAGACAACTTCTTCAACACATCCCAGGGAAGTAATGATGCTAGAACATGAATAAATATTTCACTAGATGATTAAACTAGGAGGACATGGTAAAAAGATGGGAAAAGGTCGCTATGGGCCCAGGGTGTGTTTGAGTGTGAGAATGCAGGAGGTTAGAAATTGAGCGGGGATAAGAATGCAGATATCTGGGGCATATAATGTGCTGGGAATTTCTGAAAACAGCCAAGCCCCACCCTCCCACAAGCAGATGAATTCAAGGAATGTCTCTCTTGAGTTCAGAAGCCCCAGAAGCTCCCTCTATGTCACAAGGCTCAGCTAAGACAACATCCCTGCCAAATAAACTCTATACACACCAAAATGGATGAGATAATGCCACTGGACTATTCAAATATGGAAAGCAACTAAGAACTATGTTCTGTCTGTTACAGAGGAACACTACTCATCAAAGCACACTGAATATATGCAAATATGTATTTCAAATTTAGGGTTTGATCAACAATTTCCTTTTGATGTCAAATGAAAATTGTGGGGGTATATTTGGATGTGTCTGTGTTTGTACTGTATGTACATAAACACTCATGTGTTGGCATGCCTGCAGGTCTATACAAACTACAGTATATCTGGTGAAGTTGCCTTTGATTGATCAAGCAACCATGGAATGGGGGTGCAGTAATTGAGGTTCGCATCAGCTCTAGCAATCTTGCAAATTGGGCACTTTCTTTCATGTGTGAATTGCAAACAAATGAGTTTCCAGCATTTATTTTAACTAGACTTAAAAATGAAAATACTCTGTAGCTGGACCAAATATAAATACATATTAACAGTAGCTCTATAAAAACTGCACATCTGTGCTTAATGAGCTAAATATGTGGTGCTATTTTGTATGTGCTAGTATGTGATATGACCTAACAGGTTCTGAGAGTTTCTGAACAAAATAATCCTTATTTGTAGAGCACTTTTCAAAAACAAGTTACAAAGTGCTTTAACAAGTGTAAATGGATTATAATGGATTTCACAGATTTCTATTCTATTCTATTATTGATATCATTTCTATTCAACTTCTATACATGGAAACATGCTTAAATGTATGTCTTGGTAATTATAAATATACATCAGATATACAGTAGTACATACATGGTAAAAATCTGAACATCATCAATATCATCAAATCATCAAAGAGGGCTGCAAAAACAAAGTACTTTCCTCCAGTATTTTGGTAAGAATTATGTGATGTTGTTTAAAGAAATATTTTAATGGACACTGAATATGAAGTTCCTCGTGCAATGCTTTACAAATATATGTAGATAATTAACCATGTATAATAGCCAATGTACTTAAAAACTAGCTTGAAATTCCCTGAAAATGTATTTAAATTCTTCTAAGGACACTAAAGGCAAAAGTTTACTCCAACAAAATCAACTTTGGTGTATTTTCAGACTGCTGTTGACTGCAGCTCTGTGAGCAAACACCAATATATTCTCTGTGACACAAGGTCTACTCATTTAATGGCATCCACACCAGATGGAGCTTGCAAGTGACAGTGGGAGCAGATATGACTTTCAAGTTCAAGAAGTAAACATACCAATAAACCAAAATATGCAACCGACAACCAATTACATGACATTGTTGATAACAGGCAATAGGGGACAGTGAACAACATGTGCCAAACTTCAGAAAAGTTCAGATGGCCATCCTGTGCACACTGCAGGTTACTAAGTTAAATGCAAATGGCAAGTCACTGCCTGGCTAACACATGCATACAGTTCTAATTAGTCAGTGCAGGTTCTTACATTTGTTTGGAGGTCAGATAACTGAGTTTTCAAAGGAGGAAAATGCAAGAGAGTGCTTCCATGACAGTTGTGAAAGATTTTGATATCAAAGGGAAACAACCCTACAGTTGTCTGCATTAGAGATGACAAATTCCTTAAGTTGGCTTAAGAGCTTTGGGCCTTAGTCACTGTATAATTACCTACTTATACACTGCCCATACCTCTAGGACCGGGGTCAATTCAAGCATTTATTTGACAAACAATATTGTTTATGTGAAGCTGAATCCACATTTGATATTTCTTTGTTTACTTTGCATATGGCAGCTGTAGTCCAAACAAGCAATTGTTCTCATTAATGATGTGACAACAAGTGTCAAGGCTGCTTTGTTTATTTTCTTAAAAGTGCATTTTGTCCATTTACCCAAATGTCTTGCCAACCTGTCTTGCCAATATAATGTGTACACATGCTTTTTCACACAATTAGGATTTAAACATTGAGGGAAAGGTAATTTTGGCAACATAGCTTTACCTATCAAAAGACTTTGTGTATATAATGCCACAATAACCCTCCCACTAAAAACTTTAGACGTTTTCCATAGAACGTCATGATCATTACATGAAATCTAATGAAAGATTAAAATTAAAAATTACACCACTGTGGCAGCCATGCACACAGTTTCCTTGCTTTAAAACAACCAGTCAAAAGTTCATCAGCTGTTAAACTCTACACTTATAATTGTAGAATGAATTCACCAGACAATTATATAACCTTTTGTCATGTGCATCATTGCTACATGTATTTTTTTCAAGGAAAAGCAGTTTCCTTGCCGACAGTCATATAATCTATCAAACATACTGTATATCTGGGCATGCAGCGTCACCAAAACAGATGGCCTCAGCTGGGACCTGGCAGGGAGTCGAGAGGAGAGGAGCATACCGTAAGTGTCAGGCCAGGTCCCTTGAATCCCACAGCTTTCTGCTACACTGATCCCAATCACCGTACACCTGCTCTCCATCTTCCCCACTTTAAAACTTCAGTTGTAAGACAGACAGAGATTTAAGGAAGATGTGAAAAGGGGAAATTACTTTCCCTAATGCTTAAGCCCCAGCTTCAGACTTGAAGTGAAAGCAGACCCAAGACCACTATGTCCAAAAACTTTTTCAGGCTTTTCTACTGAAAACGGAGACAGTTGATGCATGGCAGATTTGGTGAGGTCGCAGTATAACTGGAGGCCATCTGCCTACTCATGCTGGACTATGATTATAACTCCCAAAGGTGAGAGGAGGGAACACAGGCAGTTCACTATAAAGCCTGCTTTCTCTTTGTGAGTGAATTTGACACATACTTTTGGCTCGTTTGTCCTTTTATTTCTGTCTGCCATATTGCCCTACTTCATGAGCTCTTAACACACTACACTGTCATCAGCTTCACCCATATTTAAGTCTCAAATATTCACAGAACCAACAACACAAATGAATAAAAGATGTTAGTCGGGAGATAGAGGAATAAATATCTGTGTTCACACATGTTGTAACGCATGTAATAGTTAGGTTAGGGTCCCACACTAGTCTGTGAAGATAGTATCTTACGTAACACCAGACTGAAGTTACTTTACCAAGTGCTTATGAAAAAAGTCTATATACTAAAAGGACCATGGCATTGATTTTTTTGACTTAACTTAAGGCAATGTTTTTAAGCATGGGTCCCTGTTGTTGTTCATTTGTATACAAGGATGCACATGCAAAATTCCACTAATCTATAGATGACATTAAGAGTCACCTACAAAGTGTATTGTTATATTTTGGAAACTCCATTACTTCTTCAAACATTTATTATATACATCACTATGTTCAACATCACCCTTTGGTACTCTGGCTATATATAACTACTTAACATATGTTCTCAACACATACAATTACTGGTCAACCAATGTCGATATTTAGAGAGCAGGGCAGCCAATAGTTGATATATCATGCTGACACCCTGACCTCTCAAATGCCTATAGACATATAGGACAGAACAGAATTACTCAAAACCAAACACAAACTTAATAAATAAAATACATACTTAGACTTTTGAATTACATAATACAACTGCTAAACTGGCTAACAAATTGAAACAACAACATCACATCAATAGTATATATAATAATATATCTCCAGGGACACTACCCAAGATCACACTGCAATTAATGAAATGTCTGAGAAATGTATACCACCCAAAACCACTCACCCTAGATGGACTGATGAAAGCAGTCCATCTAAGCAAACATGCCCAATAACAAGTCCCTGGGTTTAGATGGATGCCTAGTAGAATTTCTGTGGTCCCTTCTTTCATCCTTATTTTCCAAAATTTCAACAGAGATCCTCCATAGTTTTAATCCCCCCACCATACGAATAGTGCCTTGAATACACTTATCCCTAAACCAAAGAAAGACCCTACACTGCTCCAACTAGGGCCATATATCTTTAATAAACACTGATGTTAACAATGGTTACAAGCAAATATTAGTCATTAAGACTGGAATCTGCAATTTCATTACTTGTGTAGCTGGATCAGACTTTGGTTTCCTCAAAGGGAGACATTCCTCAGAAAACATGCAAAGATTTTTCAACATAATTCATCTATATAAAAAGTAACCACCCTGCCATTACACTAACTCTACATGCTGAAAAGATATTTGAAACCATAGACTTTTCTCTTCACATCCTTAAACCACTTTGGCTTTGGCCCCTACTTCAACAATTGGATGTGATTCTATATAACACACTCTCAGCATCTGTAATCACCAATGGACAAATATGTTGATAGTTTAACCTAAACAGCAGTACTAGACAATAGGGCTGTCGCGGTGAAGTTATTTCCCCTGTGGTAATGTTTTCATCAGTGAAGTAATTTGGTGCCATATAGCATAGTAAGAGTGTCTGTGGATCTCACCTCACTGCACTTGCGGTTGGCGCAAGCTAGCTGCTGGTGCTAGTCAACGACATTGCCAAACTCATTTTTGTAGTTTGACCTTGGGCCTTTCTCAATCTGTGTTCTTGGCTGTTTCTCAATCTGCGTTCTTGTCTGTACTTGTGTTCTTGTGGACTTATGAGACGTCATAAGTCGTAGCCAAAGTACTGTTCCAATTCAAAAGTCCGCATCTAGCCAAGTACAGTCAAATACCCGGATGTGTTCTTGCTCCGCCCATTTTACCGAGCCTGCATCGGTGGTGACTTGTGTGGATCGCCAGATATCCCAGAATGCATTTTGCCGCCAAAAAGCGGAAATGTCAGATGAGAAAACTCACAACTTTAACATAATACTGCTGTTCTCGTGTCACATATAGTATTTTTAAGAGTTTTTTATGTGGGAATATAGTTGTTTAAACTCAAAATATGTGGTTGATTTCTCAAGACAGAGCTGATTTAAAAAATTGCTACGACATTTTCGGAGATGTGAGGTCCCGCCCGCTAACGGGTCCAGCCGTCATCAAGTCCGCTGCTGTTCCAATTGCTGAATGACTGCCGAACTTGGCGAACTCGGTATTGAGAAACAGCCTTTGTCTGTACTTGTGTTCTTGTGAAACGTCATCTTTTGTGCCTAAGTACTGTCCCAATACACAAGTTTGCATTTTGGCAAGCACGGTTAAAAATCCTAAGCCGGCCAGCCAGATCAGCTCATAGAGCCCTCAGACACGCAGACCACGCAGTCCAGCAACAACAGCAGAGTGAAGACCCACAGCTGTATGATAGTTTTAACGTTCGTACCACTGTTATTCTGTCAATACATTCTGAGTAATTAAGTAAGATTTTAACTTAAATCAAGAGACATCTTGACTATGTAAAGAAAAATGGTGATGTACAAAAAAATCTGGTCTTGTGAAAAATTATCATAAATAGTATGAAAGGGGACTGTCTTTCCTTTATTATTATTGTTAATATTATTATTATATTAGACATTACATTGCTAGTGTATAGTAGAGTTGTGGTCACAGTATTTGCTTTTTATTTGCTTTTATTTTATTTGTTTTGTGTGTTTAGAGCAATGCAGGTGGCCTGTGCTGGGGGTACTGCGCAATACCAGCAAGAATGCATCATCTCAAACCGTCAGCAGCGTTTTGTGTGCTCGTGACAAGTTCATTCTTCCAAGAACTACTAGCAAGAACGTTCTCCCCGAGAACACAATTCCCTTCATTGCATTGGTTTTGAGAAACACCTCAAGTCTTTTTCACACATAACGTTAGCTATATCGTTACCTTCAGGGCATGTCTATCAAGTCAATTTACATACTGCAGCAACGCACGCGCGCGCACACGCGCGCACACACACACACACACACACACACCGGTGCGGAGCAGAATGGGCTGTCCACAACTAATCACTCCGCTGTAGTAACGTTATAACTAAATTCCCTCTGAAAGATGAAAAACATGAAAAACAGCTGCAGGCATCCGACACACTATGCTCGTTAGTTAGTGAGGTTCAAATGAGGCTTACCATTCTCTCGACTGTCCCTCAGTATCACAACATCGTCGAGCCTGCTAGCCACATTAGCCGCGCGACATGCTAACTGCAACTTAGCCAACCTTTAAAATAAATAGTAAAACAACTTGGCAACACTTACAGCTTCCATGTTTGAAGTTAGATCACGTACAGCCCATGGTGATCCGTCCTTTTAACGTTACAGAGCTTGTTACGGTGTTGGAACTTTTGAAGCACAAATCTATTAATTTAATGCGCACTGAAGTGTAAAGTTGTTTTAGTGCTTGTCATCCTCCGCAGTAGGTTTGACCAATAGCAAGGTATCAGAATAAGAATCGGGTTTATTGCCAGGTACATTTTCACACACGAGGAATTTGCCTTGGTATGAATTGGTGCTTACAGTACACATAAAACATAAATAGTAATATAAATATAATAATTATATATTATTATTATTATATATATAATTTTTTTAAAATATTATAATTTTTAAAAATTACAAGTATAGAAAAAATAATAATAATAAAACAAATACAATACTATAATACAATTCTGACAAGTATGTGCAAAAGTTGGCAACATGAGCATAAAGGTATTTCATTTTTGTGGTTATTGCAACAGCCCTACTAGACAATGATGCCCCTTTTTCACAATTACTTGTTGCAATTTTCAATGAACCACTCGACTCAGCCAAAAGGACCTCTGTCTACCAAAGAGTTATTTCCTGAGGTCAGCTCTTTTTTTCAATTAATTGCAATGGGGGGCGGCGCGTATTTCCAACATGGTAAAAACGCCAGCAGCGTGACGAGGCACTGAACGTCTATTCCATGCTGGGCGCTGACCATTTTTTTCCCCGTTCCCTGAGAAAAAAGTTCAAATTTGGAAAAAAATACAGCACTTGTCAGTGTCACTTTTTACCCAGCCGTCCAATCACAGTGTAGGAGGGGTGGGACAAACACACCACACCAAGGTATTTACTCATACTAAACACTGTAGCA
This sequence comes from Micropterus salmoides, assembly GCF_014851395.1. Classification (NCBI taxonomy): domain Eukaryota; kingdom Metazoa; phylum Chordata; class Actinopteri; order Centrarchiformes; family Centrarchidae; genus Micropterus; species Micropterus salmoides. The sequence continues at coordinate 24,502,415 of NW_024044237.1, forward strand.
ACACATCCACAGGTGGCCAGCACCTTGTGTATGAACATTTCTATGAGTCACAAGTACACAGAAGTTCTAATAAACAGTATAAACTACAGCTTTCTCTAACTGTTGAGACCCCGACAGCCATCTTGGATCACAAAGTCGGGGCAGTGCAGTTCTCCCGACTTAAGGGGGCCTTCCCTTTGAAATTTTGAACTCGGAAATTCGGACTTCTCATGTCAAATTGAACGTTCTATAACAGCTTTGCAAATGTTTCTGGCTACTCAATTAATTGGTCTAAGTCTGAGAATCTGCCTCTAAGCCATTCTGACTGGGGTGCTGAGGTTGGGGACCTACCCTATAACCACACAACTCAATTCATTAAATACCTGGTGAGTTAATTTCTCAACAAACCAAATTGTATATTCAAACTCAATTTTACCCTATTACTGCATAGCACCAGTACAGTACAGTGTATATACAGTAAGAAGTGGACATAGTCATTGTGATGTCACCCGTTGGTTTGTGGACTGCCGTTTTGAAGCTTCGAGTTTGCCATGTTGATTTTTTGCAGCCAGTGGCACTGGACATGACCACATTTGGACCAGATGGTGGAGCTAGCGGCTGTGTGTGGAGCTAGTTGGCTTGCTTAGCTAGGTTCATCTGTAATTCACGTTAACTGTCATTTTAACTGGGCTGACAATTGTGTCTAGCGAACAACAGTCTTAAAACTAAATGTACTCACCAGAGAAAGTGAACAGCCAACTCCTAATAAGCTTTTTCAACGGCACTAGTTAAATGTACACAGTGCCGTGGGTACGAGTCACTGTGACACTGACACACAAGTCAAGACCCAAAGCTGCTTCAAATTTAACACCAACACAAGCTCACTGCCTGGTGGAAAGCAAATTACATACTTAATGTCAAACTATATCCTTCTACTCTCACCCCTATCTGGCATAATACTATGTTTACAATCAATAAGGAATCCATCAACTCCCCTGCATGGAAACAGACAGGAGTAACCAGCCGGGGGCACCTTTTCAGTGGCAGCTCTCTCTTGACCTTCTCAAACACATATAACTTACCCCACCATAACTGCCAGTACATACAGTTGAAAGAGACCATAACAGGAAAACTGATATCCATAACTTCCATAGTTTCACTCATCCCTTACTAGTAAATCTATGTTTACCCTAAAACTTACTATCACAGATATACAAATTATTACCATGACATTACTATTTCATTACTAATAGACATTAGACATAACAGAAATACAACTGGCAAACTACTGCATATGTAAAACTACATTTCCCATGTCATATAAAAAAAACCTCAACTAATTCAAAACAAGGTCCTACACAGAGTACGCATCACCACTCACAAAAAGTACCAAATGGGCTTGCTCAACACTTATTTTTCTTTGTTTTAGTCTGTCTTATTTCTGAATGTCTTTGTGTTTCTGATGTTGTTTCGTAATTTTCTTAATTAATGATAATTAGACTTGCATGTACATACACTATGGCATGAAGTGCCGGTTATTAGTTAGCCTATGCAATTACAGGCAACTATAAAGAAAACATGCTTAATAACTCAGCAACCATGATGATGGAAATATGTCAGTTCTTGAACTAATTAATGTATTGTACTTGCATTTAGGTATGCATGAGATATTGTTGACCCCGATAATTCAAGAGGTATTACATGCTTGAAATCATGATGTCACATGCTTGAATTCACAGCAATTAATGTGCCCTAACAATGGGATGCCAAGGTTGATGGGGACAAAATGGCTTGCAGCAATGGCCTCCACATCCTACATTCTGTCTTTCCTACAGAAATCCATGAGGAGCATGGTCAAGAATCAAGCCAACAAAAATGTAAGTGGGATTAGTATATTTCTACTCTTCCAACACTTTGATTATATGTGAGAGGGTAAAAAGGAATTTTATTGAATTGTGAGCATGCCAGAAATATAGAAACAAAGACAGAAAGTTATAGTGATATAGAAATACAATTTTAAAAACACATTTTTTTTTAATATACACCTGCAGTATTACAGTCATTCTTAAAGGATATGTAACCAATGCTATATATTTGTATTTTTCCCACTCTGTTGAAGTCTGGAAGTATACATATTTTCCTCCCACACAAGCATTTATGAAATGATTGGCAGGGCCTCACAGAATTCCCTTGGTTACAAGGACTAGGGCTATGGCAAAACAAGGCTCCCTCTGGGTGCAGCCTCCCATGCAGCCTTCTTACCTGGAGGCAGCCATAGAAGCTGCCCTCTCCACACTAATAAGGAGGGCAGAAGTGGGCTTATATGGTTTTAGCTTGCCTGTCAGCAAGGCAGATCCATTCTCCTGTTGCTAGCATGAGAAAACATATAATATTACAGATATAGTTTTTGAAAAAAAAAAAGAATGGTTCTGTGGTTCGACCTGGCCTAAAACGAGTGCCTGACTATCAATCTAAATAGCTAATACATCTAAATAATTCAGTCCTCTTGCTTCCTTGATTTTCTACTAGCCTGACTGTTGGATTGGCATCTACCATGGCACTCTCTCCCCCTCTCTTTATTTCACCCACTCACAAGTTCAATGCTTTGGGATCAATTTAGAGGCAGTATAATTGCCTTGAAACTATTGTAGCATCATTAGACCAGAGTTCTAAGATGGCATTTGCAGGGAAAGAAAGGGCATGGCTAACAGCTTCTCCATAGCTCTAAAGGTTACTTTTAATCACCCAATGAGGAATCCTCTTCTACCTTCCCATTCCTAGTTTAATTTTACTCCTAGTTCCAGTCAAGGGTCTGCATCCACCATGCAACAGTGTATCTGGCAGGCAACTGCTCTAATTACACTAATTAAGTGGTGGGTTTGTTTGTACAGACGGATTCTGACCTTTGACATGTTATGTGATGATACAAAGTCCTCGTTTTCACTTGGACTCAAACTATAAAACTGGGGCACACAACATTTGGCTACCTATGAGGCTGAGATACCTTTCAAAAAAATGTAAGGTCTGAGTTGCATACAAAGGCAGGTTTTTGACTCCAGAGCAAGTTTTAAACCCTGACTGTACTGCACTTCATCATTGGTCACTAACATTTGATTTGCTGCAGTGAAAAGGTGAATGTAGCCATCATTTACCTAGACATATTTCTACCTAGTTTTATAGATAGATAGATAGATAGATAGATAGATAGATAGATAGAGGTTCCTTTTCATCTTACAGAATACAGTCTAAATCTGTCATATTCAGGTATGAGCTGATGTGTGTTATCAGGGAGCTTCAACTGATGCTCAAATGGCCTCAATCTTAAGTTTCTAAATCATGCTGAGAAAAGGCATGATGGCAGAGGTAGATTTTATGTCATTGGAAGATGATTACACTAGAGTGGGCCATTCATTCTTTCATTCCCGGAAGAGGCTTCACTTTGCTTAAGAGGTGTCGTTGCTCTACTAGCAACAAAACAAAGTGGCTGGGGCAGAACACCAAGCTGCCAAATTGAAACGAAGAAAGCTATAATTCAGTTTTTATGCTGTCACTGCATACACTAAGATATGACATGATTGTCAGTGATGAGTCTTCCATTTTTCTGTTTCTGTCTATCTGACTTTTCAGCCTCTTGCCTCTTCAGACAAAGCAGATTTTGCAGTAGACCCAAAACCCCAGGGGTGATTCTTTCATAAATGCATAAATGAGGAGAAATTATTATACAAAGCACAGCGCTGAATTTTGAAAGTACAGCCACACACACGTTCATCAGCAGGGTTTTTTTCTGACTTCATTATTTCCTTTAGGAGCGAACACAGGATCATGCAGACAATAAATTAATGTGATAGAAATTCTCAATAGCACTACATTCCTGCTCAACCCTACTTCCCCCATCAATGGTAAATGTGTTTCTTCAGCTGGCAGTGGCAAGACTGACATGCATCAGATACAAATGTGCTGCGCACACACACGCACACGCGCGCGCGCATAGAAACACACCCCATCTAGGTCAAAGATCCATTAAAATTTCAACAAAATCCTATGCTCTGCCATGAAGGTGCAATGAAAACAATTCAAATGGATGTGGAATGCCCATAGGGCTGTGCTATACCTTCCATGGTGGCCACCATTACAAAGCCGGGGTAAAAACACATGCCCACGCACACACACACCTCAATGTACCTCTTACTGTATGATGGTAATTCATTGATGACATGAATTCTCTATCCCCTAACCACAACCTCAATTCAGTCTACTCCTTACCTTATACTGAATTTTGTCTCTAATCCTAAACCAGATTTATAGCTATATACTGTAATATCCCTGAAAAGCATCACCTAATAACCTAACCTAAATTTGAGGACAGACCTCAATTTTCCCAAATGCCATTGCTTTCAAAGTCTAAAAACACCAACTGGTTTTCACAAAAGACCACACCAGATGTACAAACAGGTATGTCTTACTGTCTGTATCAATGTGTTTGTGCTACTGACATTAGCAACCCACAGTCCTCCCAAATACACTAATGCCAAAAAATGTATCAGTCCCTGCCAACCCACAATAACACCACAGCACATAAACCTCTGGTTGAGTATAGGTCATGCCAGTGTTGCAAAGCTGCCAGTGCTGAGCCTGAGTCAAAATGACAGAAAACTGTACGCCTCACCAGCAGTTACAAGCCTGCTCTGGAAAACCTTAATATTGAATATTGAGCTAAGGAACCAGTTCCATTTAAAGAGTCAAACACTGGCATTCCTCATAACATTGTTCTTCTTACATTTATTTAAATTAATATTCTATTTAAAATTAAAAAATATATATTCTTTCCCACAATGTGGCTATGGGGGGGGGGGGGGGGGGGGAATGCAGTCTGCTGCCAATACAATCAAATAAAATAACTATAAGCAACTGATAAGCGACTAATACAAGAATATGAAGCGATATCAGCAAATAAAAAAATAGAAATGTTCATTTGTAGCTTTTCAGTCATTCTTGCAAACAGAGCTACTGCAAAAAGTAAATAGCTGAAAAGCAATCTAGCTTTTGTTCCAAGTAAACCAGGTAGAGAGAAAAAAAATTTAAAATTAGACTTATGACTTGAATTTCATAAAAAGATCTCCTTTTTGATTTAGAATAAGGAAGGTCAAGGGGGTAAGTTCACTACACTACACTTAACATATACTTGATTAGGTTTAAAAACAGTGTTTCTAAAACACCTTTCAAAGAAATCAAACTATTTACATTTTAACAGCCTTTGTAAAAGTTATTTGGAAAAAAGTATTTGACTCATAAGGGCAAGAAAGAGTGTCAGAGATACACATGATATCACTTCTTGAGTTTTATAAGCGGGATGTTACTTTGGATCCCACAGTGGGAGGGTCCCCCTGGTACAATCCAACTGTTTTCAGCTCTGCTAGAGGATTATATCTGGTAGAGAGCACCATAAAAGTTGATAAATTATCCTCGGTGGACTCCACTGATCACAGTGGAGACTTCTGTGTTCAGAGATGAGGTTTGAAGGCACAAACATAGTGCTGGCCAACTGATAGGAGCGTCCAAACTCACTGGGCATTGGGGAATTCAAACAGTGAGTGAAATGGAGACATAGGAAGAGTATGAAAAAACACAAACACACACAGAGAGTAATAGGCTTTGGTGGAATATGTTGTACACCGTAACAAAAACATGTTGGTACCTCAAAAGAATGGGCTCCTGCAATGTGTATGTTTACAATACTCAAAAAACATGATTTTAGACCAACTAACAGATGTAGCAAAACATACCTAGCCAGTGAGGAGTAAAAATAATGACATATTGCTCGGGATACAATTTTAGTTGTCCATCAGTGAAACTCAGCCATTGTGTTTTCATTTTATCACATTTCTGTGTGTATTTGTAGATTCTTTAGCTGACAGGTCATTCTGAAGAGTTTCTAAAATAACATCATATTGTATTCACAATCATATGCGTGTGCCTTTGTGCAATTTTGGTCTGTATCAGAAGGAGAGACAGAAGACATAGTATGCAAGAGACATATTTCCCACCCGGTGCCATTTGCCCTGAGGGGAGGCTTGCCCATGGTGCTTAATCTCTGTGGGGATGTGTGTATGTGGGCCTATCAGCCTTCGGAGCCAGAAATTCTCAAATCTTCCCCTGCCGAGCCAGCAAGTTCCCCTGGTGAAGGAGAAATCCACACACATAGCACACTCACGCACAAGAACACACACACAGGCAACCACAACCGCACTTGCAGAGGGGACAGACTCAATAAAAGCAACACCTGGATAATGTCTATTTTTAGGCTGTAGGTTGCAGTGCTATTTATTTGATACAATGTAACTTTAAGGTGGTTATTAGCATATCTCAATATAGTACAATCAAATGCAACAACCATTCTCAGCCTCAAAAATGAAAGTAGAGTTTAGGGCTGCACAATTAAAGATAATATTATTGGAATCGCAATAGGGCCAAATCACCAAATCACAGACGCTGCAATGTTTTAATGAAGGTAAAATGTGTGACAAAACAGCATTATAATTATGTACCCACCCCAAGCAGATATTAAGTGCAACACAGGAGGAAGTGAGTCCTTGTCCTCTTCCCTTTGCAGCTAATTTTCATCATTGCTTCAATCTTTTTTGTGGTTTTTCATGAAATGAAGGTCATCAATGCTACGCTTTCATTGACGGTCTCTGCATCTGATTGGACATAGCGCGGTCCTAATTATCACAGAAAAACACATCTGCGCTGACCCACAATACCCTCTCATAGCAGGCAGTTGTGTTGGTGCACGCACTTATGAAGGCACCCACACATTGATTTCAGATAAAAAACGAAGCCCACAAACAACATGAAATGCTCCCAGCCCACACAGTTAGCTGGTATGGTACAATGACAGTAGCCCTAATACATTCCTTATTAACAGGAGAACAACCTGCCTGGGGTTTTAATTGGGAAAGGTAGCAGGTATTGGCAGTGCAACAGATATGAGGGCCTGATGGTTATTTCAAGTGGTCTGATATTCCATTCCAGGGGGTCCCCTCAACGGCTTTGTTGTGCTTATTAGTCGTCTGAGCAGATAACAGATTGCATCTTAATTGGAAATCCCACCAGAAGCCTTGGAAACCATATTGTAAAATGATCCACACCTTTGGAGGTTGTCTTTCCCAAGGTACTTTGCCATTGGTAACAGGTTAGGAGAGATGAGGATTTAGGAAAATGAAACAAAAATCCCATGCCTTGTAGTTTAAAGATCCAATTTGAGCGATTATAATTACATACATATATAAAACAGGGACATACCATGTCCTAGAGTATCTATATGTAAGGCGATATTCTTATGAGATTGATAGGCCAATAGGTAGATATTACACATTTACTGTGCTTTCTCAAAAAAGTCCTCACATCACATTTGCATCCATTAAAATGTTTACGATATATGTATTTAATTAGCTTATTCACCTTACCATTTATTCTCTAAATATATTCTGTTCAGGGTTGCGGGGGCTGGGTATCAAACCTCTATATATGTTTGGTACAACATGCCTTTGAGTACTGAAAAAAAAAGCATTTGATATTGGTACTAAAACTTTTGTATCAGCACTAGTATAAAACTATTTAAAACAATATCCTCCCTAATCCTAGCACACATCGGTGAGGGGCAAGCTACATCATATATAGGTCAGTACACAAGGCTTGCAGGTCTGAGGTTTTTAAGTCAGTACGATCAGTAAGCAAATGTCAAAAGCTGTTGAAGAGATTGTTTAAACTTAGACGGCAAGTGCAATTAATATCCATCTGCAAGAAAAATATTTACGCATCTATTAGCCTTATAAACTTTTAAAGATTTTTTTTTTTTAATGAATGCAATATGAATGTTCAACAAACTGGGTTAAAATGAAACACAAATCAAAGATGTTATTGTAATTTTAAAAAAAGAAAAAGAAAAAGCTCAGACCAGATTAAGATTGCACTTCCTAAGGTAACGACAGCCAAATTTACACTCTCACTGTCTCTGTTTTCAACCACACAGCACACAACCCACAAACACACAGTGAAGTAACAACTTAGGTAACTTAGGTATTGTTCAAACTGGACCCGCTCCAAAACACCAAAGTCACACAATAGCACAAACAAAAACAACAAAGTCACACAATAGCACAAACAAAAACAACAAAGTCACACAATAGTGTAAACAAACTAACCAACCAAGGCAGCGGCAGACCAGCAACTTACGTGTTTTGCGAGGTTGCGTGTTTTAATGAATGGAGTCTGGTGGCATTGGTGATACAGTGGCTGTTTGTGGTTAAATCTTTAAAAACAGGTCTCTGTTTTGGTCACTTAGCACTGAACCAATTTCAGAAAAAGTCCACATAGCCACAAGTCTCTATTCCTATTCTGTTGAGCTTTATACAATGGAAAAATCATGCTTTTACTGGTTACTGTTATATTATTTTTGTTTGATAATTTTTGTTGTAAAAAGTTATCGCTACTTCCGTGCACATGTTTTGTGGTGATCCCGGTAGAGCTGGACCGATAGATAACTCGGCCAATATGGGCTTAATACAGTTAAAGGTCTTTTCACACAGGAAGCGACACTCCGCCTGCGGGGTCGCTCTGCACTTCTCTTGTGAACAGACAAGGAGACAAGTGCTCCACAAGTCAACAGCATGCGCTCTATAGATAGCCACGGCAACGGCTTCTGTGCGCTACACAGCTATAGCCTATTTAACTTCAGTTAAAATTATACATAACTTTACCTGATACACTCAGTTTTGAGGGGATGCTCTGACATGTAAATTCCATCCTGTTGATGTCCTGATAACTATTTAGTAAACATTAATAGATTTCTGGAAACTCACAAACAGCAAGGATCAGTCTCTCGTTCATTGATTTGTGCTGCGTGTCGCGTACAAAAAGTTCAAGAAAATTCAACTCCGGCAGCAGGGGGGCATGTGCGTGAGACAGGCATGACCGCGAAAGTTTCACGGGAACATGCCCGCTTGTAAATGACTAGCTGGTGATATATTATCAGATTTGTTCAAACTCCCAAATATTGATATCAGCCTTACAAATCACATATCAGTCAGACTATAGCCCCCCCCCCCCCCTATTAACTGCTCTCGCTAAATACTAAATAACACATGTTAGTTACATTTTGTAATCCTCATTACTTCCTTTAATGTACCTGCACAAATATGCAACTGATCTTTAGATGCAAACAACTTTCCACGCAAAATTTCAGCAAATCCAGTTAAAGGCACATACACTCATCATATCTCTGCCCCATAATCTGTGCGTTCCTCTCATGCATATTCAAAAAGAAGAAAGGTGCACTTCACTGTTTACAAGCAAGGTGTGCTCAGACAATAGGGAACCAGTGCTTTCTGGCTGGTGCGCCTGTTTGATAAATAATAAGTATGTGTCTAGACAAAGGATGCATCATAAATAGTGTGCAAAGCGCACTGTGACTCTGGCCTTCAGAATTTTCAAGAAAGAGACAAAGAGGAGAAAGAAAGCAATGATAGAAGAGGATGAAATACAATTTTGTGTAGTGTGTAATTCTCTGCATAGGCAATGATGACTGGTAGAGGAAAGACTGAGCACGGGAACCACTGAAAATAAACTATGAGGGGAAGTATAAGGCTATGGTGGTCCTCTCTCCATCATTACATCCAAGCTACCGTTCAGACGCTTCACACATTCAACCAAGGAGTCTAATCAACCAGACACACGGCTTTATTCTGAAATCAAAAAATGGGAAACTGACCTTGAAGTGTATGAAATACAGCTGTGGCACACCAGCAATTGTTAATTTGAGATTGATATATAGCACACCATAAGTTATGCAGGCATGAGAACTCTTGGTCTATTAAATGGAAGGCTTGGCACGGCAAAATATTGATCATGGTCATCCTGTTTCTCCAAGCACAAAGCACTGGCCTATATTAAGCATGTCTCCGAGATTCTAAGTAGGCTATTTACAGTGCAATGTTAACTGAATTGTTGAATGCAAATTTCACAATAAAATACAAATAATAATGTTGTTATATGCTTCATCACTGATGATGACAACAGTTGTTAATTCAGGAATTCCGTTGGCTTTCCATGTACAATACAAGTTATTTAAAGTAAGCAACATGATATTCAATCAGATGAATCAACTATTATTATTATTATTATTATTATTATTACTACTGAGTGAAAGCTGAGTGAAAACAATTCAGCTTGTTGACATGTGTGAATAATGTCTCAGAGTCCTGAGATATTAACTGTAATTGATTGTGCTAAAACAGCAACTGAAACTAATAAATAACAACACTCTAAAATGATGCATGCAATTATAAGATTGTATGCATGCTTGTCAAATGAGGGTAATTACATGTGTAGATGTGTGTGAACTTGTTACGTGCCTGCCTGGCTGCAAGGACCCTGCCTAAGGACAGGCTAAATGACCACTAGCCATCAGGTGAGGTGACAGCATGTGAGAGGAGAGTGAAGGAAATAGAAAATCATCATGGATGTTGCATATTACACATAAAAGAATAATCAGTGCCAAAATACAGGGTTTGATTGTTATCAAAAGGGCATAGGATCACTTACAAAATTACAGAACAAGAGCTCTGTAATTTCAGATTCCAATAGTCTTAAAAAAGAAGATGATAGAAGATAACACATTGATATTAACAACTGCTAATGCACCTGGTCCTATGAATATATGTTCACCTGGCTTGTAATGAAATACTGAAAGACTACTTTCTATGATGTTGCTGTTAAGTTGCACATACCATAGGCTGAATGCTGGTTACCATTACAGTTCGCACACAGTTCAGTGCAGAGCAAAAAAATCACCTGTTAAAAATAGTGTGGAAAAAACTAATAAATCTTATGAAGTCTTAAAATGTTGATAACATAGTTTCCTAACATAGCTCTATTTATCACATAACCTTTCAACATTTCAAGATGCAAACACTACATTTTTGAGGAACAGTTTGGCCTTTCCTTCAGCTAACTGTTTTTCTAAGCTGTCTCCACACATAAAGCAAAGCAGTGAACATTCCTTCGCCAAACACATTTAATCTTCTCAATGACATCCAACCCTAAACTCATGGTCTTGAGGACGCAAGCGGCTAAGAGAAAAGGTTCAACTGGTCTTGACACAAACTATCACTCGATAGAAACCAGATTGACCGTGGCATTGAAATACACTAACTCCTGGGGGAAATGAAACATGTGAAAGTTAATACTTTCATTCGTTCCTTCAGAAAATGAGTTCACATCGATTCTGGGTCGGCGCAGTTCAAACATCCAGATCGACACTGTCACAACATATAGAAAACCCTCACTCTGTGATCTGATGAAATTTTGATGGTGGATATGTTGCGTTAGGTGTGTCTATGATTTCCAAAAAACCAATGAGGCTGTGAGAGGATGTGTACTTCCCTCCACTACCCACATATTCAAACCTCAGAGGCTTGAGTTATTTGCCTGTATCACAGTGCCCCCTACTGGCAGAAGAAATCGCTGGTAGCAGCACCTCATGTGGAATGATGACAGGTAACATATCTGAATAAATTATTCTTACAAGCAAAACAAGCACTATGGCATGCAAATGACTTGCATTCTTCAATTAAAAATGACAGGGAAGAGAAATACAATGATATATCATCGCCAGAGCCAAAGATTATAATACAACCTCAAGCTTTCTTAGGGTCTGTGTGTTCTTGTACACTAAATCAATGTTGAACAGTTTTATTCAGTTCATCTAATCCATAATAGAAAAATTAGAAAAAAAAAAAACATTTTAGTGGGAAACTTGCTCTTCTTGCTTTCTCAGAACTAATCAATAACAATGCAGGCTAAAGTAACTTACTGGATATATAAAGAGGTTTTGTTGCTGAAGAGGTGAACATTTTTGAGTTTAATTACTTGCTTGATATTTACTGGCTGTTAAAAATGCTCGCCAAAGGAAGTTTAAGTATCTGTGAGTCCCACTGAAAAATTATAAATGTATGGCTGTATATCTACAGTAAGTCATATCCTGACAATGATGATGCACATGTCCAGTGAGTAAAACTCTTCTTTCTGCAAGTCATTTCAGATGAATAAATATTATATCAGTATAATTATATCATAAACTCAATGTGTCCATATACATTATTGTTCGAAAGATTTGCCATTCTATGAATTTTGTGGTTGACAGAAAATCAATCAATTCCATTTAAAAAAAGCATGAGCAATTCATCTAATAAAAAATCCCAAACATGTGCTAGCTTCACAAAGGCAAATACTGGTTTTTTTTCTAGTTTAATTTAGTCATAAATTATCGGCATAAATAGTTTATGTTCTTGGCTGTTTTTCAGAAAATGTGAGAAAAAACGACATGGTCTCCGATACTTGTAATAGGCATTTGCCTTTTTTTAATCATTCTGATGATGAGTGCTAACACCTTAACACTTTTCCTGCTGGGATAAACAAACATCAACACCTCTTCTTGCATGTTTATGGTCCTCTTTTTCCAAAGAGTAGTCAAATGACATGTTCACATGTTGCAGGTGACAGCTTGCTTGTGCTGACTTGGTCTAGCACTAGAGAGCAGGAATATATTTTCTGCTCAGGTTTGGCAGCTTGTTCTGTGATAATTGTTGGAAGGTAGCAATATACCCTTGACCTGCCAGCTCTGATCAGTGATTAACCGCTTAGAGACCTTGAATTGTGGTACTGCTAGCAAAGAGCTATTCATATTTTCTGGTGAGAATGCATCACATTAATTGGGGCTTCTTTTCTCTGTGCTGGAGGACACTGACATCAAGCCACATTCAGCGGAGAAAAATTCTGACACCACTGAACCAATGTTGATTGTTGGTTTGACACCGTGTTTTTCTTAATTACAACAGACAGAACAATAATACTAGTGCAGGCAGCTGTCAAGGCCAGTGTGTACCTCCAAGTGTGTATTTCTGGAACTACATGTATCACAGCAAAGCTATATCGTCAACAGTGCACGTGTGTCCATAGGCAAGGCAAGGCAACTACGTTTGTATAGCACAATTCATATACCAGGGCAGTTCAATGTGCTTTACAGGGTACAAAAAAAACAACAAACAAAAAGTATGTACAGATGACAAGGGTAAAATACTTACAGATTGCAAGTGCAAAATTGCAGGCAAGCAATACAAGAGAGTAATCTAAAAGAAAACAACAACACCCACACCCTCCCCCACCACCACCACAACACACACACATATTAAATGCACATTTAAATGAAATGAAGAACAATTTTAAAACAATAAAAACAGGTTTTCAGCATTTACTTGGTGCAGTAGTCAGTATTAAATAGTGAAGTTTTTAGCTTTGACTTAAAAGTGACCAAAGTCTGGGCTTGTCTTATATATATTGGGAGGTTATTCCAGGTATGTGTGGCATGATAACAGAATGTTGCTTCACCATGTTTTTCTGTAGCTCTTGGGATAGCCGGTGGACTAATCCCAGATGTCCCATACGTGCCATACACATACTGTACTTCTGAACCTGTATGTGTCACCGGTGTCAATTAACCTTTGGTATTTAAAAATCCATTTCCCAGACACATCTCAAAGAAATCAACAAAATACCAAAGTAATAAGAGAGTAATGTCTTGTTGCCGGTGAAGGAAGATATTTTAGAAATCTCATAGCTTACTCCTGATCCAATAAAGTTGAAGGAAGTGTGGAGCTGTATGCACAAGTCCTCTACAGAGAAATGTTATCGTTTTCCTTAGTAGCAATAACAGCATCCACCGGTGTACTTATCACATCCTTCTCCCTCTATCACTTCACACATCTCAAATAATACTACTTCTTAAAACATCTCTTTCGTGTATGCACCATCTATGTCTGTCTTCTCACACCTTATCATTTTTTCCCCCTTTTTTTGTGCTCGCTCTTTTACACACACTCCCCTTGCTTTCACATATTTTCTCTCCACTCAGTTCAATAAAGCTTTATTAGAATTCTGTTTGGATCAAAACACATGTTGCCACAGTATATACATAAATAAAGCATATGATATTTACAATAATTACATCAAAAAAGAAAAAATACACACAACCTAGGTAGTAATAACACAAATTTAGTAAGAGATTCTCAGCAAAAGAAAGACAGTTCTGTCTATTACATCTTATATGAAAAGGAAAGAGGAAAACAAATCCTTACAAGACAAGCAGTTATATATCCTATATCCTAACCTAAATCCTCCATCCTTTGTGATGTGACACATCAAATGTGTCACTCAAGAACAACAGTAACACACCGTCACACAGCACAGTGAAAACTCAGCAAGGTTATCTCCTACCATTGCATCACCGACCTTACATAAACATATGTAAGCAACAATGGTAGGATCAAACATACAAGATATCCATCTAGTTGTAAATTGTTGCTTTGGCAACAGACTTACAGGTAGATGCATAAAAGCGTATTTGTGTCTTTCTGGCACTTTGGCTGAGACTTGCTGTAGAAGCTCTTTGGCTCGACAGGGTCACTAGGGCATTTAAAATTTGTAGAGGCAAAGGGAGAGTGCCTTTGTCGATGCTTAGTGAGTGAAGGCTATTCACACACTCACAACTACCTGTTGCTTAGTACATTGTGCAGCTGATGACTGAAATTAGGGCTGCACAATTAATCTAATCGCAATGTCATCATATGCGATTACATAACCGCAAACAGTGTGCGCTTTAATAAAACAGTAAAAGTGTATGTGACCCTTCTTCTCTGTGTGCGCTGCATTACCTCCGTCCACACCAGGCTCTCGCATGTGCCTCTAAAAACACATAAGCCTACTGCAATGAGAAAAATGTTTTATGAGCAGTGTGTGAGTAACCTTTAAGACAACAACCTACCGTAAACCCCCCCTCCCCACCCGGCCTGCACTGCTCCACTAATCGTTCAAATTATAGTCGGACTCGCCACCGGAGCACAAAGAGAAATTCCGGTGCTCCGGTCGCTCTGTGACAGAGACAGAGAGACATTGTCAGCAGCTGAAGCAGTAAGACAGAAGAAAACAGGGACAAGATAAGGAAGGTTTGGGTTTGGCTCGCTGGCCATTTAACATTAGCTGTATCACTGCCTTTTGTTGTTCAACATGTTTAACTTTTCACAGAGCCGATGTGCTTGACAGTCACTTTTCGTCAACTGACCAATCACAGCCTGGATGGGGCGGGAGAATAAAAAAACTTTGATGTGCCACAACAAATCATTAAATGTTGAACAATATGATTATTGACAAGTTAGTACGTAGCATTAATAAATTAGAGACTATAGATTAAATTTTTAAAAAACAACCCACAAAAATGAAACAGCTATTACTGGTTTTAATACTCAATAAGTGGTAAAAAGTATACTATTATATAAAATTCTAATGAATGTATTGTTTATTATTTAACTTTGTTCAAGTTGAGAAATACACATTTCAAAATGTCAGTATTTCACGCATCCCTTGATAATTAAGCAAGTAGAACCATTTGTTCCATTATAATCAAATTGCAAATCACAATATAATAATCTAATAATCTACAATAATCGTAATATGACTTTATCCGCTCTATCTGAAATATAAAACTAGTCGGTACAAAAATGTCCATGTGTGTTTTGACAGCATACTTTATACCTTATCTATATAGAGTATCTGCAAACAACTGTCAATTTTCCATCCCTACCCCCAATGCCATTAGTGAAAACAATGTGCCCAGAGTTTCTTTTCACAATGAAATGTCACTGGAGTCTGTTGTAGCTCTCATGCTGGTATCAGCGCCCACCCGTGTCTAAGTATGTATCAGAACACCCTGGAGGTGACTGCATCGGATTCTACAAGGTACCACCGCGTTCGGAGCACAATGGTGCACTGGCTGCTCTGCTGCGGGGCCCTTGGTACTTCTCTAATAATCTACCCAGCATGTGTTTATCTTTGTTGGACCAGGTTGTGTGGAGGAGGCGGTCGGGAAAGGAAGGCAGACAGAACCCTGCCAGCCTGCATGTGAGGAGCCCACAAATCCAGAGGGACTGCTGGCTTTGTGTGAGTGTGTGTTCATGTCTGTGTGTGTCTGAGAGACAGAAGTGGCAGCAATACAGTTATGCCAACATGAGTTATGGTCTGACTTACACACGTGCCCTTGCACGCGCGCGCACACACACACACACACACACACACAAAACATTTAATTGCCAAAAAAAAAGTCTCTCCCGGGCTCCATTGTGTCTAATGTGTTCAACGTTAATCTTACCCTTTGGGGACATTTGCTGTTGTGTTAATTACACACCACCAGGAGCCCTCATTAACACACATACAAATACGTGTACGCACCAGCACACACACAAACACACTATGTACACAACTTAGGTGGAGCGAGTAGAAGCGTAGATTAAGTGAGGCAGTTCAGTACGGGATAAGCAAAGCTAATGAAGCATTTACAGAGATCGGGGTCATTTGAGACTTGCCTAAGGTCAGACCGCCTCCCACACCTTTAATGAACAAACTCATGGGCCTGAGTGGCCAGTGTGCCCTGCTTAGTCATCCACTACACCGCTAGCTCATCACATTCTGGCAAAGGCCGTCGCTTCCACCACTGTGCTAGCTTTGGCTAATGCCTGTAGAGTAACGCAAGCTGCAACCGTGACACACAAACAATTAACCCAAGAGTATTTGTACTGGCCCTCTTGTCTATTACCAGTGCTCACTACAGTCTCATGCTTACTGTGTCTATTAAAAGTTGGGATAGCTAAGGAAACATTAACAAAAGCTAAACAACAATACTACTATTTGTTTGCTTCACTCTTTTCAAACTACTTTGGGGAGTACAAAGGGAGAGTATTGCGAGGCCGGTTATTTTATTGCACTGAAAGCATCCCCCTGGAGGGTGAACCACCAATGTCAGGCGCAGAGTAATGAGCTACAGGTGACCCCTATGCACCCATCTTTCCCTCACTTTCACCTCACTGCGGGACCTCTAATTGCATCACAGGGGGGTTCCACACAATCAATTATAGATAACTGTAGCAGATTTGTAAAAGATGTAATTTCATTGGAAGGAACTGCCTCACTTCAATCAGGACAGGTAAATGGTGAGAGAAGGGAATAACACCAAAATGAAATACCTGGACTGGAGGGTGAATGCACGTAGAACTGTTCGGTCAGTTTTGTTTTGTCTGCTTAAACCTAACACAATGTATAGCGCTGTGTATTTTTTTAAACACATCTGTGGAGTGGCTAGTAAGAGGGGTCATCACTTTCAGGGAATTCAGGAGAGGTTTATCTCAGTGATGCTGTTGAGCAATATGTATTGTAAAAACAATTACCGATAACAGAGAGAAGACACAGCAAGACAAACAAACATCTATAATAGTCCGCTTAACTTGATTTCTTAAATATGAATAAGAAAATAATAAGAATTCAATTCATGGTTCCAAGATGTAATCCATTCAGAAGTATGGACTGACATCATATCCACAAGTTAGGCAATTTCACATTGCTATTCTTCCAGCTTAAGTCTCCATTTCAGTATGGCTGAACTTTAATAAAAATGCTCTTCACATTCGCATCAGACATTAAATATCCAATGCGTTTCACCGCTTAGTGTGATTAAAATTAAAATCAAGGCGTATCAATCCTCGAAGGTTAATTTGTCTTACACAGTACGTCTGTGGTGTCTTTCCATCATGGGGATGCCTGTGGCCTCAGAAAGGTTAATAAGCTGCTTTACCTCAGTCAGACGGCTTGGAAGAGAGTTGAAAAGTTGAAAAAGAAAAGGCCAGGAGAGCAGAAATACCTTAATGCAAATCCTCACAGTCAAAGTAATCTGTCTAGTCTTTAAAACCATCGGCTCCCCTACTTAACAGTCTCCAAGCACGGCTGGACCTGTACTTTCCATGCAGCGAAACATTTATACATGGACTTGACATCCATCAGCCCTCATCTAGCGATGAGCAACTGGGGTCAAAGGTCTGGACAGAATGTGGAGATGATGAAATACCAACCGGAATACATTGTACAATGGTCTGCCTGCCCACTCTTTTATGTCAACGGAGTCAATGTTTCAGGGAGGGAAGTGTACTTTATTTGGTGTAGTTTTACGGTTGGTTTTAGACCACTTATGTATACAGCAAAAGCAAATACAAAATTTCTGACTCTGCCTCTATCATGAAGTGTTACTGATGTAGTTTCAATTTACTTGCTTGTGTGGGTGGCGGCAAAGTGCAATAGCAGTGCAACACCACTGAAAGTCCTGAAGCTTAACATGCGTAAGTCTGAGTGTAGCTTCACAGGCACCCTCCCAGTTTGGAAATGTTCTCTGTTTGTTTATACGGTAAAAGATTGGACAAACAAGACAAACAACAAGACAAAAACAACATTAAGATAATGGTTCACACCTACAGTAGACTTGTTCAGTCCTCTGCTCATGTATCACAGTACAGCTTTAGATTTTTTCTTCAGTGTTTCAACAGTGCATTGTGTTTAATAAAACGTAGTCAACTGCGAGAACCAAGATGGAAACAATCTGCAAATGCTGCAATTCAGAGAAAGTATTCTCCGTCAAGACTTGTGCAATACAACAATCAATAAAAACACAGAGCCATATGGTTTATCCATAATTTCACCTGCCCAAAACAGCCCGTGTATGTCTTGTCTCTCGATTTAACATGTCAAATTTTAAATGATTAATTCACTTTTTCACATTTATCTTCTTAAGAGAAGGTTTAAGAAGACAGACAAAAGGAAATATTATATATGGAAAAATAAAAATAAGCTGTTCAAAAATAACCATACATGCTTGTTAGATGAGCAGCTGCATTATCAGAAGTAATTTTTCACTTCCTCGTTTAAGAAAGACCTAATTCAGGACAGTGGAACTTAAATTAAAGAAAACATGAGTTTTACGTTTCAATAAAAGAGCAGATAAAAAAAAACTAATACTGAGATGGAAAACCGAAAGAAACAATGAAATACAGACAGATACAATATATATGCTGTCGAAAGTGTAGCCAAAACAATGATAAGAGGAAAAAGAGGGGAAGATTCTATAAGTTCAAGGGAGAAGACCAGGATGGAAAGGTGGTGAAGAGTACAGAAAGGGATATGGTGGGGGGATGGGAAAGCAAAAACAAGAAAGGGTAAATACATAAAAGGTAAAAAGCATAGGCTAACTTAGGCAGTCTTTTTGAGGGCCAGAGAAAATGGCTTTTTACAGTACTGGATATCTAGAAGTGACATATCTTAACACAAAATTATTTTTTTTTTGTACATTCTTGGACTGAGTCCTTCATTTATTATCATTGTGTTTTGCATTCAAATGATTCAGTGCTTTTTTCATTGTCATCGCGATATGAACATATGCGATAAACACATCGTAAAAGAAACGTGATGAATAAGAAAACTTGTTATTTAGGGATGGA
Organism: Micropterus salmoides; assembly: GCF_014851395.1. Lineage (NCBI taxonomy): Eukaryota > Metazoa > Chordata > Actinopteri > Centrarchiformes > Centrarchidae > Micropterus > Micropterus salmoides. The sequence continues at coordinate 24,521,818 of NW_024044237.1, forward strand.
CACAAAAATGCAGTATTCAACAGGCCACTGGGCTTAAGCCTGTTGTATTTATTATCATGCTGCAGCCTCTTCCCTGCTCTATGTGTCGGCTCCTACAAACATACACACCCACACATCCACACACACGCACACAGAGGCCAGCAGAGCAGAGAGGCTACGGTGGACATATTGAAGTGAAGGTGAAGTTAACTCCAAGATTACTCAAGCTGACGACAGTCAGTCGTTACTATCAGTAAATGCAATAAAACCTTTGCGAGTAAAAAGCCAATACTTAATCAATACACCTGTTCAACAAGCATGAACATGTAATACGGACTGATGTTCATTCTTTCTAAACGTGACTCCGTATTTTGATATGAGGAATATGATTTATTTTGTCGACATTTTAGATTTGTTTTTATCGAGATACTGGGTTTATGTAGTGATTTTTCTGTTGTAAACTTCACTGTTGTTGCTCTAAAAAATATATTAAGTTGTACTTAAAATATTCAATTCTAATCCTGTTATGAATTTAAACCCAACCAGGCAGCTTATATGCACACTTCAATATTTGTTTATTTATAGCAAGTCATATCATCATCGCAATTAGTACATTTCACCAGTAATCAGATTAGTTAGGTGCAAAGTTTCTATATGTCAGCTGAAGTGGGGTCAAAAATATAAAGTAGGTTTGCTGAGTGTAATGTGATCTGCAACAGGATTCGAGACTTCCCAGATAGGGACCTGCACCTATATGATTAGATCTGACACCTCCTTTGTCACTATCAAAATCTGCAAGGCCAACATATACCGGTAGATGTACCGTATGCTGGCAAGCAGTTTAATGCTTTTTGGTATCTAAATATTTTGGCATATGATTACTGTAAGCCACACAGCTAAGAAAGTGGGTGTTTGTGCTGAGAAATGATTCAATGAGTCTGGCTAAATTAGGGGGTTTGCATGTAGGTGCAGCGCTGTCCACAGTACTGAAACATAGCAGAAGAGCTCGATAGACAGAGAAACAGAAAACGTCACTTAGTCTGATCAGACAGAGTGTGGTTTTTGCAGAGAGAGGCGTCTTTTTCCAGTTGTTTTTTACAGGCAGTGCTGCTAATGCACCCTGGGTGCCTTGATGGGCAAAGTGCCCCGTGTGTTTGCTGGAACTCGCTGAGTTGCCAAAAAAAATTCAACTCAGAGCAGACAAGTGCCGACATTATTTGCATTTTTTTTGCATTGTCCAATAGGCTTTTCATAGTTGTAAATAGAACTTTCGGCCCTAAATCCCCTCCATCCTAGCAGCAATCCACAGCCTGAAGGGAGGGAGAGAGAACCATAAACAGCAGTTTCAACGAGCCTCCCCCTGCTGATTTTGAGTGATTATTTTTAATGCTCTGATTAAGAAATGTAAATAAATAATGCTTTGTTTATGATGACAATTTTGTTTAGTTTTAACAGCTATCACCTAGTGGCAATGTCCAATGTTCTCCAGGCGTTGCGGAGCATTGCATTGTTATGCACTTTAATCTGCCCATTGGCAAAACACACACAAAAAAAAGTTTTTTGTATTTATTTTCAGGTGACTGTGGATCACAGTCTGCAATCAGGCTGGTATGTCTACCTTACTCTCCCTATCTCCCATCTCAACATTTTCTGTCTGTGCAGTAATTTACCTCGCTGTGGCGTGAGAAGTCATGATTGTTTATATTCAAGGAGGCACCATCTTGAACACGCAGGACTCTGATTGTTTACCCATCCTGCATGTGACATCATGGTTTCTCTCATCCCCCCAGTGCTCCTCTCTCTCCTCTCTGTCCCTTTCCAGCCTGATTGGCTGTGGAGTGTCACCCCCTGGCCCACTTGTAGTCACACACCAATTCCACCAAAGAGGCTCAAAGACAAATTAAACTTAATGCCATGTAACAAACTCAGTGGGCTACTGTGCATTGTCAGGCATTGTGTTAGCCAGTGGAGAAATGGCACTTTTTGATCTGTATGGAAATCATGAGTCAACATGGAGCCGGATCCAAAGCACATCTGCAGAGGTCGGAGTTAGACAACAAGTGCAAAATTGAGATACTAGTAAAACATTTGCAATTACAACTGATGAATTCTGTTAACTGCATGGCCAACAGAGTTTGTGTTCGATCTCATTTAAGAGGAGATTATGAAATACAGCGGGTGGTTGAGTTGTAACAGCTTGAAAAACAAACAGTGTCTACAGGCCTATCAAAGAAAATAAATACCAACCATTGCTAAAGTAGAACAAAAGCTATCCGTCCCTGAAATTAATACCTAGCAAAAGAGTAAAAACAAAGCCGTTTAAGTTGCTTATAGAATGTTGAGTGTCACTCAATCATTCTGAATGGATTTGTGCAAATGATGCTAGTATATGATAAACAATAAACAATTTCATTTTCTTGTGATAATTATTGACAAATCTGTACATTCCAACCATTTTCTATAAATATTAACTAAAGGGACTTAAAGGTCCCATATTATGCACATTTTCAGGCCCATACCTGTATTTTGGGTTTCTACAAGAAAGTATTTACATGCTATACAGTAATATTAAAAAAACACATTATTTTTCTCATATTGCCTGCTGATTCAGCACCTCTATTCACCTTCTGTCTAAACACTTTGTTTTAGCTCCTATCTCTTTAAGGCCCCTCTCCCTGAAAGCCCACGTTTCTCTAATGGCCAAGTTCCTGAAGCCCACCAGAGGAGCAGGGCGTAGCTGGCGCAATGCTGATTCGATGTGGAGATAAGGCCTGCTATACGAGACTAGGCCTCAACAATTACTGTGCAAGTAACTGTACGAACATACTGGACAATCACCACCTGTAGCTCGATGGAATGACCACTTGGTGTTCAGTGGGTGGGGCCATCTACTGCGCTGAAGGGCTGGAGGAGGTCCTAACTACATAGATACTCCATGATGTCAAGAAGGGAGGCAAATTCAAACAGCATGCTTGCGCACACATTTACTGAAAGACTGATCAGGAAAAATTGAGTTTAGGGGTCTTTAGATACACCGGGGACACATATTTAGGTAAAAAATGGGAAAAGTAGTAGTTAACACATGTACTAGGAAACGCAACATTAATCCTGAAATGTATCACTCAAAAATGTCTCAGAGTTAACACTGAACTATCACATCAAGTATTACCAATAAACCCCCCCGCCGCTCTTGTACTCATACTTCTGAGCTGGATTAGATATGCACTCCATCTTCTGCTGTCTGGGATCATGGGGGTGAGTTAATGAAGCTCCACTGGGGCTTTTCCATGTGAAAAGCTCCAGTGACAGTGCTGACATTGTCCTCTTTTTAAACGCAAGTCCCGTTGTTAATAAGCATCCTATCACTCAATTAGGCAGGCACGCAGTCACTGAATCCTTACCACCGGAGGACACACACACACACACAAATGCACACACTTAGCAAAAGTGTCCCACCTGAACACATGCATCCTTTTGTTTTCAAACTAAATATCACTTTTGAATATATGAGACTGATATTACAGTGTATTATTGGGTGGTGGGGTATGATGGGTGTTGTTATGCATGATATAACAAATACTATCATACTCGTAAATGTCATGTAATGCAAATGCTGAGGGCACATGATCAAGGTAGTCCAAATCTTGATGTGAAAGAATAAACACAACATGCAAGACCCAAAAATAAACTATCAAAGGATGAAGTTCAGTACTCAGTGTCCTTTTGCTTGAGCAGTCACATAACTTTTCTTAGTGTCCTTGTTCCAGACTTATTGGTATTCAGTATGTTTGCACATTTGAACCTAGGTATATGGGTTGTCTAAGTATTGTTGACAGAACTGTTCTAAACAGAACTAATTTACTTTACCATGAATATGCAGAAAATGCTTCTGCAATAGTAATAAACTCAAGTAAAAAGAGTTTTAAAAAAAAAATTGGATTACTTCAATATGCTGTTAATAAGTTACAAGAAAAACTGAGACAAAAAGATATACTTTGAGGACCAGTAGAGACGTGGATTAAAAAGATAAAGAAAAACTGACATAACCCAGATATGAATTAGCTGAGGTTTTCCAAGAGAGTGAGCTAGGAAAAAAATTAAATAAAATATGTAGATGCACAGGGGATATTTATTTTTGAAGAGACAGATTTACAGGTACATTACAGAGTACCTGATGGCACATAAAAGTTAGCAGGGTGTAGACTTGGGAGGCAGTAAGCGGCAGGTATCAAAAAAAGCTAATATTCAGAGGGCTAAAGTTAAAGTGCACTGTGATAGCCAGAATGGCTCTCATCTGAGAAGAGAAGATTAAAATCAGTGGGACATCACAGCAAGGCAATATGAGGCAGGAATGAGAGGAAATCTCTTTCCCTCGCTTGCTCTCCCTCTCACAGACACAGATGCACACGCACATAATATAGTCTCCTACAATAAACCAATTACTTGTCATTAATATTTAAGGGCCTAATTTCCACTCATATGTGATATATTGAAAACGTGCAGGGATGAGCAAGGAAAAGGGCTGACCCAGAGATATTCACAGTGGGCTGGCTGCCCCAAACAGAGAGAAATGAACATCAAGGTGTTTTTTGTTTTATTGAGACAAATGTCTCCTGTCGGTGCCAGCAATTAATAGCCTCCCTCCTAAAATGAAGAAAATAGTACAATGTGAGGCCTTTCTTTTCCAAAATGGGATGATATCCTCTTTGGTTTGCTTCAAGTGATAATGGACATTTAATCCAGAATGTATCATTTACTGGTGTGAGGAAAGGTATTAGGTCATCAAAACAATTCACCAAAGGGTTACATCTCTCCACTCACAAACACTGATGACAGTTTACAAAATGAGTATGTGGTGAAATGCCAATTGTGATCTTGTTTTTGGGAGACTGCAGCTGTTAAACAATGAGCCTGAGAGAGAGATAGAGCATGGGTGCTTTTTTTACTTGGCTGGCGGTGATGCCAGATGGACATCGTCATGTCCAAAGAGATGATTTCAGAAGCAAGCAGAGAAAGACAGGATATGAGAAGAGAATGGGAGCAATGTCAGGAGAAGAAACGCCCAGGACAAAGATGCAGAGGCAGCTGCCTTGGCTGATGCTCCCTCCTCTCAATTAACAGAATCAGTAATAAAAAGTCTTGTTCTCAAGGGAAACATGGCAAACCATCAAGCCCGACTTCCCAACACTTTGACATAGCACATATCAAAAGCTTATCGTTGTACACACGCTATTAATCCAAAGCAGACTATTCCACAGTGGGCTGCAATGTCTTGAGCTGAGCTTAAACTCATTAGACAAAACCCTTTATTACACTGTGACTATCTGAAAAGGCAGAGCTACAATAGTAGTCTTGGGATACTTTTTTCAAGAGCAACAAGCTTTTCAAAGGTTTCTATCAACAACACATTGTTAGTGAATGAATACAGCTTAACAGGATTAAAATATTTTGAGTGGCATTTATTGTTGCTACAGTGCTACTGTGTTCTGTGAGCCAAAACTTGTGTCCATAGACTTGTACTGAACACGCATTTTAGGGTCCCAAGCACACAGTGTGCTGGTCGGCAACAGTTTTCTTGCCTGACTGAGTTGCTGAGTGTCATGTGAGGTGGCCGACCAGGCGTGAGGGTGTTTGATCTGGTGGCCGGGTCAGCCCTGATGTTAACAGAGTTATTAGGGGACTTATTAGGGAGAGTCAGAGAGCCATCTAAACCCCCCACTGATTCCATCATTACTGCCGTTGTGGCAGGGTCATTACCGCCCTGCTGCCGGGGCTTTGTAGCAGGGATTGAGAATCTGCTGGTGTGCACATCACATTGCCTCAGTGGGGAGAATGTGTATGTGCGAGGTAGAGTTGTAGGGACAGAGGTAAAGGAAAACGGGTGTCAGAGTGAGGAGAACTCCTGAGGGATTTGATCAAATCCCTTGTGATGAGGGGGGAGGATGACTGCAGCCATCACTTGTAATAAGGATTTAACCAAGTTAACTTTCCGGGGATGACCTTTACAGGCACAACACAGTGCAAGATACAAAAACATGTTAAAAGATCATTATGATATATATATATACACACATATATTATATATATGTGTATTCCTTATGTATATATATATATATATATATATATATATACACACTCCCTTGATATTCACTTCTCAAGACCAATTTTTTTAATTCTTTCCCAAGGTGCTTCAAATGTTTGGTTGACAGTTCTCAACATCCCCTCCGGCCTTATTCACCACAAGCACTTGACTAAGCATGTTCATTAGCTGCCTTGGCATCATTAACACAGATGCATGCTGGGAAAGAAAGTCCCAATGATACTGCTCAGAGGGGTGGACTAAAGACTCTGAATCCTCCTTCAGGATGTACACACATCTTCATTAGGTCTCTCTCTTCTGCAGAGCTATGACTGCCATTTACTTTCAAACCAGTGTATTAATATACTAGACTACACAATACCAACAACCCCCTTGATGAAAAATCATTGTGACCCCTAAATATATGTGTTCACATAACTATGACGTTATCATCAGCAGTGGTTTGAAATTCACAGATTATTGACAAATTTATTGTATACTGAAATATACAGAATACTCAGGGATTGCAGTTGTTGTTGAGTAGCCTCCCTGTTGTTTCTGCTGAGAAGTCCAGACATCACCATTACAAAGTGGCATATGCCCTTTGTCCGTCAGCAATTGGTGTGTGCAATGGAGGAAACATTTTAGGAGAAAGGGGGTGTGAAGTTTGCCAACATCAATCTTGTTTCAAATTGAACTGCAAAGTTCCAGCTGAATGAATTGCCTTTCAAATGCAGCAGGCCATGGCTACACACATTCAATTCCGAAGTGAATCTGATTTGATCCCAAAGAGCCGTTCAAAGGCACAACCCACTGATTGATAAAGCGAACCAAGGGGAGATGAGGGTAAAGAACAAAAAAAAAGGAGAGCCTAGTCAATAGTGAAGCGGGTAAAGAAGAGGGGAAAGCCGACACAGCCAAGCGAAGGCACACAAAGGGGAAAAGGACAAGACAAACAAAGCAAAAGGGGGGGAAACTGTTTTAATGGGAAATAAAATGACAACTCCAGGTTGTTCTATGGGGCCCATTTAATGTCTCGTACACAAGTTCAAAAAATGTGATAAACCCGGGGTGGTGAGCGCAAGCAAATACTGATGTGTGACTCTGATAAGCGACTGCTCAGCTCTGCGCATGGGTGGGAACAATTTTCCGACCACAAAGCACTAGCTTATATAGTGCCAAAGGTGAAATACCTGCCTTCACATCACTGACTGAGGTGTAGCTTTAAGTGTAACACATTTCTTTAACTCACAGGAGAAGGTGCTAAATTTCCCCACACTAGAATAGGATGCAAAATGACATGGTGAATTAATGCTCACTGTATAGAAGCTACAGAATCATGTTACTAGCTCAAAAAGAGATGTATCACTGAGTTGCTCTGAACTCATGAACAAAAAAGCTAATTTACATTTTTACTGCAATAGGACTTCAATAAGTCATTAGCTTAACTGCAAGGATGATTCACTGTGGCTTTCTGCTATATCAGCAAAACAACCCTAATGGGAAAATGGTTCACTCTGAAGTTAACCAAAAATCAAATTACTAGTTTATAATGGCCATATGTTACCAACAGCAGCATCTTCTTACAATAGTATATAAATCTGTCAGGTGAGAAGCAATACTGTGCTCCAGATTTTGAGCAAAATAAAGCCAGTTACAAATACCATATAATGTGTACATTTGCTACCTTAATTTAAGGTGGCAAGATTAATAAATTGAAAAAATATTCATTCCATTTTGATTATTCATTTAGTTTTTTTTTACCTTGTATTTTACTCAACATCCTAATTCTTGAGTTATGTGTGGTCACAAGGACATCATTGGAGTGCACTAAAATGCCAATTTAAAGTAACATGTAGTTAATATATTTACTTTTTTTATATATGTCAACTTTTCAACAATTAGATATTAGATACTTTTTTTAAACATAAACAAGTGTGACTTAATTAGTGAAATGGCTATGGCCTTCAGAGTATCTAATATCTGACATATGTGTTGAATTTTCAATCAGGGCAAAGAGCCATCTTATAATAAATGACAAAGAAAAAAGCCACTTTTAGAAGATTGAAGCTGAGCTTGAAATCCTTCTTGATTATCATTTCCTTTTCTTGGAGAAACTCATTAAACAGTGAGACTCATAAAAACAGCAGGGGAGATGACAGTCCTGCATTCTCAGTTGTTTTAGAGGCCTCTGAGCGCAATAAGCATCAGAAAATTGGGGGCTGTTAAAGTGATTCTTTTTTTTCCCTTTTACTGCCTAAGTGTTGTTCTTCAACAATGCAAGTAACAAGCAAGAATCCCAAGGAATGTGGAGTTAACAGAAGCCTTTTTATACCATTTTCTGAGGGCAGCTCTGCAGGGAAGGCATTTACACCTGCTTGCCTCATCTTTCACGATACACTAGTCCCCCAAAGTGTGCTCTACTTATAAATATCCACATCTAAGATGTGGCAAAGATGGAGGTACCACAAAGGAAAAACCAACAAGTGTGTGTGTGCATGTGTGTTAAAAAAAATGGTGGCAATATCCCAGACAAATGAGGTCAGTTTTCACCAGTGACTTGTTTGTCAAATCAGCACAGAAAGGATTTATGGTCTGTGGTTACAATGAGAGGACAAGACTTCAGGAATTAATCTCGCAAACCTCTTTCTATCCACCTGAACCTCCAAAACTGCATTAAACTACACCAATACCAGTTACCTAACTTGACTTGAGATGAAGTAAGACTCACAACCCAAATAGGTCAGATTCAAAGCAGAAAAAAGGTGGGGATCTTTTCGACAAAATGCTTAATGTTCAAGCACACTTATTGGTACATTTCCTCAGATGGCATGAATTTGAAAGACTATACTGCATGAATCATGAAACAGGGGAAAGAGAAAAACAAATGAACAACTATCTCATTTTAGGAAGATCACATGTAACACCTTTTTTTCAATACCATCTACATCAAAGCCGTTCTCATTGACTTTCAACTTCACTGACGAGGGGGGGAGGTAGATATCAAACATTAAACAGCATTTTTCATTCATGAGCAAATCATGTTCTGTTTCAACAATAGAGGGAAAAGAGCTGATTCAGTAAAGTCGCTGCAGGGGTAATTGATAGGGATCCAGCAAAGGTAACTCCCAGGGGAAATGCTGGATCATGAATTCCTACCCTGCCAGCGGGAACATGGACTATCTATAGAGCTTTTTTTGAAACCCCAGTGGGTGAGAAAGTGAATTTAATAAAGCATTCAAAAGGAATTAAGGCCATGTGTCTGTGGAACTCTAAATGTTAAGTTGTATTTCACTTTAAGAATTTATCTGAAAATGTATTTTATAGCAGCAGTGCTCTGCAAACATATTGCTAATTCATTAACACTAAATGTTAAATCTATCCCCTAAATAACAATTTATGTTTCAAACAAAAGAACACAATGAGAATGTGAATAATTAAAAAGGTATTGCAAAGGTGTCAAAAAGGTCTGACTGTCAATTACTTCAGAAATGTCACAGAGCATGTGATAAAAAAAATGTAGTCCCTGGCAGATACACACTGGTGAACGACGAGAGGTCTATCCCTGCCACTTCATTAAGCCTTGCAACAACTGTTCTTTCCCCTACTCACATTCACCCTCCATCTGTATTATACTGGCAAATCACCTTGCGGCAGCTGAGGCAAAATTGCTATTTATTTCACAGGACAAAAAAAGAGATGAGTCTAGTTTGTAGACCCCGAGGCTCCTGAGAAAGACGAAGCAAGAAGCTGCTGGAGGGCTGACTGGTGTCCAAACAGACTGTGGGTATATGGGAAAAGTTGGAGGACTCTGTACAGTCATGTCCACACACCCTGACAGAGCTCAGATTTGACTCTTCTACACTTGACAAGCCTCTGACTTCTTCCCTCCCACTGCTGCTAGAATAAGAGGTGTGCACTACACACACACACACACACACACACACACACACACACACTGTCAAAGAAGTGGAAAAACACTCAAATTGTCATGGGAGGAATACATCAAGTGCCTTTACACACCCTCTCCTATACAAACAAACTTGCTCTATACTGCTTGTGTTATTCATCAGCAAGTTAGGCAGCCTGGTTGTGTATCTGAGAAACAAACTGGCCGGGACAAGAAAACTCCCAGAGCTTCCTTCACAAAAGCCTTCCCGACTTCCCTGATGGACGACTGGTCTACTGGACTGGAAAAGGCAAGAAACAAACCAAGCATAGCTGCTCTCGGTTCACACATCTATGTACAAGTTCAAGATTGTGCACATCCACGTGCACAAAAGAACACTGATCTGAAACTACTCAAAGAGTACAAAGAACAACTACAATGAGCAGCCACATTGCATTTCTAGCTTTCTCAAAGACACAAACACATACAAACACTGCAGCAAGAGCACTGGTATCCCTAATTGGCACATAGATTTGACTTGAGAGCATATATAGATGGTGTTCAAATGCAGTGGAAAAAGTGCTTGGTTTTACGATAATTAACATTTCAGTGAGAAAAATGGTTTCTTAAAGTGTCACAAGATGAAAGTGGCTTCGGCATCTTTTGCCGGAGAGGCTAAATGAAGCATGTGTGTCTAGATTAATTAAGGAAGGGATGAAGAGAGATGACGCCTCCTTACCTTTGCTCTGCGAGGAGAAGCAGAGGGAGAGCTGAGCAAATAGGTCAGGATTCTCAAACTTCTCTTCTTTGACTTTGATCCAGAAGCAATTCTCTGCCATTTCCTGAGGCACTATCTGCAATGACACAAGGATTCCATTATCACCACAATCAGAGACCGCCATTTCACCAACCTGCCACTCAAAAAGTTCTTCTCACTGGAGATGGTGTTTGTGTGTGTTTTTCTGTGTGTGGACACACACATGCCCTTGTAGTATCTGAGTAGCAAAAAATAAAATAAAATCAGTCCAAATATTCATGTGTGACAAATCACATGAATATGACCACGCTAAAAGATGAAGTGTGGACAGACCCTGACTGAACCCGACACATCAAAGCTCTAGTTGACCTCTCCTGAGATGAATGAAATATGTGATATATATTTCAGTTTGCAGCACAAAACCTCAGCAACCTTGTTTATACACTCCTCCTACCCAGACTAGTATGAAACAGCAAAGCCTCTAAGAAGCAACCAAGCCCCTACACACACTGAGGTGATAGAAGGCCATGGGGATACTTTCTCAACCCCCCTTTTTTCCCCCTCCACACTGCTCCATAGACAACAGACAGAGTAGGAGTGTACAGAGATATTCAGACATCAAGAAACCCACTTATTATATTGCAGTTATTACTAGCTGATAATGTGTGTGACACAACACTGCATATGTTGTACATTAAGTGCTGGGGTGAGAGCTGTTAGTGTGGCACTGTTGTGTCTTTTTATCGAGGGCCTGAACTAGCAGTTGGCCTACTGCACTGTTGCAGTTAACCTCCTCAAAACCACAGTAATTACGTACAGAAGAGGTTTTAGTTCAACACTTATGCAATACAGACAGAGAGTTCCAGCTGATGCTGGGCATTTATTCCCACGGCCATATAGAAACGGTGGTAAGTGTAACAGTGTTGCAGAGTCCTATAATGGCAACAATAGGTGCTTTATTTGAAGGCTTATGAAACTTTCAACATGAGCTGCTTGGTGTTGAGTGTAGATGAAAGAGCCGCTGTACTCTTATTTGCTCTCATACAATGCAAGTCCTAGAAAGCAGTCTGCCATGTCTGTGATAGCCTAATTCAGAGAAAGTGGCGACATAGGGAATTTCGATGTAGCAAAAAATTCAATAATGCAATGACTCATATTTCAAAACGCTACTACTATACCTACAACAACACCAACACAAATATTACTACTACTACCACTACTACTATTCTACTATTATCAGAATGCATTATAGTATTCTTATCATCTACAAAACTGCGAAAGGCCCATCATACCTGAACTGGCTATCATTAACATCACTACAGTACAACATAAATTTGAAATACTTATAAATGTGCAATTTTAAATAAATTAGACTGTGTTTTGGTAATTCACTTATGCTTATCTGAATTACACAACTAATTCTTTATTTACGTTACTTGCAGTTGTTATTTTATTTCTATAATCAACCTTCTTCTATGTATAAATGGTCCCTCATCTAAAGCATGTATAAAACTCTATCTCTATAGGTGATGTCCACATTCAACTGAACTAATAAACATTGTAAAATTTTAAAACAAATTGGTGACAAGCAAGACAGGGATGATTGGAGCATGTAAACAATCCAAAGCTCTGCTTTTGGTGATGTTTTAGAAATTAGAACATGCTGCTAAATGGGTTATTAAATATCAACTGGGTAAGCAAGGTAGGGAAAAACAAGCATTATTATTCTTCATCTAAGACTCAATAGCAAACCAAAGATGACCAGATCTTTTTTATCATGCCATTTAGCACAGTTACTGATTTATTAACTCATTATTCAAATATTGTAGCAAGAAAATGTTAATACAGCTCTATGGTAGTGCTCCTGGTCTACAAAGCACTGAATGGTCTGGCACTGGATTATATATACGACACACTCCCAGTTTATCATCCTGGCAAATTGCTCAGGTAACAGCATTTCCTCCATATTTCTGCAGTTAAAATTTGCCAATAGCGCTTTCAGTGTTTATACACCTAAAGCTTGAAACATCCTACCTGCTGAATTTTTGTTTGCACCAACATTATTATCTTTTTAAAATAATCTTAATTAGTTTTATGCATGTGAATGGGTGTTTATATGTGTTTAGTGTCACGTTGCAGAGTGAAATCATCATTTTGTGTCTGTATATAATCATAGCTATGTTCCATAATACTATGTAATAACACTGGCCAACAGAAGCATGTATAAGAAAGGAAGGAGGCTGGGACTACTGCCCTGTGTTACACCACAAGATATGTCAGACATTTCTAATACATGATGCCCACAGCTAAAAAAATGTTCCTGCCAGAGATTTTAAATAGTTTTAAAGAGAGCAACCCAGTTTTCAAAAATAACGAATGAGAATGATGTGGCTAAAGGCTTTGCTAAAATACATAGGACTACTAACCAAGTCCAAGATGACCAACTATCAAGAGTGGTCTTGTTAAGAATACTGACATATAACTGAAAAAACACATTAGTAATGAGTCAATGGGTGTGTAATAACACAAAGGTGAAAAAGGGTGCAAGACATAAATATTAATATCAGTTTTACCTTGTCCTTTACCTTGTTCATAGTTTACCTTGGTGTTCCCATTTTTTATTTAACTGTTTATTTTTTACAGGGACAGTGCACAATTTAAATAATTGCACCAGAGTTAGCTAGGAGCTAATTTGCATCTGTTGTCCCTGGGTTTGAAATAGTTGCTCTAACTGCAGACCAAACTAGATAATAATAGTCCACCTGCCATTGATTAAAAAACACTATTGGGCAAATTAACAAATACACTAAGGACCACTAATAGACTGTATACTTAGCTGGTGAAAATTTCTTGGGTGATGTTTGGGGCAATTCTAATTTAAATTTCCATAACATTGTATTACTAAACATTCAGCCTGGTGTATGACTCTCTATGTTTCGTGCTGGGTCTGACCAGAATAAAGAAGTCATCTCTATGTTTGAGTAAAGGCATTTGTTATAACTTGAGCAAATGACCCAATGTTGTGCGTGAACATGAGCCTGCATCATGGTGCTCTGTACGACAGAAGTTATGTCCCTCATCCCATTTGCATCTTCTGCCATTCCCCTATGTCTAAAGTCCTTAATTAGCATTTTAAGATTATATGAATTTAATTTCTTCATGGGGAATGCATATAAAATAGAACACCATGTGTGTGTGTGTGTGTGTGTGTGTGTGTGTGTGTGTGTGTGTGTGTGTGTGTGTGTGTTTATTTTGGCATTCAGACAGCCCCCTACTTAATCTCCACTAATAATTTTCTGTGGGAATCACTGACACACATACTGTATATGGAAGCAAATGCAGGAAAAAAATTATTCAACCTAATTTAAAATGCATTTAACACTTAAACAAAGCTGACATTTCCCAGTGTCTGCCTGAGCTGGTCTCTTCCCATGTGAGTGTCTTATACTACTACTTCTGACTGAGAATGCACTGCCACCACATCCCTGGTACTGTCACTGAAAATGCAAAAATATTTCTACTTTTTCGCTTTTAAAAGCTGCCCCGATTGAGTGTGAATATGTCACTTTTGGTACAAGATCTAAACATGTATGTATGCTACATTGTATGTTTGTATGTATGCAAGTAGTCATCTGTGTACAGATGAATCAACAAGTCATGCTCACATAGATGTGTATGAAAATTCAGTGTTGCATAGTAACCTTGTCGGACATGTATGGGGTACTAGATAGAGGGGATGTAGGTTTTTTTCACCATCCTTCTTTAAACAACCAAATCATGGTTGCTCCTGGCACTACCATACTTCCATCTGCTGTGCAGAGAAAAGGCAGACAACTCTTGTCCCACTTAATCGACATAAGAGACACAGATTGTTTGTCCTCAGGTGGTTACGAATTTCATTTGCATCACCAAACTACAATTCCTGTGGAGGCAAGGTTAATGCTCCCACACATTTACCTCTTTCTGTACACTTCCCAGACAATGGGCAATTGCATGTCACTGCGTGCACACAAATCATATATGCAAAACAACACTGGTACTGCACAATATTTTAGATATAAAGGCACAAATAGTCTCGGCTGGTATTAAGAAACAAGAAACCAAATTGCTCTTTTTCTTATCGTTTCCACAACAGGTTTGATATTCCTTGCTGCTGTATGACACTATTAATAACTTTACCCACTGCTCAGGAAATTCCCACACAGAGCGAAACATTTGCATACATGACATTTTAAAGAGCCCTTAAGGTAACAGAAATTACAAATGGAACATCTGTTATCCATATTTCTTTCTCTCATTTATGTGTGTCATGTTAAAAAAAATAATGTATCAAACCAAAACATACCCCATTTGTTTACTTTACAAAAACAACAAATACGCGAAGAGATAACTACAATGGCCCTCAACACATTGAAAAAGCACATGAAAAATTTATTTTGAATACGTAGCTTGATTCCACTGAAACCATTAAATATAATATGCAACACATAATGTCAAAGGAAATAGTCTGATGTTTTGGTTGTTGTCAGTAATTGAAGACTAAAATGCAGGGTCACACAAGCATCAGCAAAGAACCATTAAATTAATGCTAAGAACTCCTCAGGCGATGGATAAATTATCTATGGTAAAATAAAGCCCACATGCACGAGAATGTCCAATTGAAATTGTATTCAAATGTGATGGAACGTTATGCAACTCAGTCTTCATTCAATTATGCTAGGAATCCAAGGACATTTGAGCAATGAAAATTGTTAACTGTTGAATCCTTTGAAATGGGTGCTGAGTGTGGAATAGTGTGGCCTGAGGCTGAACGGTTGTTTGACTAGATTAAGAGTGCATTTGAATGGAGCTCCTTTTGATTTGGATCTCCAACTGTGCATCATCTTATTGTGTACTCTCACTTCAACAATACTCTAAAGACAGTGCTAAATGTCCACATGTGCAATTGTAAAGATTGCATCATATGTCTTGTAAACAGTGGAATAATATTACCCTTTCAGTCTTAAATCAGCAATATTATCAGTGCCCATGAGAATATATGTTTCAGTAAATCAAAGCTCAGGTAACCATACCTTTATCCAGTTGACCCTCTTCATCACAGTTTCTGGCTTGTAGGTCTTCTTGGGCTCCATCCCATAAGGCAGCTTAATGACAGGCAATGCAGGAGGTGGAGGAGGCCCACCTGGGCCCCCAAAGAAAGGAGGAGGAGGTGGGGGCCCACAACCAGGGGGTGGTGGGGGAGGTGGAGGTCCTCCCCCTGGTGGAGGAGGAGGTGGTGGAATGCCGGCATGGCCGGGAAGAGGAGGTGGAGGAGGGGGAGGACAGCCACCAGGTGGAGGTGGAGGAGGAGGTGGTGGAGGGGGAGGTGGAGCTGCTACACCCCCTGGTACTGGTGGTGGAGGTGGTGCTCTGGGCGCAGTTGGACCCGCTGCAATCTGCAAATACAGAGTAGAAATTTTAATGATAGCCTACATATCAAGTGAGGCTGTGTTTGGTTTAAACCAAACCTCAATCTGATCCCAACAGGAAAAAGCCATAAGGCATATTTCATTTTGTTTTTGTGCCAGTGAAAAGGCATTTTTGTGCTGTGAAAAACAACGTTTTGCTGACTTTAGTATCTTAGTGACTTGCCATGAGCTTTGACTGTGGGCAAAGAATAGGGTGTGTGCGTGTGTGTCATTAACAGTCAACCACATCACTGTAGTGTCAAGGATTACTAGGTTCTGTGCTTGCAAGTTCAGACCACATGAGGTCAATTTTTGTGGATATGTTTGCCAAGTTGACTTTGCTATGAGTCTTTTAACAGGGTAAGTAAGCAAGCATGCATGTATTTATGTTTAGCTTGTTAAATAAAAAAAAATTTTGTTTGTAAAGTTTATTTTTGTTTTTCTGAAATCCAGCCTCATCAGTAATGCAGACTGACGATTGTGTTAAGTCATAGTTTTACGCTTTATACACTAGGACATTAGGCATAAACTAAACAAGGAGATTCAACTGAAACTCTGGTAACTGATATTTATAGCAGCATTTCACAAAAAAAATACTTGAGCAGTGAAAACTGTTCAATTACAAGTTGGGAGATATTGTACGTAGGTAAACTGCCTGCATACTTGGGTTAAGTATATCATCGTGTTTTTTAAACCAATAGAAATTTAGAGGCAAAAGTAAAATATAGTTGCAAAAAACAAGAAACTCCCCAAAGCAATTTTAAATGCAGTGTGAGGACATGTTCCAGTCATAGTACTTGACATAATTGTTGCTGTCTCAAAATGTGCAATATAGTAACAGGTTGTAAAAAGGTTGCAAGAACTCAAGTGAAATTATCAATGTCAGCAGATAAATTCATAATTATTAATCATAGCCACAAAAAGCAAGATCTGCTGCAGTTTGTTTATACTTGGCCACTGAAAGCACAAGTCATATTTACACCAGTGATGTTAAAGACGACCACTTCATCTGATTTTAGAACAAGAATACTGTAATTCTACTTTAACAAAACGCTGCTTTATATAAAAAGTTGTGAATTAGCCAGAAGGTTGGCCTATTATCTTCATTAAGCCCTGTGGTTTTTGTATGTAAATACAAAGACAAATGTTGGAGAAAAACCTGTGATTGACCACTATTTTAATAGGGCTGACCCCAAATAGTCGAAGATTCGATGCTTCGATGGGCAGAGTCTGATTCCGCTTTCAATCTCACAGTCGAAGCTTCCAGGGAAACAAGGATCATGCCATGTTGGCGATATGGGGATGCTCAACGTCTGATTTTACATAAAACAAGTTTTCTCTCAATAAGTTAATATACAGCCATGTAAAAAAAAAAAAAAAACTTCAAATAAATGTTTTTAAAGTGAGTGAATAAATCCAAAATTGTAACCCTAAACCTTGGGTCGTCAGTGCGCATGTGTACGGTAGCATGTATGTGTGCAGTGGCAGGAGAGACGGAGCCCCAATTGGTGTTGTGCCGTGTTGTCTGCACTTCGCGGGACTTTCGGATAATTTATCACCATTGATGAACCACACAAAGAATATTTTATCGTTTTTAAACAGCCGCTACTTGAAATAGACCTGCAAGGAACCGCAACATGCATGCAGTTGTCGGCAGCACTGCAAAAACTCTGCACAAGACCGGTGAATGGCAGGCGAGAGAAAGAGAAAGAGAAGAGAGAGAGAGAGAGAGAGAGAGAGAGAATGATCAACAATAAGCCTCAGTTTAGCTTCGGCTCGCAATCGCCCCGCACAAAAACATACATGATTCGACCATCAGTCGACTATAGGCCGGACTTGATGATTCTGATTCGACTATGTAAATAATTAGTCGGGGACAGCCCGATATTTTAATTTACAAAAGATAAAGATGTTGCTTTCCCATCAAGTCCTCAAAATGGCAGGCTATTAAACAGTACACAGGGATGTAATTGGACCCAAGACTGATAAGACAAAGTCTTTCAGTCCTTTGACATGTCTGCACTATCTCACATACCACATACACAGGTCAGTGATAATGCCAATAGAAAAATGAAGAGAAAAAAAGTTATGCAAATACAGCAATTACAGACATCCAAGCGTAGACTGGGTTAAATGTCGACTCTTACCAAAAAGCCTTTCCACTTGCACTTCTCATTTACAAAACCAATTCCCCACTATGTGCTTTTTCCCCAGTCACTTGATTGTGTGCGTAAAATGTAATTGGCTTCATATTTAAAGACATTATGTTGTGTTTCATTACATAATGGCATTGGCGGATTGTTTATTAGGGCCAAAATTAAAAAGGTGTTCTGCAAGGAGATTCTTACATAGATCGCCTAGAGCTCTTCAGTGAAAATCCACATCCAATGATTACATGTCTGTCAATCTCGAGCCCTCTGTGGCCCGTTTTCTCTTTTAAGATTAATATGAGAGAATGTAAGAAAATTAGCTGCTAAATTAGAGCGCAGTTGTTTCCATAATGAAGGGCCATCCGAGTCTTTATCTCTCTCTCTCTATCTCTCCCTCTCGCTAGCTCTCTTTCTCTGATCTGCACAATAATAATAAGCCCAGTGTTTCACAGAACCCTTGGGATCCGATTTCCATTGCCACTGGCTTCTTCTTCCTCAGACACCAAAACAAACATGTAAAAAAAAATATCCATGTGAGACAACATCAGATTTCATGTTTTGCATTGTAATTAAGTAACCCGTTCATGTTTTGTATGCAACATGTTCATTTATGTCCATTCTTGTATGTTCTGAACGGTCTGAATTAGCAAACACAAGTATATAGTATAGGTAGAAGATTGTATGAATACAATATGAAAGTATCCATGATTACGTGAGACAAAACACACACACGTCTATCTATGCAATGCAAAACAGAAATTGTACATTTTACAACAAGGTATATAATTAATTATGACTTTTAAGATCTCACAAATGTCTCCCTCTTATATTAACTTTTTGTGTGGATATCTAATATGTATATTATCCAGCATGATTTAATGATGTGTTTCTTGCCAGCTTGTGAAGGATGTTACTTTTGCAGAGCTCATCTGGACCTCTGTCTAAAGTAGAAGCCCAATTTGGATATATATATATATATATATATATATATATATATATATATCAGCATGGCAGGTAATTAACTCAGAATGCTGTGTGATTACATCTATGCCCCAATCTCATTGCTGATAGAGGAATTCAATCAAAGGTGTTTACTTTTGCAAATTGTATTAAACATGCAGGAAATGGGTGTAGTTAAAAACCACTATAGTTTGCCATAGATTCCAGCTGTTTATGTATCTTTTAGCTTAATGGAATTTAGTAAATATATAGGTTAATTGAAGCATGTTATCTGTTTTTGTGGATAAGTCATTTCAACAGACAAAGCATTCCCTCCAGTAAGGTATTAAATCAGTGTACATCTGTAGCAAATACATACAGTATTTGAGTTTTAAATTTGATTATTGCAAATGAAGATTAGAGGACAGCAGAGATGTCAAAACATCAGCTCCATAATCAGTTTGAGAGTTTACCCTGACAAAAGATTTAAAGCACCACAATCCAATTATGTTAATATATAACTTGGATTTGCAGGTAATTAAATGTGAGATTATGTCAAAGGCCATGCATGCAAAGAGGACACCCACCTTGGCTTCAGATTCCCTGATGAGTCTCTGAGCCTCTTTGAGCTTGTCTTTTTCAATAGTTAACTGTGCAGATACAACACACACACACACACACAAACAGCAGACGCACACCATTGGAACACACGTCACATCAGACACAGAGGGCAACAGAAAGGCACAAATGGGGATGGGTTAGATAGACAGAGAAGAACGAGAACACTAGTACACTAGAATAGGTAGAGTACTCACACCAAACACAAATAAGGCAGAAAAAAGAGGCAAGCAGGGAAAAGAGGATGTTCTTTAAAAAGTTAATGACA
The DNA here is from genome assembly GCF_014851395.1 of Micropterus salmoides. NCBI lineage: Eukaryota > Metazoa > Chordata > Actinopteri > Centrarchiformes > Centrarchidae > Micropterus > Micropterus salmoides. The sequence goes on from NW_024044237.1 coordinate 24,541,944, forward strand.
ATGGTAGTAGTCTTATATTACCATTTTGTCTGAATGAGCTATTTGATGTGCACAAGGCAAAGTGTGCTGTACTTTTACACCTAAAACAAGATGTAATCTTTCTTAAAAAGAACATCAGTGTAGAGCACTGACTGCAGCATGAAAGGAATGAGGCACAGCATCACTGACAGTTGGTGCACCTTCAAAACCCTTCTTTCATTTCCCTTTTTTGGCATCACAAAATACATTTCAAGTTAACACTCTTAGATGTGTGATGGGCATTGATTTTGTCTTTGTTTTAGAAATGTACCAATTTTGCTTTGATATTTCACTCTGTGCAACCTTGCAAAAAGAAACAAGATGGGAACATATTCCACAGTAAAAAGGAAATATTTTTATGGAGTCATTCCTACAGAACACCTCTTACTATGGACTGTAGAAATCTAAATATTTAATCTGTATAATGGAAAAGAAGATGGAAACTTTTAGTGGGATGGCTTAAAAAGAACTTTCATTTTGCAAGACTTTTGGAAAATGGCAGTAAAGTGCAATATTTAAATCAAATATGTTTTATTTTACCTTTCATCCTTAGGGAATAAAATGTAGAAGCTTTGAGATATCTTAGTTTTAAAGAACAAGACAGAGAGACTTTTAGCAGATAGGACAGTAGTCTGCCATCCTTTCCAGTTCTACTGACCTCCAATTTCTGGAGAACTGTTAAAGTCATGATAGAAGTGTAAAACATTTGAATGACTATGCATTTAACTGTAGATTTTTGGCTTAACAACTGAATTGGCTCTATCTCGTAACAGCAAAGCACACATAGTGACAACTGACTGCTGTCATTATCATTTGAGTCAAATTTTGTAGCCAGGGCAGAAGGCAGCCTGGCAGCAAAAGACAGAGAAAGTGGTCCACTACACCTCCAGCTTCTCTTGGGACCAAGCTGGGTCAGCTACAAGACCGCCAGGTTGTTAAAACCTATTAATGGGATGGCGCAGAGTGCTCCAATGTACCACTGCAGTGCTACATTATTCATCACATCCAGAGCCAATTCAATGAATAGCTTCCTCTTTTTTTTTTTTTTACCTTGAATGGTTGCAAGCAAAGGTTTGAGGAAGGGTGGATGATCTCCACTTGTTGTGATTTCTGTGTCCTTTGTTGATGTTTACAGGCAGAACCTCCACTCAACTCAATTGGGGGATAATCAAACAGACACATCAAACAGGCTGCTTGTTACAATGCCAAAGTTCCCGGAAAAAGACTCTCATTAAATGTGTTGGTTCACAAACAAGGTGAAGAGAAGCGACTCAGGCATGCATGTGTTTTAATATCTGACAGGAATCTGTCTAGGAGATGAAAGGTTAGGGTTAGCTCCCACTTCATTCATATTCAGCAAAGCGGCAGTGATCGCACAGCAGCTTTGATGGACAAACTGTGTGTCCTCACAACGATTTAAAGGTTCTGCGCTCTCAGAGTTAATGGGTTTCTACAGCACTGTGTCAAACGTGGATTAGGTTGCAAAACACAGTCTTTCAGCCTAGCCTTCCAGATGTAGCAGAACCACAACTGTCTGAGAGAATGACACTGTCATTTTGTTCATTGCTTGAGGTAGCAATTGCACACCTGCCTAAAATAAAAAACAGGACATAACGCTGCTTTTTTATTATAGAACTTGCATAATATAGAAGATTTCTTAAAATAAAAAAAAACGTAATCCCTGACAGACCCAAAGAGTACTTATTAAGTCTGAACAGATTAAATAGATTCATGTTCAAAGTAAAGTTAATTCATGCTCAACAGCAAGTATAGCCCTATTGTGTAAGTACAGGTGCTGGTCATATAATTAGAATATCATCAAAAAGTTGATTTATTTCAGTAATTCCATTAAAAAAGTGAAACTTGTATAATGTATACATTCATTCCACACAGACTGATATATTTCAAGTGTTCATTCCTTTTAATTTTGATGATTATAACTGTCAACTAATGAAAACCCCAAAATTAGTATCTCAGAAAATTAGAATATTGTGAAAAGGTTCAATATTGAAGATACCTGGTGCCACACTCTAATCAGCTAATTAACTCAAAACACCTGCAAAGGCCTTTAAATGGTCTCTCAGTCTAGTGTAGTGTATAATATATGTGCATTTGACGCATAACAGTTTAAAATAGCACTGTAGCAGCTGGACAGAGGGTCAGAGCTCTGTGTCCAAGCACATTAATAGAGAGGCGAAGGGAAGGAAAAGATGTGGTAGAAAAAAGTGTACAAGCAATAACCACACCCTGGAGAGGATTGTGAAACAAAACCCATTCAAAAATGTGGGGGACTTTCACAAAGAGTGGACTGCAGCTGGAGTCAGTGCTTCAAGAACCACCACGCACAGACATATGCAAGACATGGGTTTCAGCTGTCGCATTCCTTGTGTCAAGCCACTCCTGAACAAGACAGTGTCAGAAGCGTCTCGTCTGGGCTAAAGACAAAAAAGGACTGGACTGCTGCTGAGTGGTCCAAAGTTATGTTCTCTGATGAAAGTAAATTTTGCATTTCCTTTGGAAATCAAGGTCCCAGAGTCTGGAGGAAGAGAGGAGAGGCACAGAATCCACGTTGCTTGAAGTCCAGTGTAAAGTTTCCACAGTCAGTGATGGTTTGGGGTGCCATGTCATCTGCTGGTGTTGGTCCACTGTGTTTTCTGAGGTCCAAGGTCAAAGCAGCCGTCTACCAGGAAGTTTTAGAGCGCTTCATGCTTCCTGCTGCTGACCAACTTTATGGAGATGCAGATTTCATTTTCCAACAGGACTTGGCACCTGCACACAGTGCCAAAGCTACCAGTACCTGGTTTAAGGACCATGGTATCCCTGTTCTTAATTGGCCAGCAAACTCGCCTGACCTTAACCCTATAGAAAATCTATGGGGTATTGTGAAGAGGAAGATGCGATACGCCAGACCCAACAATGCAGAAGAGCTGAAGGCCACTATCAGAGCAACCTGGGCTCTCATAACACCTGAGCAGTGCCACAGTCTGATTGACTCTATGCCACGCCGCATTGCTGCAGTAATTCAGGCAAAAGGAGCCCCAACTAAGTATTGAGTGCTGTACATGCTCATATTTTTCATGTTCATACTTTTCAGTAGGCCACCATTTCTAAAAATCCTTTGTTTGTATTGGTCTTAAGTAATATTCTAATTTTCAGAGATACTGAATTTGGGATTTTCATTAGTTGACAGTTTTAATCATCACAATTAAATGAAATAAACATTTGAAACATATAGTCTGTGTGTAATGAATGAATATAATATCCAAGTTTCACTTTTTGAATGGAATTACTGAAATAAATCAACTTTTTGATGATATTCTAATTATCTGACCAGCACCTGTATATATAGGGGATATTCTAAACATTCATGCACGTTTGTGCCAAACATGTTTCCCTGCTGAGGTTAATATCTGGTGATGTACGAGTCTTCAGCAGTAACCGCTCTTTGAAGAAGCATTCAGACAAACGGAGGAAGAGAGGGCTTGACTCTCCAGGGCTTCTCTGCTCTACACTACCTGTTAATGCACCAGTCAGTCAGTCTTCAAAAGACTGAGGCCTGTCAGGGGAGGGGGGGTGGTGTTATAGGAAAGAAAACACTTGGATACACAACATAAAAAGCCCAAAAAAGGGAAAGAGGGCAAGCAAAGGTAACAGCCTGGTGCATTCATTTCTGAGAGAAGGTGGAAGAGAGCAAGGGAGAAAAAGGGGCGAGCAGGCGGAGAGGAGCTTTAGATGATGATGGTCTCATTAAAATAGGCAGGCAGTAATCATAAATAGAGTGATGAACCAGTTTGGGGACAAATGCAGGTAACAAGTGGTGACCCAGCACTCAACCATGACCAGTTTTAAGAAGAACAACACGGTGTGACCTAGGCCAGGACAACAACCAAAGCCTGTGCTACATAACAGCATTTGTTGTGGACCTAAGAATGCTACCTAGAGGACTGAAGTAAAAGTATGTTCCAACTGAGAAAACTCCCAGTTATGCTTGGACCATATATGCAGGTGCAGTTTATCAGACGGGGAGTGTCAACATAGGCAACCAGAGATGAATGTTTGAAAGAAAGAGCGATCTGTGATATAAATGTAGCTATACCATCTTTCAATGCAGGTTTATATTAAATTCCCTAAGCAGGGAGGCAACCTGCCCTTTTGTCCCAAGGCAGTACTAAAGTGTTTGAAATTGGGTTAAGGGGGAAATAGCAGTAATTTTCTGTGCTCAAAATGGAGGGGTTTGCCTGGGAAGAAATGATGTAGAGGCCAGGAAAAGGAGTGCAATCCATCTCTGTGATGATAGAATTACATAGGAAAAGCTTCAATAGAGCAATTTGCCCATAAAAAGAGCTACAACTTAAGAAGGAGATTGACCCTTTATTAAATCAAATGTTCTTGCATGGATGATAACTCGCACTTACAGCAGCAGCACATCTGTAAGTGGGGTGGAAAGGTATCCTTCTGACCAAATCAGCCCTTTTTCTAGTGGCGCTATGATCTTAAGACAAACATTTTTATATAGTTTTGAGATGTTTTTTAGTTAGAAAACTGATTAGAAGGGCTTCTGGATATTAGATTTGTTTTATCTTCTTTTTAATGTTTTTTTGGAAAACATACAAAATAAAAGATCTCTGGGGGAATGGAACACTGTTTTGCAGAGTAGCGGGATTTCACTTTATGGATTTACCTGGGACTCCAGGGCCTGAATCTTTCCCTCCAGCTCTTTGATTTTCTCTTCCTTCTTTTGACACTCGGCCTGGGCCTCCTGCCGCGCACTGAACTCCTCATCAAACTGCAAGAAAAGAGATACAAAAATGTCTATGTGCACATAAAAAACACATGTACACAGATATAAACACACACAAACACACACGTTGGTGAGCGGCACAGTGTCTCCAGAGAATGGCCACGGGGCACATCACCAGACACCAAAACACACTGTCTTACACTCTCTGGCCGATTTCTATTCATAGCTCCCATGGCCCTTGAGCCCTGTTGTCCTTTGTCTTAGTTTCGGGCCTAGCTTTCATGTATGTTGATGGATCTAACCTTTGCAGAAACCAAGCCATGTCGCTACAATGATTTCACTGTCCCAGCAGGGTACACGGTCGGCTGGTGGGACAGAACTCTTAAGAAAAAACATACCCAGGAACCCCTTGGTGTCCCCCAACAGTGGCAGTGGGGCATCTTAATACATATCTAAATACTATACATAATATGCTGGAGGTAAGATTTTTTTTTATGAGGTCATTTTATTTCTCTGAAATATATTAAAAATATTATTATATAAATTAATCAATTACAGAAATAATAATCAATTTAATTACATGAAAAGGAAAAGAGAAAGAGAAAACCCCTTAAAGGGCCAGTTTAAAATGCAGAACTGTATCAAAAGAGCTTGCACATAACTTAACTCTGCCCCGGCACTGTGCACAAATAAGTATACATCAGAACATCGGCACTGATTCTTGTAATGCTGATACGGATCATGTAGCGTCACAGCCAGGTATTGATCAGGGCATGGAAAATCAATAGCTTGTCTGGGAGCTCTGAGGAAGAAAAAACTTTCCTGATGGGAGCCGGCCAACCAAGGGGGATGTTGGAGTGATTAATGTCTCACCTTTTTCGAGTACTCTGCAGCCTTCTGCTCACTCTCTTCAACTTTGGATTTATCCACACACTGATCTGAAAGACAAGACAGCCATAGCCACAAGATACTTCAAAGGTATCTTCCAGGTGAGATGTGCATCATTAGCTCTCTAAGTGAGATTTACAATTAGACATGGGTCTTGTTTCTCAAAGTATGTAAGAATTCATATGATCTCTTGAATGCTGACTGATTTCTTGAAAAGTATGTTTTCAACTGAAGATGGTTTAAAAATTGGCATAAATCATTTTTATGCGTTTCAGCACACCTAAAAATGCTAAAGAGTGTTTCAAGAAGGAAACCCAGTCCTTCCTGTATATCAAAGTAATTTAACTTCAAGGTTTGATTGCATACTATTTAAAAATATATACTGTATTTTCAGATGAGTTACAACATTTCTTTAGTGGTCATTCATAATGTCTCCCAGTAAAGGTTGTATAAATTTGATGCTTGTGATGAAATGCAAAAATCATTAAAAATAAGAATAAGAATAAAATGTGTGCTCTGGGAAAACAGAAGGCAAAGTGCAAAATGGGCAGCAATGGCGACTGATGCAGCAGCTGTGTTACTGTCGTGAAGAAAGGACAAGAGTGGATAAAGTGTTTTCATGATGTGTTCAATGACTGCCACACATATGTTGAAACCAGTCACACCGTGCAACTCTTGGGTCATGCTCTCCTCATCACCCAACTCTCACTGTCAAAGGTGTCCTTAAACAGCAGGAATCATCACCTAAAATTCTGAGTTGTTATCTGTTGCTTAAAGGTGTTTCTTGAAAAAGATTTAATCAGTCAGAGCCTAAAGTACAAGTGTAAGTTTTTGCACATTCTACTTCTTCTTTTCCAGATATTTTGTGTGTAGTTTTATGTATTTTTTTTTGTATATAATGTCTTTACAAACACATAAAACATATTTTACAATTGTCCAGTAGCTGAATCATCTGAAAGACAGTGTATGTGTAAGTTGTGAGTGTAAATTATTGTTAGATCACACATCACACAAAACCATTTTTCCCTTTGAAAAATAATTGTTATTTGGAAGAGACCCCCTAATGTGAAAAATAATACAACAGAATAAAGGGTGGAAAGACACCTTTCAAAAGCCCATGTGGATGTGGCATCTAATTCCACATGTCTTTTGTGTGAATTTAACAAAACACATGTCGCTGAAAGTTTACCATCTGATTAAATCTTAGTAAAGTGAGTGAGAAAACTTATTCAATACCGTATCAGTCCTCTGCGGATAGGTTTAGAAACTTTTAATGACCCTTTGTTAGCAAGTCACAGAACTGTTAGTGACACCACAGTAAGAGAAAGTGGTGTCATTTCTTTCTTTTCTCTGTTTATAAAAAAGTGCTCCATTAGTGATGCACTGCAAATTGATATTTTCTCTAGTATTCCACGGCTGACAAATACCCTAGCTGCAGAAAATGGCACTTAAAATTAACTGAATTCATTTTCCCAGATATAATGTACTATTCATCAATAATTAGATGACCCCAACTTATATGTCAAGCCACTGCATGTGTTTGTCAGAAGAATCTCAGAAGGATAATGAGAATGACTGTGAGGTATCAGAACATGTTTAGCAACATCCATGATATGCCGCCTGCAGCACATAGTTTAAAAAGAAAAAAAAATCTTGAGGATGATTTCGGCTTATTAGGATCTCAATTACACGTCTTGAAGGCTTGTTTTACACATTTTAGACTTTTGCCAGCACACGTTAAATTAATGACTATGACGATGAGTAAATATGAAGCAGTTAATAAGGTACCAATCAGATGGGTGAAGTCCACGTCTAGTCTTTTACTGTAGCCAAAGTCAGGGTCCATTCCATTGCGATGCAGGACCACCTGAGACACGCATTCTTCTATCACCTTGTAATACTGAGGCCTGAGGGTTCAGAAAACATAAAGCAGAACAATTACACATGCCACAGTGATGTGACTGACACAAACTCTACAGGGCTAATTAAGCACAAACGATTCCCTTATCAAAGCTAGAGGTCACAAAATGCCATGTCAAAAAGGGTGCTGCTGCAGAAAATAGGCAACCTATTAAATTTGATCACTTGCTTCACCCCGATCATGAAATTAGTAGATTAATGGGCACACAGAACCCAAGCCTGTGTTAGTCTGTCCATTTCAAGGTGACAGACGGTAGCCAAGGCTACGCTTGCCCTCCTGCCTAATTTGCAATCATCTTTGCCAATTAGAGCAACCATAAAAACTGAAATGTAAATCTAATCAGTGTAATGTGTGTAATTGAAAGCACAATGACCAGAAAAACATGTCAGCCAGTTAGGAGTGTGACTGAGTGCTTGGTGTTGTCGAGCTGGGTGAGTGAATCAGCCTGAGACTCCCATTCTGCCACACAGGTTGGTATATGACCTTTCTCAGTAACATTATCAACTTTAATTGCAAGTGACATTTAGCAAATACAATGGCAGCTTAAGCTCAGCTCCAAACTGAGAAATAATTATTTTCTAAGCATGACATTCACCAGAAGTTGATGTTTAAATTCGCAAGAAAGCAGCTTTTATTCCTCCAATGATTCAAGCTCCATTTATTCATGTAAATTTGAAGTTGAGATTTGAACTGAGGTACCAGATATGGGGAACTGAACCTAAATGATGGTCATCAATAATGGCCGCATAAAATTTTTAAAAGAACAATTCCCTAAACTAGGAATAACAACAATCACAAGCGCAAAATCCATGCGCAAGTGGATGTGACCAACTCATTGTTGCAGTTTGTGTGAACAGTTGGGCAATTCTGTTATGGCACTATGAAATCTGGAATAGGGGTGGAGAGGGATGAATACATTACTAGAGGGAGGAATACAGTATCAGCAGCTAGGGTAGGGTTAGCATTCTGATTCAATAATCACATCAACTCCTTTCATCTCCTTTATAGTAGTGATAGTAGAAGCTAAGTTCTTCTATGAGTCCCAAAGCACAACAGAATGCAACAGCCTTCTGGGGGAAGCTGATGTTCATTCAATTTCCAGAAATGTTATTATTATTTTCAGGGTTCTTACACATTTACCATTTCAATATTCTACACCTTTCCAGACTTCAATTTCCAGACTTTATTATAAATTTTTCACACCATACTTGACATCTGAGTACAAAGAGCTAGATGTTTATTATATAAATAAATTGTTTTAAACTCGCACTGTTAACATGTATGTTACATTCTGACTCTGTATGTTATTATGTTTCCAAAGTCTTGACAGAATATTGTAGCTAGGCACTGTATATCATGTATATTAATTAACAACAAACCATTGTGTCCACATTCCTACACAGAAAGTTGGAGGTGTTCCCTTGTCAAATATCTGTTGCCCAAAGAGGAAGTAAATTACTCTGTGCTATATATAATTGTATTATTTTCAATATATAATATTATATTATTGTCCCCCACATATGTTTTTGTCTCTTTTAAAAATAAAAAACTTAAATCTGTGCACACTGTGTCCCTGAAAAAGACAATGATCGCAGCCATAAAGGCATGCTTTCCTTACGATTTCCTAAGATAGACTGTTTACTTTTCTGATGTCTACATCAATGTAAATCTCATAAATGTTCAGACAGGCTATGTATTTGTTTATTTTTGATATTGCTGAATTTTCTTTTAAACTAATTTGGTTTCAGATGTCAAAATTTGGTACAGTTATAAGGTGCTTGGGGCAAAACTGTTTGCAGGATGTGACACACAGGTGTGGAGCATTGACAGTATGGTGTAGAGACAGCTCTGCGCAGGAGTGTCTTCTGTCGAACGACATACTTGCTTTTAAAGACATCAAGCTGGCTCTGGCCCGCGCTTTCTCACACAGTGGTAAACATTTTGGCTGCACACACTGCTTGCATGATCTTTTTTTTATTCTTTATTTTGCAAGTTTCTGGTTTAATTTCAACATTGGAGGGCATACATAGTAAGATGGGGGGTTTGAGGGTCCATATATTTATATATATATATATATACACACATATATATATAATATATATATATAAAATGGATAAGGCTCTCAGGCATTCTGTATTGCTTTCAAATATGTATTCCCCAGCAGATTGGCTTTTCTCATTTGATACCATCCCAGATGAGTCAACACACATGATTTAGTCTTCCCTCTGCTTTTGTGTCTCTTGTTTGGGGAAGTAACCTCTTTAAATGAGCATTTGGCACATATTCACATGAACAAAAATTTTAGTTTACAAACCCCCCTAAACTTAAATAGCCCCTGTGTTTCATCAAGTTTTCTGTTCAACTTTTGGACATTCAGAATCTATCCCACATATCTGTGTTTACTGACATTTTAAGAATAAATTCATAATAGCGAGAAAAAAATCATATTATTATAAGAATAAAGTCGTTGTTTAATCAGAATAAAGTCATATTTTTTTTATCCACCCGCCCTATACACTGCTGTCCATTAGCCTACGTTATTGCTCTACTGATATGGTTGTATCCCCTTCAGACCATCTGACTGACACAGAACCGTTTGGGACTGTACTGGATGAGACAAGTGAGCTGTGCTTCATCGGGGGTGGAACACCGAAACAAATAGAAAAGATTTCTGATCAGGCATACATTTCACCACAAATGCTAACTCCATCACCACTGATAAAGTGCGGCCGCTTCAGTAGGAAACATTCTGGAGTAGTGAGACAGTCCCAAACAGAGCAAAAGTGGCTCTAAGAAAGAGAGATGCCGAGACAGCGGCGACACAGCACTACCGGTCAGAGGAAAGACGCAATCTAACGTTTTACAAGTCTAAGTAACTGGAGACTGCAGGTATACCAAGACATGCACATATGACTCGAAACCTATTCTAATATAACTTTTTTTCTCATATGTGAATTAATTTTCAAAATATCAGATAACTATTGTTTGTTTCTAACAGTAACTCTAATACTCAAATACACTGACTAAACACAAGCATTTTTTGATCAAAATAATTGCTAGGGACAATTCAGTTTTTCTTTTTCCCATACTTATCCAGACCTGCAAATTATTTATATACAATCCCATACTTTTTCAATCTGCATAGGAATCCTGTATTTTAGAAAAAGAAGAAGACTGGAAGTTCCATAAATCACTGTATGGCAGATATGCTGTAGCTTTATGGCCTTTTAGCTTCTTGATATTGTCCACTAGATTTGTTTGAAAATAAGTTAAATTCAGAGAAGATCTTATGACAACTCCGATGCAGATAAGGAACTCACAGTCTGATCAAAGCCTGCCGGTCTGAAGGCTCGGCATGAAAGCATTAAGCATTAAGGGGAAGGAGCACTAATGTTACTAAAATGTAACACTTGATTTGAGCTGAGAGAGCTGTGAACAAAGTGTCTGTTGTCAGGATGTTTCATTTTGTGTAATACCAAAAAAGCACATATCTTAAGTGTGTGTCAAAATAAAAAGGAACGTGATGAACAGCATCTTGTTATTAACAACATTAAATAGAAAGAAGTTTATTTTCGAGGCTTTGACTCCAAACTGTTGCCCATAAATTCAAAGGCTATGTTCTGTTGGTACCTTGTGGGTGGACAGGCCATATCATGTTATGAACAGAAATATGAAAGAACACAAAAATCTGAGCCAAAGCAAATAAGAATAAATCAGCATTTAGGTGCACTGTTTTGAAAGCATGAAATACCATACATTAAGCTTGAGCTGGCGGATTCGCCCACTCATGATTGGAACAAGCTAGCAAAAGCTCACACATCGCCCTGCATGGCTTAAGCGCTGTGGCACTCGGCTTACAACTGTCACCAATGTACACCACATTATTATCTCAATAAGCCGCCCTATTTTCCCTGCGTCCTCCATCCTCCGCCACCACCAAGCAGATAGGGGCTGGGTGGAGATAACTAGAGACGGAGAGAGTGACCCAGAACTGTCAGGCCCCTCCACAGTGGGCAGGGCTGGGCTCCAGAAGCTAGCATATGTCCCCTGCATCATTCCCCACCTCTTCTTTTACTTTGGCACCTTCATTTCTTCCAATGATAGCTTGCAGTTCAGCACAGCCCCAGCCACTTGATCCAGCTCTGCTCCACATAACCAGTGTAATCCCCATATCACCAGGCTCCAAAAGAGCAGATCTGCTCTATATTTACTGGGTGGGTTTGATGTGCTCCCATTCATTAGGCTTGCAGTGAGAGATTAATTATCAAAAATAAACCAAGCCCTGAAGGGGAGAGCAACAACTAATGTTGTGTTAGGAGGAATGACAGTAGACAGAGCACTTCAACAGTTTGCCCACTGCAGACCTTCATATTATTAGAATACTAATTATATTATTGAATTAATTATCATTGAATGTAGATTATTATTTGACACATGAATCAAGGCACCACTAGTGTTATCGATTCCAATTCACACTACGATGAAAACAACTTAATCCTTTACTTTAGATAGAATATTATGAGCACACCTGCATCCTTTTGATCACAAAGCCAAAGAATGTCACACATTTATACAACCTACCTAACCTGCATTGCTACCACGCATTCCCTGACATGCCTATTTTTGTTTTTGTTTCAAGTTGGCAAAATATTATAGATATACACCAAATCATTTACATTCACCAAATTTTGACTACAACATGAAAAGATAGAAACTTTAAGGGTGAAGACTGGAAAAAGATAGATAGTATCTATTGGAAATAGCTGCATGTACTGTAGTACTGCATCTTCCATCATCCTAACTCACACAGCTGTGATGTATTGGGAATAAAATGCCTTAATCAGAATGTCTGGCGCTAATGTTTGTGAGTGTGTGTGTGGGTATGCCCTTGCTTTTGTGAAGGAGGCTGGAGAAAAAAAAATATTTCTAAAACATATCTTTAAAAAGACCATCAGTTTATTTATTTTTTTAAGAGCATCAGCACAGATCCCTTCTTATTGCTGGCTTACAGAAGGGTACATGGACATTGGAGCTGAGGTGGACGTGGCTATACTAGCTGGTTAATGTGAATTCTATTTCTCACTTTCTCCAAATAGATGAGGAATACATTATTCATAACGCCAAGGGAATAGCAACTTGTCTATGGTAAATTCATCTTGTTCCTCTCATCCTCCCTTCATCTTCCTACTTTCTTATTTCTGAAAAAAGGTCTGACACAGCACTGAATTCATCAGTGTCATTCCATTCAGAGGAGCGGCGGCCTTCCTGCCCAGTGACTGACATATTTGCTCTACAAAGGCAAAATGGAAAGCTAACCCAACGGTTTAAATTTACTTAATAATTTCAAAATACACAATATTGTCCTTACTCTAACAATTTGTCTGTTGTTACTTCCAGTGTTCGTAGACAAAGAAAGTGTACAAAAAGAGTTAGTGCACCCAGACTAATAATCTTTGTAGTGCTGACTACATGTTCCTTTTTCACACTGCACTGCTGTGAAATGCTGTCTTCACAAGAACTACAGACAACACCTGACCTCCCCACCAGCAATGCTGGGTGTGACCAGAGGTTCAACAGTGGTTAATGAAGCAATTCCTCCAAATAGAAGATGCAGTGTGTAATTTTACCAATTTTATGTATTTAATTGTTATATATTTTATGTTTAAGTTTGTGGGTGGTTTATGTTTCATCTGACTGCAAGACTCTTTATCACCACACAGCTTGTGAAAATCAAGTTGAATTAATGAATAACAGAGGCGAGCTAATACAGTTGATAGAGTTGTAGTTAAATGACACAAAAGTTACACTAATATAAAGGTATTTTAAGTTTGACTTTTAAAAATCAATGGGTCTCTTACTTTTGGGATGATAAAAGTACATAAATTTCAACCTAGATTTTACTTTTCAAGATATGTTGGTCAAAGACAAACAAACAGACAAGCAAATCCCAAGACTATCTAAGCATTGACATACAGTAGAGCACCACAAGGGCATAAGTCAATAAAAAGACTGTGGTATGTAAAAATCACACAGAACTTACCTGATGTAATAGTCATTCCTGATGAGCAATAGGTGCTGAAGAATTGACAGGAAGTAGGGCTCTGAGCCAGTGTCTTTCACCATATTCGACAGGAGATGGTACACTTCACTCATATCAGTACAGAAGCAAGGTTAAGGAAAACAACTCTATGACAGTCTTACTTTTTAGGTTTCTAAGTTAATCCATTTAACAGTTAAGGTTAACTTCTTGAGAAAACACCACATTTCAGTTCATTATTCAGGTGCATTCAATTCCTTGTAAACATTTAAAATTTTATTAGTACTTCTTTTCTTTATAATTACTTATTTATTTCCCCCAGTTCCTCACCTCAAGGTTTTCTGACAGCCATCATTGTGCAAAGCAAACGGAGATGTGATTCCTCTTATCCACTTTCTCTCAGGGGAGCTACAACAGTGGAAAATAGCTAAGTTGAGGACAGGCATTGGCAATAAAGAACGCTCCTTCTGGTTTACCTGTCACTCACTAGAATAGAGAAAATTCATTACATTTGAATGTTTAAGGCAAGAATGATGGGGAGCTGATCATTCGCAGGCCAAAATATAGCTGAGATTCAGTTCTCAGATTGAAACTGACATGTACTCAGGAGTGAAAATTCATGTTATTAAATTTGCAAAAGGTATTGATTATGTGTCTTACGTTAGCTTTCCCCAGTAGGAAACATTGATGGCTTTCAAAAATAATGCGAGAACTACGTATATAACACACAGTAAAGGTAAGCATTGAAACATATTTCAAAATTACATTATGTTAACTGTTGATTTGTAGTACATTTAAAAAAAAATATTGTAATTTGTGTTTCTCAAACTTTTAATAGTTTCCTAAAAGTGTAGTTCTAACAAGTAAAGATCCCAGGAAAATGAATGATTTGGAGACTATTTAACTTTGCTTGAGAAAGGAGGATTTCCCCATGGAGCCTCATCTTGTTTGAAAGAGTAGAAAAAGGTTCTCAGATATGTGCACACATGCAGAGAAAAGAAGACTAGGGAGAAACTTGCAGAGATGAGAACAGGTGAAATTCGGGACGGGGGAGTTGGGGGTGGGTGTGACCTCCAGTACATTACAATCAGTATCAACGTAGTATATCTGTAGTAAAACATGTCAATGTCAAAACTCAACGCTCAAATTGATGTTTGTTCAATTTTGTTCATGAAGTCAACTGTCTGACATTTGGGAAACACACACGATTGTCACAGCTGTCTGTGTAATTAGCATGTCAAACCTATCCTTCTCCGTGGCTGCCTGCAGCTACACTTCCCCTGTCCTTGCGACTGCAACTTCCACGAGGTTCATCTACACTACAAAAGAACTTGCACCTGTGTTACTTTGTGGCTATAACAATGTTGTTGACACAATGTCCAAGAGACTGTGCAGTCACTGCTGCAGCCAGTGGAGAGCCAGAACAGTGCCCATCTGTGGGCAACACCAAACTTATGTTTCACAACAGTCAGTATTTAATGTTTTATTAGGCTATAACTAATCAAAACTCAAGTTTAGCATAATTTTCAGGACACACAAGACAGGATTCAGGACCACTGCTCATAATTTGGAACTGTCCCAAATTTTTCAGATGTCTGGTCTGATTTTTTTATGATGTTCAGGTAACTGAGCCAAATTAACACTCAACAGAGCAACAGTAATATTTCTACTACTTTAATGTGTTATAATAGATGATTTCATGGATATACTAATGTTACAGATCCAAAACATGACCGATTAGAGGGGCCCAACTAACACGTTTTCAAAGGTTAATCTGAATATTTTGTCAATATTATTTGTCAGATTTCATCAACAGCTAACGAAGGATGACTCTGTAAGAGAGTATCAATGTCAGATTCAATTTATTTCCCCAATAAAAAAACAGCATTTAACTGCATTCTCCATTTCCAATACTATCATCCAATACAAAACAATCTGTAGCCGCTGCAATTGGGGAAGATCAATTCTTTTAAATACTGTTTGACACTTTTCCTATTAGTTTCAACAATGTCTGTAATTAAACTCCTATCCCATATAATTTTTTTTGAGAGGAGAGAGGGATGGGAATACAGGCTCCTCTGCAGTATCATTTCCCTCCCTTGTATTAGCTGAGTATGAAGCCTGAGAGAATTACCAATCCTGTGAGATTCAATTATAGCCTCACCACAGCAGTATTTGAGAGGACATGAGAAGGGGCTCAGGCTGGGAAAGTATCCAACTAGCTTCATCTATCACTAAGCTGCAGACATAAACCTAATGTGGAATGCCAATCCATTCGATGACACCCCCTTCTATGCTATCTTTCTCGCTCTGTGTCTCTCTCTGTCTTTACACTCCCTCTCCAAATAATGAATAAACATGAGTGGCAGTCAAGTGTGACGTAGGCCACTCAATGGTGGGGTCAATCAATCACCATTGCACAGCCCATTAATATTTATTAGTGGCCTGGAGTCACCTCCTCGGCACCTAGACCTGGGCCGGACACAGAGGAGACTCTCAAGGTTAATATTCATGAAACTGCTGGGAGAAACAAGACACATATGCAATGCTCAGGTAGTAAAAGTCCTACCTGCCTGATATATGTGTGTTGTGTGTGTGTGTGTGTGTGTGTGGTGTGTGTGAGTGTGTGATATGTGTGCGTAACTGTGTGTGTGCTATGCAGGCAAGGGGACAAAGTGTAGCCTGGGCATTCGAATCATGCTCAGAGCTCACAGATCAATACCACATTGTCCTTGGAAACAAACATTGGGCCTTCTCATTTGTGAACCTGCTCAAGCACATCATTAATCCAGGTGCACTTTTGTCTCTGCGTGCACACACATACACAGCCTTCTCCCCTCACCTACATGTGTCAACAGAAACCGTCACTCACAGCAGCACGTTGTGCCAGTACTAGAACTGTGGGATTTGGTGGAAGAAAAAGGTTGTGGGAATGAACATCTGCATAACAATGTCAGCGTCGGGTTTGTCTGCTCACAATGTCAGCCACTCATACATAGCCTTAGAGAAGATTTGTGAATTATTAAAGGGTTCTTCTCTAGGATGCTTGAAGAAGTTTCCAACTCTCGACTAAATTACTGCTCACCTTATCAACTTCTTCTCTGCATGTTAGGAGTTAAATAGACAGAGCTGGAGGAGAAAAGTCGCATTTCTAAAATGCAACAGAAAGACAAGGAGTGATAATACTTGAACAGAAGAAACCTTGGCAATATAATATGCCTACACATAAAAATGTTTAATTGTCTACAGTTTAATTGTGCAGTAAATGGTAAGAAAAGGAAAGCATATGTCTATTTGATATCATCCTCTTGAGTCTTACAACAGTAAGTACTTAACCCAGTACTAACAGACAAAGGACAAAAAGTGATGTGGAGAGGAGGAGAAGAGTAAATAAAAGAAGAGTGAAGAGGTGGGAGGTTAAGATGACAGGGTTATTTACCAAGTATACCTGGTCAGAGATGGAGCTGGATATTGTGCTCAGCCTCCTCAAATCCTTCTCTAATGAATCAACCCATGAGGGGCTTTAGCGTGTAAAGCTTGACCAAACCCACAATACACATCATCTCTCACTTATAGCTCTGCAGGTATTGTCATCTGTATATTCACAGAGAGGGAGGACAAAAGGATATTCCATCTCAGCACGGATGTCATCCAGGCGATGGGAGAGTTCAATAGAGTCCTCCTCCTTGTTCTCATTGAACACCTTCAGCTGTATGTCTAGCTCCTCTGTCTCTTTTAGCTCCTAGATTGAGTTACACAGAGAAGATAGTTGCAATGTTATTATGATAAACAGATGTAGCATCTGCAGGAATAATTTAGATATAACTTGTAATAATATATTACTCAAGTATTTGTATTGTTGAATCTTATCACACTTTTATATCTCATTATAAATCAGGCCTATTATAAAACTGTAATACTAGAATATTAGTTTCCCTGTTCCAGCTGTACAAAGAACTGGGAACTGAGACGACCTGAACCCTCTCACTAGGTTTTCCACACAGTAACTATTCCTGCACACCTGTTCCAGCCACGAGGGGCTATGGCAGTGCTCTTTACCACTTCTCTATGAATCACTGGCAGTGGAGATTACAGATGGAGACAGAGCAAAATGTAACCCAATTTCTGCAGGTATCAATCACCCGTTTTTTGGGTGCACCATCTGTCTTAAGCGACCGTGGTTCGGAGGGAGGTGCACGGTAGGGTGGGGGGTGGGGGCAAATACATGTGTCAAGGACTATAAGAACAAAACAAATGGTGCTTTCTTTTTCAGTGTTCACTTTTTCTTTGCCAACAGCTACGCTGACTCCTGAGCATAACTCATAATTAGATGAAAGACTGTCAGTTTGAATGTCGGAATTAAAAAGCGGTGAATGTGGCATTCATAAATGGCTGTACATTGAGACTCTTTCATATCAGGGGGCAGAACTGAAGATAATTAAAGTAATGACAGCAATAATCAACAGGAGCAGCTGGGATGACTTATTAACAACTGGCTCTGTGACACGTTCACCCCACTCGCTACAAATGAGAGCTTGAATGATGAGCTGGAGCTCGTTTTCCTTCGCTTGGTGTGTAGGCTTGCTGATAATGATGCCAGGATGACCCGTGTGATAAGGTGCCAGCACTGCATAACACTTGACACAAGCTGCTACAACTACTCCTACTACTAGTTATACCACTACTAGTAGTACCATAACTAACTGAGTTAAAAATAACAACAACATTAACAAAATTTCTTTTTAATATTATTTGTGTTATGTGACAGGTCCAGCCTTTGTGATTTGAGGTCACTAACTAACTCATTACTGTTCTCAAATCTTGTGAGGAGGAATTCCTTTTACACCTGGATTATTTGGTTTGAATGCCTCATTGTTTAACAAAATTGCATTAAATATTCATAACATTTTGAAAGTGCTGCATGACTGAAAATGCTGTTTGGCTATTTGTTAACTACAGTCAAATAATGTGCTGAAATGTGTTTGATGTAAGGCTAAAAATCTGCTAGGTGGAGAATGTAGTCAGAGTCTAAAACAGGCAAGCGGTTCTAACAGAATTACCAAAGCAATACACTCTTGACAGAATTTCATTTTTTATTCATGTGCATAGTCTAACCATGTTGGGCCTGATAGTTTGATAACTCACAGGTAGGATCTTCTTGAGGCCACATCTTAGGAACTCATTACGTAGGTGTATCCGAAAGTCCAGGTCATCAGGGGAAGTGACCAGGGCATTGATCAGCTGCATGCAAGCAACCTTTGCAGTAGACAAAAGACAGAAAAACAAATGAGACATTTCTTGCAAAACATATCAATACAAGATCATTCCATTTAATTGTGAATTCTTTTTGGTCTCTGTAATATAAATATGCCCTTTTGAGTCATTATTTGCTCTAATATTCCCTTTCCAAAACAAAAACTACAGAAATGGGAGTGCAACAATGAGAGAGAGAGCAGAGGGATAGTAGAATGTACAGATCTGGTGTGTCTACTGAATAGATGTGCATTATTAATGGATTTATTGGTAAGGAAAAGGCGTGTGTGTGCGCGTGTGGTGGGGGGTTGGGTGGAGGGGGGATAAGAGTCATCGGTGATGAATTATAATGAGCAGTAAGGTGTTTCAGGGGAGCAAGCCATGGATAAGACAGTTTTCCTTGGACAGACAATCGATAGCAGACTGAAATATTCCCATGGAAGATAGGAGACATTGTCTTCTGAAACCTTGACTGTGTACTGTTGGCTTGTATGTGATTAATAAGCGCCACAACACTGCTGATTCTGTGTGGTTTCCTGGGTCAGTTTTATTATTTTTCGAGTTTAAATTTTTAGTCTAACACTCAAATCTACAAATGCACGTCTTTCTATGTAATGCCATCAGCATTTACACTAGGAAAAGCTTTCTTTTTACTTGTTGTCTTGCTTTGTCCCCTAAACCTTTTAACACACTTTTGTTCAATAAACAAAATTTTAAGTATATTTAATGAGCACTACAGTCAAATGTTGCTGCTTTTTGAGTTGATGTCTGATGAAGGGCAGAACAAAAGCTATCTGAAATGAACAGTATTATTCTGTTTTACTGTTACCTTAAACTTGTAGCAGCACTACAACAAACGTTTGTTAGCGAGGTGATAGCGAGGTGAAAAATGCATGTTGTTATGCAATACAGATATAAGATACTGTATATTCCCTTTGGAAAGCACAAGCTTGCTGCAGTAAAGGATGCACCTCTATTCATATATGTGGCACCAGGCCAGGCAGTTCCAGAAAAGCTTGAGGGCCTCTATAGGCAAGATCTCTGCATTGAAACATTTTACTCTATCCACCAGAGGCCAGAAACATAAAAGAAACTCGACCAAATCTCCACCAAATTTTGTATGTGCCATGGTGCTCATGAAAAATTCTTTCTCTTCTCCTGCATATAGATTGAACACCTTGAACATACCTCAGTCATGTACTATATATGTGTCACATGGAGTGGGAAGCGGTTGTTTTGGGGGGGGGGGGCATTACCTGGGTTAGGTTTAGCGAGCTGCAGAGGTGCCATAGGGGTGTACCAAACATCATAATTAAAAGTGGCACTCCTGGGACGGTTTTAAAGTTGAAATGCTGAGTTTCTCTGTGCTCAGCAGACAAGCATAGCCTGAACTACAGCAAAACACATTTTAATCACATTAGCAAAGTCTAGTTCTACAGCCCATCACAGGTTTTGGATAAAAAGTCTATTAATTTCCTTGAACCCCTGCATCAGCAAAGCATTTTAATTTACTTCACAATTAGCAGAGCTTCATTTCATTAACGGCAAAATTTAAGGAAAAACAACAGCCTCCTAATAAAAGAATATCTACTTTCGCTTCCACCACCCGCCTCATCAGTTTCCTTCATGACTTTTCCTTCATGACTTCACAATCCCCGCAGTTAAAAAAGTAATTCCTAAGGTAATTCCCAGCTTTTGGTTTCACAAAAACATGTTTAAAGCTGTGTTTTATTGCTGTCGTATAGTTTTTCCTGCTGCTGAAGAATACTATTGAAAATTAAGAGAGGTATGGTGCTTTAGTTGCCCTTTCACGAGTCCTCTGAGACCCAACTTGACAGCAGCATGGGGAAGTATTTGTAAGATGTGAGAAAATTGAGCAAGGTAGTGCGAGGAGGAGAAAATGTGAGAAAAAGTGACAAAAAGCTTAGAGGAACTCAACATCTCTGCTTTTTTATTACTGCTTTTTATTATCATTTTTCTGCTCTTTGCAAAAAGAATGGGAAGTTCAATAGAGGTGCTCAAAGAAGCAGGTGTTTTTGATTAAAGCAGTGACAATGGAGCTCCGGCTGCATTTCAATAGCCCGGTGATCACATCCCATCGTGTGCAAGAGGTGCAGTTGGGTTTACAAGTGAACTAAAGACAGGAAGAAAATGAGAGAAAACACTGTATGAAGACAGTTGAGGCTGGGGTACAGTGGGCCACAGAGTGACACAACTGTCAATTTGATTTTTGCCTGGCATTAAGCGTGATCTTCATGACACAACATAATTTGCGTGAATCACACTGGACTGTGCCAGATTTCTGTCCACTGTACATGGGAAAACTCCTGCTTTTGTTAAAAGTTGCTACTAAGTCTTTTTAAGTATGAATCAGTGTGCATGACAAGACAAGGCATCCTGAAATGTGTACTGTACCACAGAATAATACAGCAGTCAGAACAATGCTACAGAGTGACTATGGTTACTGTATTGGCCACTGAACCATAAAGGTAACTTTTCTCCTTCAAAAAAGAATCTAATAAAAGGGCAGTGATAAATATGAGACATTGATGTTAACTGCTTTTTGTGCGCAATTCCTAACCTGCAGCTGCTGGGCGTCGTGGTTCTCCAGTCCTTCCACAATTGGAGCAAACCTCTCTTTATTGTTCCTCTTGCAGCAATTGTCATGGCAGCTAGAATCTTATCCAGGCTGGAAGAAAACAGAGAACGGGGAGCAGGCAAAACAAAAGTCAACAAACACTTTTATCACCTCACTGACAGGACATTTACTCACAATTTTCAGCTCAAACACCATGTATCTTATCTTCCTGTGATGGTGTGGACATTTGTTTGGCCAGTCTTTGGTCACCCTGACAAATGCTACTGCTCCATCTATTTGTATGCAATCCGGTCTATTATTGCTGCAATATCCAATTTTGACTTCATCGTGCTTGTTACTAAGGTGATGCTAGACAAAAGCAGGTCTTTACTGCAAATGTGTTCAGTTGTCAAAGCAATTGTGGTAGGGTGTATTTGGCTGTGTGAGAAAGGGTGCAAATTATTGAGGAGACTGCCAGACCAATGTGCAAATACACCTATTGAGAAGGTAAGCAAATTAGAGTACTTGCAAGGCCTCAAGGCAGCTCAGCTAAATAGAGCTTGGACAATTTCAACATTTAAATTGTGAATGAAAGAGAAATTGTGTGCTGAACACACAAACACATACAATAAAAGTAAATTGATGTCTATTGAGCACTTATGTAAATAGTGATTTACAATATTCGTACATAATAATTGGCAACAACTACTCTCTCTGTCACTACAAGGCCACATTTGTTATTTGCCTTCATTGAGGAAATAAACAGCTTAACCTCCTTTCCTTAACCTTCTTATCCTGTGGGTACAAAGAGATCTTAGCCTGATATATCTGATACCCTTGCTGTTCCAATAAATTAGTTTAAAATAATAAAGAAATAAATCACACTAGGCCAATTGGTAAAATGTGAGCTGTATGGATCAAACAATTTGTGTTTATATGTGAGATGTCTACTTACACGTGTCACATAGGGTTGCTGTTGCCGTTTTTAT